>NC_084802.1:209642906-209955179 GCF_963169125.1 Humulus lupulus
TTTGACAAAGTTTTGGTATTACAAAACTACTCTTTCCCTATCCAAGGTCTTAGTATTTATAGATAAAATTCATGGATAGGATAGGCCTTGGGGTCGTTACGTGAATCAAATCCCCAGTGTGACCTGTCTCACACTAATTATAATTATTACAATTTATCCTAAGGCATGGTCTAATCATTAGGTAAAACTGATCATGGATCCTCAGGGATAATTCGGACATGCGATGTCTGATCATGCAAGATTATATTACGTGTTCGGGATTTCAGGGATTTGCGGACATGTAATGTCTAACCATGCATGTTCATATAACGTATCCAGGTTTATAAAGATCCAAAGATGCGGTAGATCTCTAGCGCACCCCGAGCTAAGTGCAGCGCCGGCTCGTATCTCGGGTGCTATGTTTTATAAACGTTTTCAGTTCATGCCTATTGCTTTGTATTCACCAGCTCATGCTATATACCCGGGGAGTCGTGCTGCCTTTACAAAGGAAATATAGACTTGTGGATCATCTATTACAACTTTTGTCTAGCTAGCTGTATCCAAGCTGTCTAAAAGACTCGTGTTGAATTTTAGGACGTACATTTGCCCCCCAAGTCCCTGCTCGTGTTCTATGACATCATCTTCTGACTTACAAGGCGGGGACTTTTAAACTTCTATCGTGATTACCCAGGCTTGCCCATTACTCGAGTACTGGACACGTGGAATGCTACGATTAGCGTCTGTTCGGGTTTCGAGGGCCGCATTATAGGCCTGGCCAAATTTTTGCCGCCATTTCGTCTTTTGAAACATTATTCTCGGATCTTGTACTGGCTTGATCGGACGGCCCACGTTGTTTTATGCCTTTTACGTATAAAAAGGGACAGGTCAATCCTACAGCTTACCACCTTTCATTCTCAACTTTTTTCTTCGTCTTCTACCTTCTGTGTTCTCACATCTTCTTCTTTTTCAGATAAAAGAACTTTCAAAAACCCCTTGAACCCAAAATCTTCCAAAGACCCGGCCGTTCAGCTGTCTCGGAGTGAGTTTTCCAAATCCGTACGAAGCACACCTCTTGCATCGACAATCTTACTGTAAGTCATAACATGACTTATGGGTTCTTTCTTTATAAATTTCTACATTTTATTTGCCATATTTCGTCATGCTTTGCCGTAGATGATATTAGGGTGCCTTCTTGGTTTTTGGCACATAGATTTCACCTTTAGGGCTATACAAAAGATTTTGAGCTTCTCCTAATATTGCGGCACTTATGACATAGGATATTTTCTGGGTAGAATTGGGCAACTTTTAGACAATACCCAATAGGTTCATAGAAGATGAAAGGTTAAGGTTCAAAGAAAATGGGTTGCTTAGGGAACACGCTTTCTTTGGTGGCTTTTCTGTAAACCACCTTCCCCCGGTCAGTAATGGCTGGATATTCTGACACACAGATCCCTAAATACCAGGGGTCTGCTGGAAAACCTAGGCGCATAGCGTAGGTAGCGCGTGCAATTCCTTGCCTTTATCTTTATAAAATGTTAGGTCGCCTATTAAGTGGCTCGTCGTTCTTGTTCGCCAGGCTACCTAATGGCACCCAAGAAAGGCGTATCCAAGAAGAGTGCAGCTGGCTCATCATCTCAATGAGCCAACAAGAGAAAAGAGGTTGCCTCCGAATCCCTTATCCCTCAGTTTGGCCCCGTGGTGGAGGAGGAGGTCGTGGTCGGACCTGACGCATTCTTCGAGGCTGAGAGAATTGTCTCCAAGATCACGAGCCAAGGGAGGGTCAACAAGATAATGTTGTCCCATAATATTGAGGTCGGGTCTAGCGTCCTCATTGCTCGACCTCCATATGAAGGAGAACGGAGCTGCGCGCCACTCCAGGACGACTTTGCGGCCTGGAGCGATGAGAACTTAAAGGCGGGGGCCTTCCTTCCCCTTGACCAATACTTCCTCAATTATGTGAAGTTGGCACCGTTTCAACTCCCCCCGAACTTGTATCGACTGCTGGCGGGGTTTAAGTAACTCCTCTTGAAGCACGAGTGGGAGGTCCCCACTCCCATGGATATTCTTAACTTTTTCTGCCTCAAGGCCAGCCCAGAACAACGAGGGCGAGTTGATGGGTTTTATTACTTAACCCAATTCTCAAACTTGCCCTCAGTCATCGAGCTCCCCAGCCATCCCAACGATTATAAAGATCAATTCTTTATGTCGAATGGGATCCGCAACTGGCGACACCGTTACTTCAATCATCCTCGTAAGTTTCCTTTCCTTTCTTAGCTCGTGAAATAATTCTCTTTGCATCTGGAGTTATTTCTCGTGTGCATGCTAACTGTTTAGTATTTTTGTGCAGCCATATTTGTGAGGACAGACAAATCTGTGACCCTCGGGGGTCAATATGATACTCTATCAAGGCTTCCGCCTAGCGAGAAGGATTACCGCCAGCTCATGTCCGATGACACGATGCTGGCGTGTAAGTTAATTACTGAAGGCCAGACTCTGACCTTAAGAAGAACACGGGCTAACTTCCCGATAGTCTGTGAGCTCCCGCCTATCCCGAAGGGGGTACTGAGGCCAATGAAGACGAGGTACCTCTCGTGTGGAAGAGGCGAGCTCCCGAAGCTGCTCAGGACCCTGATGTAGAGCGAGCTTCATCAGGGGCAACAGCCGACCCCTCCGGCCAAGGTAACCCATACCCCTATAGGGACTTAGATAGGGCTGTCGCCGACCTTAGGTTAGTCAAGTTTAATCCAAACCAGCTCGTCTATCGCCACCCCAATGATCCCGACCGTAACATAACCTTGCTTCAGTGCGTGGATCACTTAGTGTTACATCATGACATGAGCCATCCTAAATGCATCGTAGTTGTAGATAACACCATATCCTTTAGGTCAGTCTTTTTTTAAGAGTATGGAACCAACCTCAGGTCGTGGCCCTCTCTGCTCCAAGGTATCCTTGCCCCTAGACTTAGGCAATACATAGAGGAGTCCAGCCCCGAGATAGAACCTGAGCTTGAACCTCCCCTAATTCAAGAAGTTGTAAATTTAGGCTCCCCCTCTCCTCTAGTGGTTCCAAGGCCGGAGGTCGTGGCAATAAACTCATCCTCTAGCTCGGAGGGTAGGACTTTTTGTTATATCGTATAAATGTATACACATTTTATGTAAACTAATGACTTTATATGTATATTAATGTCCTTCTCACTCTTTTTCCGGTGAGGAGATGACACAACCAGGGGTTCCCAATATCCACATGATTTTCCAGGAGGGAAAATCCAGCTCGGGGCCAGTCGTAAAGAAACCCCGGTTTATAGCAAAGAAGGTGCCTCTTGAGGTAGGGACGACCTCCAAATCCCCGGCTAAGGGGAAAGGACAGAGCTCGACATCTCCAGCTGTTGCTGCTCAGGAAAAAAAGGGTTTGCTTCTGCCTCCTCCTCGGTTTCCATCCGCCTCTGCTCGGGATCAGGCAGCACATGTTGATCCCCTAGCGCCTATTGTCCCCGCCGCCACCGTACGCATCCTTGTCAATGCCCAGGACCTGGAGAAGATCTCGGACACCTTTCGGGGGACTCTCTACCAGACGGCGAACCATACGATGGAGCATTTTTACAAGGCCAATCCAAAGGATCTGAGGGTAATCGAGGAGAGGAGCCCGGAGAACGTCATGGAATCCGCGCTGGGGATGAACCTCATAATAAGCCAACTTTCCTGCTGTAAGATACACTCTTGATTTTATCCTAGTATGCGCCTAACTTGTTTCCTTACTTTTTGCAGGCAGTCTTGGCTCAGCATCGTAGCATAGCTCGGGCCAGGGCCAGGAATGAAGAGCTTCGGGCCGAGTTCCAGGCTGCTCAGACTGCCCTGACTATCGCCCAAGCTGTCTTCGCAACTGCTCAACAAGGCGAGCTAGACGCCAAGGTTGCCCTTGCAGCGTCTCAAGAGTGCGAGCAGCAAAGGCTACCTTGGCTGCTCTTCAAGTCGAGCTCGTGGAGGCCAAAGCCAAGCAATTGGAGGCCGAGACTGCTACTAAGGAGGAGAAGGCGGCCTCACTATCCTCCATGGAAAGCATGTTATACCACTGCTGGGATTTCAACCAGGATGGCAACTTCTCCTTCCTGGGCTCTGAAGTGTAGGATCCCTACCTAGAGAAGTTTAAAGTCGAATTCTACAAGAGCAGTCCGAGACCGGGGATGCCTCCACCGCTGGCGAGCAGGAGATCGAGGAGGATACATCCTCAGAGCGTCCTGGAGGGTCTTGATTTTCTTTTTCTTCATTTTCTTTTTTGTATACATTTGCCGTTTGGCCCGGTGCGAGGTTATTTTTCCTCGAGACAATTTATTTATAATTCTAATATCTACTTTTTTATCTATTTGTCTTTTCCTTGATTGTTTCTTATGTTTATGACTTGCACATCAAGAATCTTAAGAATCGACTTTTAGATCGGGATAGATATTTTGATTTTGGTTACAACCAAAATTAATGTTGATTTATATCCTACCTGTTAAGTATCAGGCCTTGGACTCGGTTATATCCAGGATTTTTAATATTTCAAACTTAGTTCTTGTTAGGTTTTATTGCTATCCCGAGCTTCTAAGGAAGCCACCGGATTTTCAATTTTACTAACTTCTAAGTCATGGACCTGGTCATATCCAGTATTTTTAAATGGTTTAAAACTCAGTTCATGTTAGGTTTATTGACACCTCGTGTTTTTTGCAAAAAAACATTGGTTAATCAATTTTACTAACTTCCAAGTTTTGGGCCTGGTTGTATCCAAGATAGTTTTGTACCTGGTTATATCCAGGATTTTCAATGATTTAGAACTTAGTTCGTGCTAGATTTATTGACACCTCGTGTTTTCTTAAAAGAAAACATCGATTAATCAATTTTACTAACTTCCAAGTTTTGATCCTTCTCGGGTTGTATGCCCCCCAAGTAACCAGAAAGTGAACTTTCTTGGTTGCTTTGGACAAACGCTATCACACAAACTAATACACAAATGAACTATATGAAAGACAAGAAATACACAATGATTCCTTCATTTTTTAATAACTAAGCCTTACATAGATGGGTGGTATCATCATTGATAATACTTCTTTAGGTGCATAGCGTTCCAGGTCCGTGGGACTGTTTACCCATTTAGTCGAGCTAATTTAAAGGTTCCCTCATGTACGACCTCCACTATTTGATAGGGTCATTCCAAGCTCAGACCTAAGGCACCGTCTTTGAGGTCCTTGTTTTCCAAAAAGACCCTTGGAGTACCAGGTCGCCCAAACCAAAGATACGCCTCCTGACCTTGAAATTAAAATAACGAGTGATTTTTTGCTGGTAATGCACGAGCTGTAGCTACGAATCCTCTCATTTTTCATCAATTAGGTCGAGAGACGCACTGAGCAACTCATCATTCCGCTCCTAGTTGAATGTCTGGAGCCTGTGCGTGGTTATCTTTGTTTCTATGGGGAGGACGGTCTCACTTCCAAAAGTTAGGGAGAAAGGGGTGTGCCCCGTAGAAGTTCGGTGGGAGGTTCGATACTCCCACAGTACCTGCAGGAGCTGCTCAGGCTAGACTCCCTTGGCCTTGTCTAACCTTTTCTTAAGGCTTGCTTTGAAGGTCTTATTCACGGCCTCGACCTGCCCATTGGCTTGTGGGTATGCAATCGAAGAGAAACTTTTAATTATGTCGTGCCTTTCACAAAAATTGGTGAAAAGATCACTATCGAACTAAGTTCCATTATTTGACACAATCTTCTTGCGCAGTCCGAATCGGCACACAATACTCTTGACTACAAAGTCGAGGACTCTTTTTGAGGTGATTGTTGCTAGGGGCTCGACCTCCGCCCACTTCGTGAAATAATCAATGGCCACCACCACGTAGTGAACTCCTCCTTTTCCCATGGGTAAAGCTCCTATTGAATCAATTCCCCATACCACGAATGGCCATGGGGTCGAGATCAATTTTAGCTCGACTGGTGGAGCTCGGGCGACTGTGGTGAATCGCTGGCATTGGTCACACTTTCAGAAATAGGAGATGGAATCCTTTGCTAAAGTGGGCCAATAATATCCATGCCTTAATATTTTTAAGGCCAGGTTTTGCCCCCCAACATGATCCCCACAGAAGCCTTCATGCACCTCTTGTAAAATAGTTTTGGCCTCCTCTGGAAGAACACATTGCAGAAGAGACAAGGAATGACCACGTCGGTACAACGCTCCATCCACAATTGTATACCTTGGAGCTTGATAGAGTATCCTTCTCGCATTTTTTCCTTCATCAAGAAACTTCCCTGTTGTAAGATATTCTATTATGGAGGTCATCCAGGTCGGCCTAGTGTCGATCATCTCGACCTCCATCGTGCTTCGTGCCACGCTTGGGTTCTCCAAGAATTCCACCGGTACTATGCTCAAAGTCTCGGCTTCTTTGGAGGTAGCGAGTCTCGCCAAAGCATCAGCGTTGGCGTTCTGCTCGTGAGGGATCTACTCGAGGAGGCCATATTCAAATTCTGATAGCTCTTTCTTCACCTGGGCTAGGTAAGTCGCCATCTTGGCCCTCCGCGCTTGGTATTCTCCTGACACTTGATTTACCATGAGCTGGGAATCGCTATAGCACTAGACGACCCTGGCCTTCAATTCCTTTGCCACTCTAAGCCCGGCCAACAAAGCCTCATATTCAGCTTTGTTGTTGGATGCCTCACACCCGAACCATAGCATGGAGTGGAATTGATGCCCTTCCAGAGAGATCAATATGATCCCAGCTCCGGACTCGTTCTCGTTAGATGAACCGTCTACAAATATTCTCCACAATGCCTGTACTGGTTCTCTCAAAAGCTCCTCCTGAAACCCGGTGCATTCATCCATGAAATCAGCCAGGGCTTGGCTTTTGATCGTAGTCCATGGTATGTACAGTATTTTGAACTGGTTGAGTTCAATTGCCCATTTTAAGAGACATCCTGATGCTTTAGGTTTCTGCAATACCTGCCTTAAAGGTTGGTCGGTCATGACGTGGATTGAATGGGATTGGAAGTACGGCCTAAGCTTCCTGGAGGCTAGAATAAGGCAGAGCGCCATCTTTTCCATTAAGGGATACCATGATTCAGCTCTGATAAGTCTTTTGCTTATATAATATACCAGTTTTTGAACCCGGTCTTCTTCCCGGACTAGCACGGCACTAGCTGCATTTTCGTAACAGCCAAATAAAGGAAAAGAGGCTCCCTCGCCGCTGGTTTAGACAATACTGGTGGCTCAGCCAAATGTGTTTTTAGATCGAGAAATTCTTGTTCGCACTCCTCAGTCCATTCAAACTTCTTATTTCCTTTGAGCAAGTTATAGAATGGCAGGCACTTGTCAGTGGATTTAAAAATGAACCGATTAAGGGCTGTCACTCTTCCAGTCAGACTCTAGACATCTTTACGCGACTTGGGCGAAGGCATTTCTAATAACAATTTGATTTTATCTAGGTTTGCCTCTATCCCCCTTGTGTTGACTATGAATCCCAGAAACTTTCCAGATGCCACTCTGAAAGTACACTTCTGGGGATTCAACCTCATGTTATATCTCCTTAAGATCTCAAAACATTCCCTCATATCGGGAACATGGTTATCGGCAGTCTTAGATTTGACCAGCATATCATCAACATACACTTCCATGTTTTTCCCGATCTGATCAACAAACATTCTGTTGGCCAATCGCTGGTAAGTAGCGCCAGCGTTCTTCAGCCCGAAGGGCATAACCTTATAACAGTAAACATTCGTTGGAGTCATAAAGCTAGTATGCTCCTGGTCCGCCGGGTTCATCGCAATCTGGTTATATCCAAAATACGCATCCATGAAGGACATGAGCTCGTGCCCTGCAGTGGCATCCACCAACTGATCAATCCTTGGCAATGGGAAGAAATCCTTGGGACAAGCTTTGTTTAGGTCAGAGAAATCGATGCAGGTCCGCCACTTTCCATTTGGCTTTGGGACCAGGACAGGATTTGCAACCTAGATCGGATATTTAGCCTCGCGAATAAACCTGCATTTTAATAGGCAAGCTACTTCTTCCAGGGCCTCAGCTCGTGTTGTAGCCAGACGCCTCTATTTTTGGGATTTCGTAGGCACGCTTTTATCCAAGTTCAGGGTATGCATGACCACACTCTGGCTTATCCCTACCATGTCTTCATGAGACCAGGCAAAAACATCTAGATTCCCTTGTAAAAAATTTATCAGCTCCACCTTCCTCTCATCGTCAAGATTTCTCCCGAGCTTAACGACTCTCGAAGCATCTCTGGGATCGATGTTTACCTCTTCGAGCTCTTCAATAGCTCAGAGCTCAGATCTATCTTCACCTACTCGCAGATCAATATCATCACTTAGGGTAATACCCCCACCATTGGCTTGCTGAGGTTCTTCCGTTCCAGGAGCAGCCCTTACTTCCTGAGATTCCTCGCCTTCGTCTTGTATAGCCATCATTTGCTGCCCGGGTTATGATTTTCCCTTCATGGAAATTCTATAGCATTCCCTGGCAGCAAGCTGATCACCTCGGACAGTGCATATTCCCGCAAATGAGGGGAACTTGATCACAAGGTGGCAGACAGATGTTATGGCTTCGAATGCCATCAATGTAGGTCGGCCCAAGATTGCAATGTACGCGGTCTGACAATCGACGACCACAAACTCGAGAAGCTTGGAAACAGTTCGTGGTCCTTCACCCAAGGTTATCACTAACTCGATTATTCCGATAGCTGCCGATCCCTCACTGGAAAACCCATACAACATCATGGAGGTTGCCTTCAGCTCGGTTATAGACAATCCCATTTTTTCTAGTGTGGACCTGAATAGTAGGTTCACAGAACTTCTGTTATCCACTAGTGTCCTCTTGACCCTCCGGTTGGCAAGCTGGACGGTTATGACTAGAGGATCGTTATGCGGGAATTGGACATGGCTAGCATCTTCTTCAGTAAAACTGATTGGTTGTTTCTCCAATCGTTGTTGCTTAGATAACGTTGCTCCGGGGAAAACTCAACTCCATTGTGAGATCTCAGCTCATTGATATACCTCTTTTGGGCACCTCTGCTCGTGCCGGCCAAATGAAGGCCTCCGGAGATGGTTGTTATCTCTCCCCCTGCTATCGGAGGAGGGGTATCTTGATTCACCTGAGCTCCGGTCTAATTTGCTGGGGCTTTGGGGCTAATGGAATGTTTTGTCCAGCAAGCTGACCGGGAGTTATTCGATTCCGAGCATACTGAGCCAAAGTTCCGGCCCTGATGAGTGTCTCGATCTCATCCTTCAAGTGCCTGCAATCATCAGTGTTGTGACTGGTGTCATTGTGAAATCGACAAAATTTCGAAGGATCTTTCTTTGCCTATTGATTTTTTAAAGGCTCTGGCTTTTTCCATGGGAGGCGGGCAGAATTCGCCAAGAAAATGCGCTCTCTAGTATCCGTGACGTTGGCATAAGTCGTATAAATCAGCTTAAACTTCACCACGGGCTTGTTTTTCTTTAAACCGCTCTGGTCGCCCTCGCCATTTCCCTTCCTCTTGTTATTTCCCCCTTGGTTATTCCGGGTAACGATTTGAGCCGTAGCTGCATCATCCGTTACCGCTCCAATAGGCTGGGTAGGGACTTGGCTAGTTCCTGGGACTGAAGCTCGTGCCTCTTCCAAGTTGATCCACCTTTGAGCCTTGTTCAAGAACTCATCTACGGTGTTGACCCCCTTTCTTTGGAGTTCTTGCCATAGGTCGCCCCGAACAAGAATTCCTGTTCTCATCGCCATGAGCCTAGAACTTTCATCCGCGTCTCTAGCCCGCGCAACAACATTGACAAACTTACTCATATATGCTTTCAGAGGTTCTCCGGGCTGCTGCTTTACATTTGCGAGGGAGTCTGCCTTGATGCGAGCTGCCTAAGAAGCCCTGAATGCCTTCTTGAAATTAGCGGAGAAACTCTTCCACGAGCTGATAGAATGCTTTTTGTATTGCTTGAACCATTGCCTAGCTGGCCTGACCAGAGTTGAGGGAAATACCAGGCACCTTAATTCGGATCCAATATTGTAATGCCCTAAAATCCCTAATGCGGTTTAATGGCTGGATTAGTAGGTCGGGCGGGCCATAATTGTTTTAATATGCCATTAAATGATTATATGCATGTTTATGTGAATTATATTATAATATGATGTTACATGCATGCATGTGGGTCCACATTTGATTATAAGGATATTTTGGTAATTTGGCCCGTTGATGGCATATTTGTTTATTTTGGTGCATGTTGTGATTTATGGATGAGATCCCATTATTATGGGGATATATTCGAGCTATTCGGCATGAGACGATCTTAGGTTGCAAGTTAGCGGTTTTGTCATAACAGGGTCAATTATTGGGATATTGGTTAATGAGAATGTTTATTTGATGATATATTGGGAGTTATTGAGATCAGGAGGAAATTCTGGGAGTTTTGACTATTTTGTCCCCAGGGATGTTTTTGGGACCCCGAGCATTAGGTTTTATTTGAGGTTACTTAAGCCTGAAGTAGTCTGTCAGAAAGAACCTTACGTTACAACACTTTTCTCTTTCTCCTGTTAGTACTTTTTACCGTTCGTTGCAATTTCGAAGAAAACTTGAGTTCTAAGAGTCGGAATCAAGCGAGGATCAAGGCATAGCGATCCTAGAAAAGATTAGAAGCTTCTTGACTGAAGGATTTGACGAGAAACAACCCAATCAAAGGTAATCCAAGCTTTAAGTTTTGAGTTTTAGAGTTTCTAAGCTTTGATTTGGATTTTGTGTGTTGTTGGGTTTTTGATTTGTTTGAGCCTCAGGAATTGATGATTTTGGATCATTGGGATGTTTGGGAACTTTGATTTTTGGATTTGGAGATGTTTAAGTAGGTTTTTGGAAGGTTTATAATGTAAGAAAACGGAGTTATGGCTGGTTCCCGGGTGGGGGCCGCGGCCTTGTTCTTGGGCGCCATGCCCAAGCTCGGTGCTGAGGGCGGTGGAGGTTGTGTGTGATGGGGGCCACAGCCCTGGGTAAGGGGTACCGCAGCGCTTGCCCCTGGTATTTCTGTTTTGGCTGGGGGTCGTGGCTCTTGAGGGTTTTTGAGACCAAATGGGTGTTTTGATCATGGGAGCTCAATCTTAGGCCTCGGGATCGTTCCTACTATCCGGATTAGTGGGAGTCGTTATCCCAGAGGCTAGGTCTTGGTTCGGGATCCTCTATTATTTATTTTATTGATGGAATCCCATATTTGGTTATGACTAGAAGACCGCTAAGGAACAAAAGGCAGATCGTTCTCAAGGGTCATTCTTTTACTGTTATCTCCATTTCTTGCGTGGACCCAGGACATTCGTCCAGGCCCATGGTCAAGGGCTGTTCAGCATGCGGGCCCAGCCCAAGGCCTCTTGGTACGGGAATGTCCAAGAGGGGTACGGACCCGGGGGTGCATGTCTGGGCCCGTTAGGGGGATCCAGTATGGTCTTTTGGGTCCCGTCATCCGGGACAGTCATCCGGGAGACGTGCAGACCGTTCGAACTCCCCACGACATACTCGTCCTGGTCCCGGACCCTGGTACAGTCCGGGCCTGCGGTAAATGAAGAGGTACAAAGGTAAACGAACCCGGATCACATCGTCCCCGGTTGGAGGGACCAAGAGTCCAGGACCCTGAAGCCGCCCCACTCCGCGTGGGCGTTGTCCCCACTTTTCACCTGCAGAAAATTGCACGCCGTTGTTTCAGATCAGCGCTGCCAAGTACTCTGACTAGTCTTATCCCTTGATTCTGCCTCGTAACTCGAAGTGTCCAGACCAAAAGCACCATTTTTTCGGGCGAGATATAGCTCTTGGGTCAACTTATTGGGCCTTAGCTGGTTGGGAGTTCATGTGTTGCTTTATCTTGTATATTGGGTTTTCACTAGAAAGCCCAAGAATATCCATATCTCTGATGGGCCCGGGTCATACCCGGCCCAGACCCAGTGTTCCCCTAAGCCTATAAATACAGGCTATAGAACACTGGAAAAAGGATCTCTCTTCAGCTAAGATACAGTTACTCTGTCAAAATACAGAGAGAAACTCCATTGTAAAAGGTTTTCCAAGCTCTAATACTACAGACTCGTGGACTAAGGCTCATTAACGCCCCAACCACGTAAAAACCCCGTGTTAATCTCCTACTTTTATCGTTATCACCCTTCAACAATATTTATTAATATAGTTTCCGAAAACCTCGGTTAACATTTTGGTGCTTTCATTGAGAGTTGAAGGAAGCTAGTGCTAACGTCAGGCCTTTACTACAATGGTGAACACACAACACTCAACCTTCGACCCTAGCAATCCAGAGCAGGGCAACAGAGACCCGCCGCCTTCACAACATCTCCCTCAGGATCTGCTCGAGAGCGCGCCTCCTCAAACATCTCACCGTGACGAGTCACAAGACTAAGAGGGTGGGACAGAATACGAGGAGGAATATTATGAAGAAGAAAATGAGCGGGAGTACCACAACGAAGCTGCGGATCCCGAGACCCCCGAAGGAGAGCCCAACCATCAAAACTTGGAGGTGACCAAACTAAGGCAGCAAGTCCTGGACCAGGAAGCCAGGATCGCTGAGCAAGCGAAGGCGCATCGATGGATGCAAGAATCTCTCCAAGCCCTGCAGGCATTCATAGCCGCGCAGGGTCCGGCAGCCAATCCCGCAACTGGCCCACTTCCAGAAGCGCAACAGCCTGCTCCACGAGAGCGAGCCAGGATCCCCGAAGGAGCCAGACCAGCCCCTCCCCCAGAGCCGTTTCCTGAGCCAGCTCCAGGAAACCCGGACAGGGAGAGAAAGAAGGCCGGTGGAAAGACCCGAGAAAAGACCACCCCCATCGCAAAGGCTGGGACCCGTTCCCGGCCGCTCCTAGGAAAGAGAAGGTGTGCCCCGTTCCAGGATGAGGCCTTCCGATCGATCCGCAGGGGACGCGGCCGCGGAACGCACAGCCCCGGCACGCCCCAGGGCAAGGCGAGCGGGAAAGATCTTTGCACCCGAGTGCCTCGGTTAACAAGAATAGTCGGGAGCAGCATCGCAGCAAGGAACATCATGCCCTCAGCTCAGGGGACGATACGTCCCAGATAAACTTACGCGACGGACTGAACGCTCAGAAAGAGCGGGCTCGCAAGGAAAAGATCCTCCCCCGAGGTGGCGACCTCAGGAATGACATCAACGACAGGAGGAACGAAAGAATCTCCCTAGAAGATGACACGGCCAGGCAGCTCATGGAGCAGATGGCCGCGTTGAAAAAGGTCACGGATTGTCTGGTCCGCAAGCAAGAAGGCGCGGACACCGATTCCGATTAAGAGGATAAAGAGCCCTGGGCAAGGCACATCTTAGACGCCATACTCTCCAAGGGGTTCAAGATGCCAAGCCTCACCGCCTATACTGGAAACACCGACCCCTGGGATCATCTGTCCCGATACAACCGGCTCATGAAAGTGGCCCATGTCAGTAACAACGGCAAGTGCCTCTGCTTCTCGATCACTTTGGGCGGTCCCGCCGAAGAGTGGTGGAAGAGACTTAAGCCGGGATCCATCCAATCCTGGTCCGGGCTGCAGTCAGCGTTTTGCAAGCAGTTCGTGGCCGCCATGAGGATGAATATACAGATCAGCGCTCTCGCAAATATCAAGCAACTCCCCGCGGAGACACTGAGGGCCTACATCCAGCGCTTTACGGAAGAAGCCTCCAAGACGAAGGTGGACGACGGACAGTGCCTGGTGGCACTACAGTCCGGAATCCGGGTCGGGTCCCCCCTTTGGGATGACATGCAGCGTAGCAAGGCCGCTACCCTGGAAGAGTTCATCAGGAGGGTCCAAGGATTCATCAATTGGGAGGAAGCCCAGATCCAGGCCTTCGGGTGGCCTCCTGCTCCGCAGCCCATCCCCCAGACGTTCCCGGGATATGGGGGACAGTTACCGGCACAGTCCTATACCGTGCCCCCCATCGCCCCGGGACCGGTCGTCGCGCTCGGGGTCAGCTACACCCCTATAGTGTACGGCCCTGCCACTTCAGGGTATTCCCCGGTCCAATCCACCCACTTCTCCGGTTATGGCGTCACACTAGCAGGACACAGCATGGCCCCTGTCGGGGCCCAGCAGTCACAGCCGGGAGTGACTGAGGCGAGCGTGAACCCCTCTCGAGGGAAGCGATCGGGCAAAGGCCAGAATCGATCCGAGCCGGTCAAGAAGGGAAAGAGGGGCTACGAGCCCCAATATTCAGAATACACCAATATGGTGGACACCAGGGAGAACGTCTACCTGGGCACAGAAAGGGCGGTTCACTACCGGAAGCCTAGCCCCATGTTCAAAGGAGGAAGGAATCCGAGAGACACCAGCAAAAGGTGCGACTATCGCAAGGATGTGGGCCACACCACCGATGAATTCCGGCAGCTCAAGGATGAGATTGAAAATCTCTTCAAGCTGGGGCACCTCCACCAGCGGGTAAGGATGCCCGTGGGAGTCCCGGGCTTGTCAGCAAGCCCCGGACAACCCACGGTCCCGGGAACGCCCCAGGCATACCCTCCCCAGGGAGGATATGCACAGGGACCCCCGACGCAGGCCCCTCAGGGGACCCCCGTCGCGTAGGTTCCCGGCCCCGGAATGCCCTACCCCTCCGGGGCAGCACCCCCTCGAGTTGACGGGCATGTGGCCAACATCTCGGGCGGACCTCACCTGGGAGGGCCATCCAGGAATGACCAAAAGCGCTACCTAAGCGAGCTAGACCACGATCAGGAGGTGTGCGCCCTTGTCCAGGCTCCGGCTCAGCGCCCTAAGTTGATAAACCTCCCCATCACCTTCACGGAGGACGACGCCCGCAATGTCCACTTTCCGCACCACAACCCGTTGGTCATAGATGCTCAAATCGCCAATAAGTTGGTGTCCCGCGTGTTGGTGGACGACGGAAGCTCCATCAACCTGTTGTTCAAGCCCGCTTTCACTGCCATTGGCTTGACTGAATCGGATCTGGCATCGTGCCCGACCCAGATTTATGGCTTCAACGAAGATGCACTTCTCCCCATGGGAAAGATCCAGCTGCCAGTTACGCTGGGGAGTGAATTGCAGCACTCGTTCAAGTTCTGCACCTTTGTAGTGGTGGACTGCCCCACCGCTTACAACGTCATCTTTGGCCGGCCCGCATTGGTCGAGTTTGGAGCCGTCACCTCCATCCGCCATCTTTGCATGAAGTTCCCATGCGACAGCGGAGGGGTAGGAACTGTCCGGGGGGACCAAAAGAGCGCCCGGAAGTGCTACCATGTGTCGGCCCGGCCCATATACTTGATCCGAGATGAACCCGTTGAGGACTTCGTCGAACCGATCCCCCCCCCCCCCACCTGCTGAGAGGATGGTACGGGCAGGTAGAAGCCGTGAACAAAATCCTGAAGGGGACGCTGAAGAAAAAACTCCAGGCCTGTAAGAGAAAATGGCCCGAGGAACTGCCCCGCGTACAATGGGCTTACCAGACGACCGAGAGGACGTCAACCAGACACACCCCCTACTCTATGGTCTACGGATACGAAGTCGTCATCCCGATCGAAACGACCATCCCGTCCCACCGACGAGACACGTATGACCCCGCCCAGAACCACGCCTTACTCCAAGAATCACTAGATCTCATCGAAGAGATCCGGGAAGAGTCGCAAGTGCAGCTGAAGATGTACCAAGGGAAGATCGTGCGGCACTTCAACTCTAAAGTCAAAACCCGTAAGTTTGGAACTGGCGACTTGGTCTTGCGAAGAGTCTTCCCTGCTACTCAAGATCCGGGAGTGGGGGTTCTGGGCCCAAATTGGGAGGGGTCGTACGAGATTCAGCACGAGGTGTGCCCCGGGACATACTTCTTAAAGCGGCTTGATGGCTCGGAAGTCCCACGAGCCTGGAATGCGAAACATCTCCGTAAATACTATCAGTAGTCAGGAGAGCGGTTCCCAGTTTGATATTCTAGTTGTAAACAATGTACGCCTCAGGGCGACCCTTTTTCAAATAATGAAAATGGCGTGTGCAAAACGTCGTAAAGAGGTGTTGTAAAACTATGCTAATCTTCCTGAAGTGACCCCAGACCCGTCTCCGCTCACTTGCGGGGGGGTATCCCGGGTATAAACAAATACCTGGCGGGGCACACGCCCAAGGCCGGTCCCACCCTGGACGAACAATGTCCGGGGGTATAACTAAAGAGGACAGAGCCCAAGGCCGGTCCCACCCCAGACGAACGATGTCCGGGGGTATATTATAAAGAGGACCGAGCCCGAGGCCGGTCCCACCCCGGACGAACAACGTCCGGGGGTATAACTAAAGAGGACTGAGCCCAAGGCCGGTCCCACCCCGGACGAACAACATCCGGGGGGTATAACCAAATAGGACCGAGCCAAGGCCGGTCCCACCCCGGAAGAACAATGTCCGGAGGATTAAAACAAAGAGGACTGAGCCAAGGCCAGCCCACCCCGGACGAACGATTCTGGGGGTATAAAGTTAAGAGGACCGGGCCCCAGGCCGGCCCACCCCGGACAACCGGTGTCTGGGGATAGATAATTGTAACGGACCGAGCCCAAGGCTCACGCAACTCCGGATGAGTGGGGTCCGAGGAAAAAGAGCATCCGGCATTCCCCAGGGAAAAGCCATGGCGTATGACTGATAAAGGGAGAAACGAGGTTCCGGGTTAAACTAAGCCCCGATGGCCCTGGACTTGGTGCCAAGATTAAAAACTCGATGAGTTGTCGTTGGGTTTAGTCCAGGCCGTTGGAACCAGAACTAAACCCTCACAATCAGTTAGTCGCGGCAACAAAATGAAATTTCTACTCAAAACAACGAAAGGAAGCCTACATAAAAACCAGAGAAGGTAGCAGTGTTTTGAACTTAATTACAAGCCGAAAATACTAATAAAATTACAAGGCCGAGATTCGGGCCTACAAATCGTCCGCCCGGAGGTCCGCGTCCTCCTTCTCCTTGGCCTCGAACTCGGCCTGCTTCGACTCTGGATCAGGGAAGACAAGGAGGTTCATACTCTTGTCCTTGCACCAGGCCATGTAAATGGCCTCATCAAATGTGACATCAAGCAAGCCCTCGGCCTCCTCCTTTTCGCGGCGGGATATCTCGTGCGCCGCCTTCTCCCCAAGGAGAGAGTCGCCCAGTTCGCAAACCCGGACCTTCAAGGCCTGGATCTCCTCCTTATCCAGGACGGACTGAGCCGCGGCCACCTCCAAGAGTGTTTCTCGCTCATTGGCCTCCTTTGATTTTCGGGACAACTCATTTTCCAGTCCGGCCTTGGCGCAGTCGAACTCCTCGCACTCCGTCTGAGCACGGGCCAACTCCCAGCCATGGGCCTCCTTGGCGGCCTCCCTTTGATTCACGGCCGCCTCCAGCTCCAGCTCGGCCGTCTCCATCTTCATGGCTAGCTCGGCCACTAGGTCGGCACTTCGATGGGACAACAGGTTGACCTGGAGCAAAGAAAAGTTAGAAAATAAAATCCTCATCAACAAGTAAGGGAAGGAATATAAGAAGACAAGTAAAAGTTACCGCGGTGGCCTGGTGGCGGAGAGCCTGGGAGATGAACAAGACGTTCGGGTTGGCTATCGTGGCGTACCTCTTAAGCTAGAGGTTGTACATGGTGTTCCCCACCTGGTCTAGCAGGTCAGCCGCCATGGGGGTCGTGTCCTGTCCGAGTTTAGGGCAGAAGCCCGCTTCGGCGGCTGGCCAATCCACAATCGGCTAAGGAGCGCTGAACTCGGCAGGACGCTCCATGAATTCAACCTGACGGCGGATCATCAGGGCTCTGTAAGTTTCGTCCCTCCAGCCCCGACCGTTTTCACAAGTCCTGTTGATCAGCTGGGACTGCTCATCCCGCAAGGCAGACTCCCCCTTCTCGAGAAGAGTCGGATGTATGGGGAGAATGGGCAGTGCAGGGACCTCCTTCGCAGCCAGCCGACTCTCACCATGTGACTCTTCAGCCGAGCCAATTCGCCTAGTCCGGGGCCTCTTCCCGGTGTTGCCCTCACCGGCGCCAGCGTCCGGGCCCCTCTTCCCCGAGCTTTGGCTGACTGCTACGCCTGCCTCCAAGTTAATTACGGGGTGCTGGGCAGGGGCGAAGATTGCAGCCGGCTCCACGGCTTGGATGGGGACCGCGGCCAGGGCTCCCCCGCCGGGACAGAGCTCCATCCCGGACAATTCCTTGGTGAGGTTGGTCTCCGGGTCCGTCACCTCGTTGTTCTTCCTGGCCGCCTTTTTGGCCTCCCTGTCTTTGAGGAGCCGCCTCATTTCGCTGGCAGGGGTTGACATATCGAAACCCCCTGCACAAGTACAGAAAAGGGAGTTAGGATGATAAACCAAACAGAAACAAAAACACGCATGTCAAAGCTAAAAATGACCCGGGACGAACCATCATCTATGCCCCGGGCGCGACTCAATTCCTCTAAAGAAAATGAATGGACCCGATCCCCTATGTCGTCCGAGTTCAGGAAACCCCCGTACTGAATGAACCCGGATAAGAACATGAGGACCTCCGAGCCTACGGGGATGCGAATTGAAGGTCTCATCTCCCCATTGGCCCCAAACGCGGGGCCCGGGGGTACTAGCCTATCCCTAGCTAAGTCCCTGACTCGGGGAGCGTAAGTTAAGATTAAAGGGGAGTTACCTCGCCCCGATACTCTAGCCCCGGGAGTCCCAATGTTTGGTAGGGCATCTTCGAAGAGCTCCTCCAGCTCCCCTGAGGTGGTCGCCTCTGTCGGGGTCTGGTCCTTCTTGCGCCGGGCCGCGTCGGCTCACGCCACTCTCTCCACACTGGCAATGTGGTCCAGGGCCAACTGCTCCGGACGTCGACGTTCTTCTCGCAGGGGATGCCCCGAAGGTTCGGGATAACAATGGTTTGGGTGGCCACGAGCATCCCGACCAGTCGGAGATTGTCATCCGTGACGTAGCCACCCACATCTAGATCCTCCGCGCTCAACCCGGAGTAAAACCTCCTCCTTTCCATAATGAACTCAGTAAGGGGAGTTTGAGCGAAAGGCCCTGCCACCTAGAAGATATGATAAGAGACGACGAAAAAGGATAAGGAATAAAAGAGAGGACCGGGAAAATACTTACCCACTCGCTGGAAGTCCAGCAGCAGTGTGGGGTTCTTGTCCACAAGGAACCCGGACGTCAGGAACCAGTAATGCCTGACATCCGGGGGATGCCTCCAGGAGCTGGTAGGAGCGGGATAGCCACTCCGCGGCTTCAGTCTATAAAATTCATCCAGGGCCTTGTCCTTGACGTTGACCTGCGGCTCCAGCTTGTAGAAGTACAGGATCTCCATAGGGGTAGGCTCCGTGACCTCCTTCACGATGCAAAACACCCGCCACCCAGCGAGTAGCCGGTACGCTTGAGGTAGAAGCTGAAATGGTGCGATTCCCACGTACGTCAAGAACCGCACGAAATAGACGTGAAGCGGGAGCGTAGCTCCCGCGCTGATGTGACCGGCGGTCCAAGCCCCGAATCCTTCCACAGACGTATGCGCCCACTCCTCGATCCTGGCCATGCGGTTGTGAAAGATTCCAGGAGTTGATTCGATGCCCAGACACTGCTCCAGGAGTAGCATCATCCGGTAATTCCGAAACAGGTTGGGCGTCACGTCCATTTCCCACCTGTTGCCCTTGGGCGTCTGGGATCCAGGAACGACGACAGGGGCCCTATTGACCTCTTCTTCAGAATGGAGCGTAACGCTCGTTGCCATAGCTGACGATCTGGGAACAAAGAAAGAAAGCCAAGCAGTCAGTACCTAAACCCAAGAAAGTCGGTCAAGGTATGGGGGGTCTCCTAAGGACTGCTTGGAGGCCCTTTGGATCAGGTCCATGACACCGTAGAGCCCAGGGACCCTGATCGGGAAAGAAGAAACTACTAAGACCCGCCCTCTGTCCGGGAAGCATCTGGATACAGAGCAACCCAAACTAGGCGGCCTTCCTAACAACTCCTAAATATAAAGCCTAAACGCACGAATTAAAAGAACATCATAAGTACATATAGTCGTCAAGAGGGTCAAGGGGACTTATTGTGAGTTGTTGGCCGTAGAAGGTGGTGGTCATCCGACTGTAAGGACGGCAGAACTTCGTTCTTGAAATGGTGTAGCCGATTTAGCAGTTCGTCGACAGGACAGGCCCAAGACGCGTCTTCAGGTAGAAGGGCAGAAGTTGGGGTTCTGGGGAACAGGCGGCGGCTCAGAGTCAGCAGAAGGTGGTGTATGCAGTCGGCGATGTCGGACATGCAAGGCTTGAGCAAAGCTTGTCGGTTCTTAACTTGGTTCGAAAGTGTAAAAGTGTCAAATTGGCTTTCGTGGGGTATTTATAATGGCCCCAAATCCTGGCCTCCGATCCAACGGACAGATGTCTCCCCATCGGATGGTCAGGAGTCACGCAGAGGTATTTATGAGCCCCCTCAAACTGGATCCTCGCCATCTCGGATCTAACGGCCCAGGAGGGGCGGATGCCAAAGGTCTCCCCATCCTACAGTCCACCTCATCCCATGGATATTAATGATGGACCCCCGTGCGGATGGGATGCTTCGTGACGTGTGCCGACACACTAGCCTAGGCCTAGCGACCCTTGGGAGGGCTAGACGACCTTTCAAGACCTGTACAGCAATCGCCTGGTGACACGTGTACCTTCACCACGAAGCGAGACAAAGGTAAACGTCCCCGGATATTGGTAAACAGCCCGGACCAAGCATACGGCCAGTATCACAGCCCGCTGTCACGGACCCGCGATCCCAAGCAGGAACCGGGGAGGCTACCGTGCGAGCGTCCTGGGGGCGATGCAAACCTCCTCCTGGTAGGCCTAGGCGAAGGCTTGGGGGGTAAATGTTATCTCCATTTCTTGCATGGACCCGGGACATTCGTCCAGGCCCATGGTCAGGGGCTGTTCAGCATGCAGGCCCGGCCCAAGGCCTCTTGGTACGGGAATGTCCAAGAGGGGTACGGGCCCGGGGGTGCATGTCTGGACCCGTTAGGGGGATCCGGTATGGTCTTCCGGGTACCATCATCCGGGATAGTCATCCGGGAGACGTGCAGACCATTCAAACTCCCCGCGACATACGCGACATACGCGTCCTGGTCCCGGACCCTGGTACGGTCCGGGCCTGTGGTAAATGAAGAGGGACAAAGGTAAACAAACCCGGATCACATCGTCCCTGGTTGGAGGGACCAAGCGTCCAGGACCCTGAAGCCGCCCCACTCCGTGTGGGCGTTGTCCCCACTTTTCACCTGCAGAAAAGGCCACCTCGGGATTGCACGCCGTTGTTTCAGATCAGCGCTGCCAAGTACTCTGACTAGTCTTGTCCCCCGAATCTGCCTTGTAACCCGAAGTGTCCAGACCAAAAGCACCATTTTGTCGGGCGAGATATAGCTCTTGGGTCAACTTATTGGGCCTTAGCTGGTTGAGAGTTCATGTTTGTTTTATCTTGTATATTGGGCTTTCACTAGAAAGGCCAAGAATATCCATATCTCTGATGGGCCCGGGTCATACCCGGCCTAGACCCAGTGTTCCCCTAAGCCTATAAATACAGGCTATAGAACACTGGAAAAAGGATCTCTCTTCAACTAAGATACAGTTACTCTATCAAAATACAGAGAGAAACTCCATTGTAAAAGGTTTTCCAAGCTCTAATACTACAGACTCGTGGACTAAGGCTCATTAACGCCCCAACCACATAAAAACCCCGTTTTAATCTCCTACTTTTATCGTTATCACCTTTCAACAATATTTATTAATATAGTTATCGAAAACCTCAGTTAACATTTACTAATTCTTGCTCGAATCAGAGGTAAGAAAACTGCACCCCATATGTGACATGCATGGTTATTCATGAGGCATGTTGAATGTTCAAATGTGGACATGGATTGAATATTGAATGCTTAGAAAATCTTGCTCACTTGTGTATGGCACTGACTGAATAATCAGAATTGGAAATGGTGTCAGTATCAACTGTGAAGCTGTGACTCATTAGTCAAGTTCGGTAGTGGTACTGAGCACTGGTCACATGGTATTAACTCATAAGTCAAGAATGGTCTTAGCGTGTTAATGCAAGCCGACAAAGATTAGATCTCATTGACATCTGCATTGAATGACTCGAATGAGCATTAATGTTGGACACCCCTCAAGTTTGATGAATACTATAAGTGCTTGTCTAGCTAAAGGCTAGTCATTTAGAGCCAGGGCCAGCGAGCCCCGGTGACTGTTTAGTCACATGGCTATGGGTGTTGAGCCCCGTAGTGACTTACCCATCAGTCACTCATCTGTTAAGCTAGAGACTTACCCAACAGTCTCTCATCTATTTAAGTTAGTGACTTACCCATCAGTCACTCATTGGTTTAAGCTAGTGACTTGGTCGTCAGTCACTCATTATGGTTTACCAGAACCTCAGGTGTTAAATCACTCATCTAATTAAGAGTTATATCCTTCATGGTTAATGTAACCACAACGTGTTATTCACTCACCTGTTCAGGGCTATAAACTCTGTATGATTATCATGATCATCATTTGATATTATATACTTGCATTATTGTGTTTTCTTGCTGGGCTTTGGCTCATGGGTGCTATGTGGTGCAGGTAAAGGAAAGAAAAGCTCACCCAGCCTTGAGTGGAGAGCTTAGGTGGTGCTGTGTACATATGCGACCGCTTGACCACCACGGCCAAGGAGTTCTCAGGGGAACTAGGGGGTTTACCCTATTTTTGTCGCTTAGATCGGCGGGTTGTAAATTTCAAACTGTAATGAGCATTTTGCATTGTAAATAACTTGTAAACATTTCTATGGGCCCACGAATAGTTTTATGTTTTAAATAAAATACATTTTTTCCTTTTGATTGGTTTTCCACCTTAACCTATCAATAACACCTAGAAGCACATTTTTAACCAAAGAACTTGATTAGTGAGTTAAATTCACGGTTCAACGTTCACCGTAACAGTCTTGGGGTAACCAGGGCGTTACAAATATTGTGGGCCATCATCAGGGTGTTGAACATTCCCAAGTGGTCGGACGAATCTCATCTCCATCGAATTTTGACAAATGGGGCATCCTGAAACCCGGTAAGTATGTTGTTGCTACGATGCTGGGGGCGAAAAGTTCGAGTTCATCCCCTGAATCATATTCGTCTTTTTCCTTCTCTAATAGGAGTCTTTTCATCAGCTTCTCCATGTGGGCTAAACTTTCTAGGGTTTGGTCCTTGGTTCCCTGGTTGTTATGGGGCTGATCAACAACTCCCATTCAGTCGTACGCGTTCAATGGGTTATTGTCCCTCCAAGTTCGAGCTTGGTTTGGTGGGACATTCCCGTTATCATGTACTTCGGAAGGACCTCTCTCATGGTGAGTGCCACTGACTCCATCGTGGGCTGGATTTCTCCTTTGTGAGTTTAGGCGATCTCGTAGATCGGTCTGTGGATCGACTCGAGGGCTCTGAGCCAAACTCAGCGGATTTCTCAAATTTGCTCCGGACCTACCACTTCGACGGCCGTCAGTCCAATAGCTTCCATTAGAGAAACTTAGAGCTCGCGGTTGAGGAAGAGGATCTCAGATATTTCTGCGTGCCCGTAGGGCAGCGGGAAGAGGATTTCTCCTGCTATCCTTATAGGTAGGAACGTTTCACGTAGAACGAGGTGGTGTAGGATGCCTTATGGGCGACGAGGGATGCCTAACTAGCGAGGCAATTCTTATTCCGTCAGGACGGACCAAATTAGCTCGCGGTCGCTCTGCTCCACCATTTCTAACTTTCTGTGTCTGGCGATCTGATCGTGACGCAGGGGGGTCGGCTGGAACATGCCGTCTTTGCGAGTTTGCCCTAGACCTTCCACGTGGGTTTCCATGGGCGTTTCCAGGCGCATTCGACGGTGGTACTGAACTTGGGGTTGAGGTCCTAACTGACCGGCTGACTTGCCAATGGCCCTTAGGAAGGCCATCAAACGGGATTTCTTGGTGATCTTGTGCCATGGGCGCAGAACTTGGGGTCAAGGTTCTAACCGACCGACTTGGTCTGGGTCGACTATACCGGCGGGACTTATGAGTTCCACCTTGCCTCTTTTCGACGTTAACATCGTTTGCAAGAAAGGGTAGCCGAGCCAGAACCTCCTCAATAGGTTTGTTTGCTTTGGCTAGATGGCTCCTTAATTGCATGTTTTCCAACTCTACCGCAGTCAAGTAATCCAGGTTCGGATTCGACGGCAATGATATTGAACTCCCAGTGTCGCCATGGCCCATCCGTTGTTTTCCCGACCGTTTCTGGATTTCAGGGTTATGTTTGTAATGCCCCTGTGACAGTCAGAATCCCGTGATCCGTAAAGGGAAAGACCGGGTAAGCTGTGCAATCCCACACCACCTGGGGAAGGTCAAGTGTGATGATTCTAAGACTGTGTAGGTATGGGACTGCACAGTTGAAGAGGGCTTAAATGGATAGATGGGTACTACCTATATCAACAAGATGCATCTTCTTTTCGGTAGCCCATCACTTAAGAACTCCAAAGTTAAGCGTGCTTGACCTGGGGTAATCTAGGGATGGGTGACCTCCTCGGAAGTTTTCCTAGGAAGCATGTGAGTGAGGACAAAGCATGCTGAAAAGACTCGTGTTGGTTTGTAGGGCCAGTCGTCATTCCAAAAAGCAGCCATAGTGACGTGGGGCGTCATAGCCCCGAAATCCCTAATGCGGTTTAATGGCTGGATTAGTAGGCCGGGAGGGCCATAATTGTTTAATTATGTCATTAAATGATTATATGCATGTTTATGTGAATTATATTATAATATGATGTTAAATGCATGCATGTGGTCCACATTTGATTATTAAGACATTTTGGTAATTTGGCCCATTGAGGGCATATTTGTGTATTTTGGTGCATATTGTGATCTATGGATGAGATCCCATTATTATGAGGATATATTCGAGCTATTCGGCATGAGACGGTCCTATGTTGCAAATTGGCGGTTTTGTCATAACGGGGTCAATTATTGGGATATTGGATAATGGGAATGTTTATTTGATGATATATTGGAAGTTATTGAGATTAGGAGGAACTTCTGGGAGTTTTGACTATTTTTCCCTGGGGAATGTTTTTGGGACCCCGAGTATTAGGTTTTATTTGAAGTTACTTAAGCCTGAAGTAGTTCGTCAGAAAGAAACCGTACGTTAAAACACCTTTCTCTCTCTTCATGTTAGTTCTTTTACCGTTCGTGGCAATTTTGAGAAAATCTTGAGTTCTAGAAGTCGGAATCAAGCGAGGATCGAGGCATAGCGGTCCTAGGAAAAATTAGAAGCTTCTTGACTGAAGGATTTAACGAGAAACAACCCAATTAAAGATAATTCAAGCTTTAAGTTTTGAGTTTTAGAGTTTCTAAGCTTTGATTTGGATTTTGTGTATTGATGAGTTTTTGGTTCGTTTAAGCTTCGAGATTTGATGATTTTGGATCATTGGGAAGTTTGATGTTTGGATTTGGAGATGTTTAGGTATGTTTTTGGAAGGTTTAAAATGGGAGAAAACAGAGTTATGCCAGGTTTCCCAGGTGGGGCTGCGGCCCAAGCTCGATGCTGAAAGAGGTGAGGTTTGTGTATGCTGGGGGCTGCGGCACTGAGTAGTGGGCGCCGCGGTGCTTGCTCCTGGTGTGGCTGGGGGCCGAGGCTCAAGATTCTAGGGCCGCGGCTCATGGAGGTTTTTGGGGCCAATTGGGTGTTTTGATCATGGGAACTCAGTTTTAGGCCTCTGGATCATTCCTACTGCCCGGTTTAGTAGGGTTCGATGTCCCGGAGGCTAGATCTTGGCTTGGGAACCTTTGTTATTCATTTTATTGATGGTGTCCCATATTTGGTTATGACTAGGTGACCGCCAAAGGACTTAAAAGTTTATCGTTCTCAAGGGTCGTTCTTTTATTCATTCTCGCTCAAATCTGAGGTAAGAAAACTACACCCTGTGTATATGACATGCATGATTGTTGTTGAGGCATGTTGGTTATTAAATGTGGACATTGATTGCATATTAAATGCTTAGCAAATCTTGCTTATTTGTGTATGGCACTGACTAGTCAAGGTCGGCACTGGTCGCGTATTACTAACCTGAGAGTCAGAAACGGCATAAGCGTCATGAACGCAGGGCCGATAAAAGATTAGATCTAATCGATATCAACGTTGAATGACTCTAGGAGCATTAATTCTGGACCGACCCTAAGGTCGATGAAAATTATAAGCGCTTGACTAGTCTAGGACTAGTTACTCAGAGCCAGTGCCAAAGGCCTAGGTGACTGCTTGTCACGTGGCTAGGGAGCGAAATCCCATGGTTGTGACTCTATGGTCATGCGGTAGGTTATATTGGTGACTAGTTCATCGAGCACCTATCTTGATAAGCTAGTGAAAAGATCACTTATTTGTAAAGCCCAGGTGACCCTATTGTCACATGGCTAATGGGAACAAAACCCACTTTAGTGACTTTACAACTGTCACTCCTTTATTTTTGGACTGAAAGTCCTGAATGATTATTATGATTATTGTTGATATTATATTCATGCAACATTGTGTTTTCTTGCTGGGCTTTGGCTCATGGGTGCTATGTGGTGCAGGTAAAGGGAAAGAAAAGCTCACCCAGCCTTGAGTGGAGAGCTTATGTGGTGCTGTGTACATATGCAACCGCTTGACCACCACGGCCAAGGAGTTCTCAGGGGAACTAGGGGGTTTACCTTATTTTTGCCGCTTAGATCGGCGGGTTGTAAATTTTACACAGTAATGACCTTTTTGTATAGTAAACAACTTGTAAATGTTTTTATGGGTCCATGAACAATTTTATGTTTTAAATAAAATATATCCTTCCCTTTTGATTGATTTTCCACCTTAACCTATTAATAACACCTAGAAGCGCGTTTTTAACCAAAGACCTCGGGTAGCGAGTTAAATTCACAGTTCAACGTTCACCGTAACGGTCTTGAGGTAACCAGGGCGTTACAATGTTCATCGGAAACAGCAATATGGTAAGCCTCCTGCCCACCATAATGATTCGTTTCATTACCGTGTCTCGAGCGAGTAACCACCATGGTGAACTTTGATCTGAATATTTTACAATAGCACTAATCTGCACCTTTCAATGAAAGCACCAAACTGTTGACGCAATTTTTTGCCAACAGTGAATTATGAAAATAACAGGGATGGATTAGTGCTTAATGATAAACCGCAATAAGAAAATGATGCTTAAGAACACTCGTTTTTTACGTGGTTCGGAGGTTAAAATCCACATAGTCCACGAGTCTGTATTATTACTGTTTTTCTCTCTAAATTTTGACAAAGTTTTGGTATTACAAAACTACTCTTTCCCTATCCAAGGTCTTAGTATTTATAGAGAAAATCCATGGATAGGATAGGCCTTGGGGTTGTCACGTGAATCAAATCCCTAGTGTGACCTATCTCACACTAATTATAATTATTACAATTTATCCTAAGGTCTAGTCTAATCATTAGGTAAAAATGATCATGGATCCTCAGGGATAATTCGGACATGCGATGTCTGATCATGCAAGATTATATTACGTTTCTGGGATTTCAGGGATTTGTGGACATGTAATGTCTGATCATGCACGTCTATATAACGTATCCAGGTTTATAAAGATCCAAGGATGCGGTAGATCTCTAGCGCACCCTGAGCTGAGTGCAGCGCCTGCTCGTATCTCGGGTGCTATGTTTTATAAACGTTTTCAGTTTGTGCCTATTGCTTTGTATTCACCAGCTCGTGCTATAGACCTAGGGAGTCGTGCTGCCTTCATAGAGGAAATATGGACTTGTGGATCATCTATTACAGTTCTTGGCTAGCCAGCTGTATCCGAGTTGGCTAAAAGACTTGTGCTGAATTTCAGGACGTACACATGTTGTAACATACAAATGAGAATTACAACATTTAGATAGTGTGTAGTATTCAAATGTGTAACATATTTGAGAGTTACAACTCCATCAACAAATTTGTGACTCCCAAATATTGCCCATTATTGTGTAGATTTATAGTTACACAATTTTGATTTGAATATCTCAAATCCATAAGTAAAATGGATGTTGGAGATTTTGTTTTAACCCCAATAATGTGTTTGGGGTTACAAAATCAATTGGGAGTTGTTTGGAACAGTTTGGAAAATTGCACAAAAATATGTGTTGATAAATGGGTTGTGGCCTCAGCTAGTCATAGAGTTGTAATCATATTTAATCAATATTTGCTTTATTTGTACCATTTTGTCTAGAGTTGTAATAGTTCACATATTTTCAACAGAAGCAACATATTATTTTCTAACATTTTGATAGTGAATCATGAGTGTCTTTATCACTATTATAGTCTCGTATACTAAAAGAAACTCTCTTTTTGTTGGTTGCACATTGATAGTATTTTGTTCATTTATAGTTTTAATTTTTCTCTTTTAAAATCATCATAGTTTATATAATATCAAAAGGAGTACAAGATCAATATGATAGTATATGTTTCATGTCCCTCTGTATGTACACCTTAGTTTATATATGTAATATTTATATATATATATATGTATGCATGTGTATTTAAGTTCATTTCCTTCTCCGGAGGTGTACCAAGGCTCTACAGTTTCCCAACAATTTGATAACAATCCTCTTCTTTGTTTGTTGGATATAAAAGGACTCATGGCTAGTTTTTGTATCGTTATCTGCATATTAATCCTAATTGCATACTAGATTAACTCTTATTTGGCCAAGAGTTTTTTCATTTTCATTTGTATATTATCTGATCTTGTTTGTTATATTATTTTTGAGTAAATGAGGTGTATTATACAAATTATAAACCAATCGAATGTTTATGCATTCCTTCATTAATGAATTTTACCATGTTTAACATATCTTAAGAAAAGAAAAAGGAAAGTACGACAGAAAGTGTAGGAAAAAGCTTTCTACAAATGAAATGATATTTTCAAATATATTGCCATTTTGAGCTAAAAACAAAAAACTGCATACTAGTAATATTTAACCCAACATTAGTTTAGCTAAATCTCACCTTTGTTTTAAAAAAAAATTATTGGAATGCTTTGGATAAAAAAGATAATTCGGGTGGTAAAAGTTTTGTGTCCTTGAATTAAAATTAAGAGTAAATACATATATTTGAATTAAGAGTTAACTCTCAGCAAAAACAGAGAGATAAGACATATTTTTGCAAGTTTATGTTCAAAGAAAATAATAATAATATATTTACCTAATACTAATAATACATTGTCTCACCTTTTAGGCCAAAAATAAAAGAACTTTTTGTAATTACTCTTCATGTGTGTGTGTGTGTATATATATATATATCGAGCAAGGACACCTCCACGGCTATTGTACACATTCGACAGCCACCTGCTCTTCCACTGCCAACACCATACAGGGACAGCATCGCTGTCCTGTCCTTGGTTGGACGATTGCAATAAGCTTTTACACCAAAACCCCAAACGGTCAAAACACCACCCAACGCTCATCCACCATTCACCTGGTTCACAATTGCTTGCTTTTGATTTATGAGAAAATTTCTAAAAATACAGGAGAGAACGAACAAGGCAAGCTCTTTTTGGACCTTTATTTTTTTTTATTTATGGTTAAAACTGTCTTATGCTTGAACTTGATTCAAAATTATAAGGCACCCAGTTGAGCTTTTAAAGTTTGTTATCTGTTAGTGGTATTCGGTTGTATACCATCTGTTAGAATTGCTTTCTAACAGATTTTAGTTTGCTGTAGTCATTTCCATGAGCAATAAGATTGATCATTAAGCTCAATAAGATTGATCTTGGTCATTCATTCTTTCTCTTCTTTTGTTCAGTGTTAGATGTGGTACCCAAGTTTAAATCCTTGTATATTAGTATAAGGTACTCGGTTTCGATGTAATGAGCATTGTTTATTCACTTTCTTCTCTTTTTTTGGTTTTTTCTTTACATCTTTGTGTTAACAACTGTTCTTATATATAGTTTTGAAATTTTAATATAGGTCCTCTGGAATAATGTTTACAAAGAAGAAGATGAATTCAGCTCCTCGTGAAAACTCTAAGTTGGTCTCATCTCAGAGGAGAAATGAGTGTATACCACCTCAAGGTGCCCCAAGATATCCATGTGATATTAGCTCAGACAAACCAGAGAATAACACTACCTTGGTTGCTCAGACACCCTCTTGCAAAATAATTACTTATTCAAGAAGAATTGGTACTAAAAGTAAAAAATCAGCCGGTAGTCCTTCCACTCTCAGCACTCTCATCAAAGAAGGTAAACATAAGAAGGTTGGGATTGAAAACCCAAAACAACCGACCAAGCACTTTGCTAGTACTACTACCTCCTCAAAGTCATGGACATACCAACCAGTTGAAAATTGTGATACTAGCAATGCAAAAGAAATACTTTTGCCCATCTGGTGGTAAGATTTTAGTCCAACTTTTTTTTCATTTTTAGATGTCAAGTGTGCATTTGGTAGTGCAATTTTTTTATATATATTTGATAGCATGAGTGAGTTAAAATTAGCTTTCTATCTTCTTAATAGGGGAAGCTTGAGCATTGACAATGACAACTTTGGGAATGTGGGGGTATGTGTGGTTAACAAGTCAACCAAGCTTTCTTCAAATGCATTTCATGCTGTAACATTGCTCCATGCACAAATGATCCCAAGGCATGATGTTTGGCCTAACTGCTTCGATACTTCTCCACCAACTGACGACATCATAGACCTCTACTTTTTATCAGAAAGTGAAAGGTGTTGTTTTGCTACAAATTAATGTTATATATTTGTTAAAGTTGCTTCATTTATCGTTTTTGTTCATTTACTTCTTGCAGTGATAATCAGTTCTTTGGCCGCTTGATAGATTATATGAATGATCAAGATTTTGGCATAAGAACTGCTGTTGGTGACACAAAATTTCTACTTTTTTCTTCTCGTGTTCTTCCACACATATATTGGAGTGAGTTAAAGCATCACTCAATGTTTGATCGTTCTTTTTTGTTATCTGTTCTGAGTACTCTTTATAATTTGTTCTGTTAAATGATCTGTAGGATACGATGATAAATACTATTTGTGGGCTGTAATCACTGGAGAGAGTGCTTCTTTTCCACATGTTGCTGAAGGTATGTTGTTTCTTCAAGTAAAGGAGAGCTTTTTACTTACCACATCGACACAAAATCTAGTAGTTTAAGAAATAGACTTCTTCATTCCTTTGTTTTTCTCTCAAATCTTTTACTTAATAATGAGTTAGAAAAGTTGCTATGATTTTAAGTCCTCCTTACACCAAATGCAAGGCCAAAATTGTTAGTTTAAATTTTATTTTTATGCTCAATTTTTCTATTTAATAATTTTTTCTAATGTCGAGTTAAAATAAATGTTGTAGATTCTTACAAAGAACCAGGTCAAAGTGCCTATAGTAAAAGCATTTGTAGCTCGTGGATTGGCTGGCCACACAATCTTGAAAACGAGTCTTTGGGTGAAATCAACTCAGCTACTGATTGTAGAGAACTAGCTGGGCAATATCTTGTGAAAACATGCTTTGCTTCAACTCTTCGCTCTATCATAAAAAAGCACGGTGAGATTACTCAAAACTGTAATACAATACCAAGTGGATTTGTTACGTATGTCTTGGAGAAGATTTGTAGAGCTGTTCAAGATTTCAAAGTCCTTGATCTAAAAAATTTAAGGCTCCACCATTTGAGTTCTCTGCAAACAGTTATCAATGAGAGTGAACATATAAATGTGAATGTGGAATGGTTGAAGAACTTCCATGGCAAACTCAGTGAAGCATGGAACAAGATGAAGGAGTACGAGAAACTTAAGCTTTCCAAGCAATCGAGAATGAAGGAAATCGAATCAAAAGAAATTGAGTCGATGGAACTACGGTCTCAAATTCAATCACTGAAAGACGATAATGAGAGATTAGAGGATGATCTTAGCAGAGCTAGAAGTGCATTGAAGCGCTTGCGACCCAATTCTTTAATGGATGGTTTGCTCTAGTTCTTTCTTTTGCAGCAACCCTAAACCAAATAGGTTAGTTTATAACATTAGTATAGGTATTTAGCTTCTAACTCCTTATCTTTTGCATCTATCTTTTACATCATGCAATTATTAGAATCTTCAAATATGGTTAGTAATTTCTTTTGATTTTGTAATGTCAGGACAATGTAACTATTATTCTGTTAAGACTTGTTTGGTAACATGTGTTATCCTTGATGGGTTTGGTTTGTTTTATTTTTGTTTTCTAATCAAGATTGTGTGTCTAATAGTGTTGAGAAAAAAGATGACACTTCCCAAGCGCAGTAGATACAATAAAAAACAAAGAAATTTAATTCAAAATCCAAATCTACAATGAGATATCTATTTTACTTCAAAATCCAATATTACACACTCAAACTCTAATGAATTTGAAAGAAATTGTATTGAGAAATAATCTGTATGGAACGCACGAGGCGTCAATTTGTGTTAAGGTAACTGGATGCAAAGAAACCTTATTCTTTCCACGGCTTGGCCTGGTCAATATCTAGCTGGGTCGGGCCTCTTTTATTCCAACTCAAACTATCTCAATCTCTCTACCCAAAACCCAATACACCAATTGATTCTCACTATCACACTCTCAACACTTCAAACTCACTCTCACTTCTCTCTTCAAAAATCTACACTCACTTCTCTTCCAAAAAAACCCACACACATTCACACACAAACAATATATTTATAGAGTTACAAAACTTGGGCGCCAAGACACTCTAAAACTTGGTCAATAAGACAAGTTGACCAACAAGACTCTTCTTTTACACAAACTATTAATTACCCAAAGCTAAAAGCACCATAAATAAAAATCATAATTAACTTGAGTCAAGACTCGAGATCTCCACCTTAACTCGTATACTCTAAACTGGTAACTCAAACCATCAACAAGAGTAAACATGCATTGAGTTCAAACTCTCATTGAACTTTACTTGACCACTTGTCTGCACATTCTTCAATGACTCACTTCTCTTGTGAGTGTTGATGTCCTCTTTCTTCAAACAACCTTTGACCGCAGTTGGAGTCTTCACCACCTTGTTGCATTCTTTTACTCTTACAACACTAGAAGATTACATTTTAAGACTTGTCTCCATTATCACAACTCCACCTAAAATAGTCTTCTCAGCTAGTTTATACGAATTCTGCTTCTTTTCACCCTTCATGACTACCAAATCATATTTCTTAATAGTCATTACACCATCTTTTACAGAATAATCACAGCCTAGAGTGTCTAAGGCTCCCAGAGAGATTAAGCTCCTCCTCAACATAGGAACATGTCTTACATCAGTCAATGTTCTCACAACACCATCAAGCATCTTCACCTTATAGGTTCCTATTCCAACAACTTTAGAGCTAGAATCATTAGCCATCAAAACAGTACAGCCATCATATGTCTTATAAGTATCAAAACACTCCATATATGGGCACATGTGGAACGAACAACCAAAATCTAAAACCTAAGAGTCAGAAAAAATTTCATTAGTAATGACAGAAAGAACATCACTATATGCATCAACAACATTAGTGGAATCTCAAGTCTCTTTACATTCTTGATTTATCATTGCTTCAAGATGCTTGGTCAATTCTTCACAATTATGCCTCACATGTCCCTTTTTGTGACAATAATAGCATTCCACTTCTCTCCCAAAACGTGATTGGCAGCGGTTATCTCTTATGTCATTATACATTCCTCTTGAATGACTCCTACCACAATTTAATTATGACCTTGTCACAATAGCTTGATCACTATGAGACGAACTACTTCGTTGCTTGATTCTCTCTGTCTCCAAAAGAGCAGTTGACACCTCATCCAATTCTTTCCAACTAGAAGTGTATTCACCAACATCTCATATGATTTTGGTAGAGAGGCCAACAAAATAATAGCTTTATCTTCTTCATCAATTTTGATTTCTACACTTAACAACTGAGTTATGCACTTATTAAATCTATTTATATGATCCCTAACATCATCACCTTCAATCATCTTTAACTCATATAACTCTTTCTTCAAACATTAACCTATTTGTTAGGAATTTAGACATATAAAGTTTCTCTAACTTTTTCTGTAACTCAGAAAGACATGTTTCATTCAATACACCATACTTTAATTCAGGAACCAAACCTAAGCGAATAGTGCTTACCGCTTTTGCATGCAGCTCTTCCCAATCTTCATCATCCATACTCTCAGGCTTATTTCCTTGTAGTGCCTTCATGAGTCCTTGTTGTACCAAACCATCTTTCATTGTGCTCTGCCATATATTGAAATTGTTTTTCCATCAAAAAGCTCAATCTCAAATTTTGTGGAAGACATCATCTTTGACATATTCAGCGAAGTTCTAAACCTTGGCTCTAGTATCACTTGGGGAAAAAGACAAAACTTCTCAAACGCAGCAGAAACAATAAAAAACAAAGAAATTTACTCGATTTGGTAAAATTACTAAACCCACAAAGAGAGATCTATTTCACTTCAAACGTCAATATTACACACTCAATCTCTCTACCCAAAACCAAATACACCATTTGCTTCTCACTCTCAACACTTCAAACTCACTCTCACTTCTCTTTTCAAAAATTCATACTCACTTCTCTTCCAAAAAAAACCAAACATTCACACACAAACAATATATTTATAGAGTTATAAAACTTGGGCACCAAGACACTCTAAAACTTGGTCAATAAGACAAGTTGACCAACAAGACTCTCCTTTTACACAAACTATTAATTACCCAAAATTAAAAACACTATAAATAAAAACCATAATTAATTTGATTGAATACTCAACAAATAGTCATATCTTCATTTGTGTTCATACGATAAAGCTATGATAATTTACCTTAAAATAAAGGGGTGAGGGTGAGTCAACTCTTCAACAATGTTTTTTCTTTTTCTTTTTTCGTATAGAAATAAAAAGTTTTAGTAAAAGATATTGAATAAATAAAGATGAATTCTTGCTTCTTTTAGAGAAAAGATATGTTACAATTTAGAACAATTGATACGTAACCAATGTGAAGAAATAGTGTCGATTTTAATTTCACAATTGGGGCAAGTATTATCCAAAACCAAAATAACATTTTGTGGATAATTCTTGCTATATATATATATATATACATATGAGTTCTCAGGGGTTAATACACATAGATGAGTACTAACAATTATGATGATATGACAACATAGTGACTTGGTATAGCAAGTCACCAACATGTAAATATTTTTTTCTACATTAGTTTCAAATTTAGTTTTTTTCTTTGACATAATTAATGTTGTTTCCAACCAATGAGACATTAGTTATATTTAGAAATTGACATGCATTTGAAAAATAAAAAATTTATTATATTTTCATAATAAATACACATTTTTCGTCAGGTAACCCTTCTAAAAATTTTAAAAAATCAAAATTTATTTTTAGAAATATTAATTAAGAACTATAAATATGGATCATTGATCTTAATCCAATGGTGCACCCATATATATATATATATATACTAGATACAAACAAACGTGCATATATGCACATTTTCTTTGTTTTATTTATAGAATTTATTAATTATTTTTATTAAATTTATATTAATGTTATATAAATTTTGAAATAAATATCCTATTTTAATTAAATAATTTATTTATTTTTGTTTAAGTTTATGTTTGTTTTAATTTTTAAATTTGAGAGTGACAACCAGATATTATATATTATATATTTAATGTAATATTAAATATTATACGTAGATGTTAAATTTAAGTTTCTTGCTAATTTAAAAAAAAAATTGTTGCTAATTCATAGTAGATTATATTTTATGAATATCATTTTTTTAATTTTTTTAATTATTTATTTTATTTTATTTAAGTCACAAACTATTGTTAAATATAAAAATATTTTGTTAAATATAAGAATATTCCATTAAAGTTAACATTAAAAAAATAAAAAACCGGTTAAAACCACTATTATCTACACATTATATAGAAGATATATCAAGCAAAGAAGCCTTATTTAATTGTAAGATCTTATACAATCAAATTATTTATGTATATTTAAATCTCCTTCCATACCATTCAGGATAATGGAAATAGTATATTTCTTTTTAACTCTAATTTCTATTTATCTTTTCTTTACATGTACAAACAATATACACGAATCATGACATACATAGACGATAAAAATAACTAGCTATAAAGTCAAGAAAACTGGTCGAGTGCATCAACAGGAGGACCAAGATATGGTGCACCGGCAACTACAAGATCATCCGGCAACTCTCTTTCTTCAAGCACTGCATAACCTGATGATGATGATGATGATGATGATGAACAAGAGATTAATTGGACCAATCAAATTAAGTATTCACATTTATATACAAGAGACTAATATACATGGATAGATATTACTAAAATTTTGAAATAAGACTTTTATATATATTCTACAAATATACACATAAATCAAATATTGGGAATTTTTCATATAGGGCTTCACTTTAAGTCCTACCGATAAGACTCTTCAATGTTCTCGATTCATGAACAGTTTTCGACGCAATTTTTTATGACCGTGTATATTGTAATTATTTAGAGCATCCTGCAAATTTTCAGAAAAATCTGAATAGTTTACAGTACCGAAAACTAAGTTCAAACATGTATTCCACGCGTATACAAAAAATTAGTCACGAGAGCAACAACATGTTTAAACCTAGTTTTCGGTACTGTAAACTATTCAGAATTTTCTGAAATCGCGCTAATACTCTAAATAACTACAATATACACGGTCATAAAAAAAATCCCGCCGAAAATTGTTCAAAGGTCGAGAACACTGAGAGCTCCACTGATAGGGTTTAAAGTGAAACCATGTACAAAATTTGTCATATATATATATAGATGAAATAATTATTACCTGGAAGAGAAGGAATGGGGAAGTCAAAGAAGTAAGTGGAAGGCCTTCCAAGGTCATCAGAGTAAGGTGGAGTAAGAACATCCAAGAAGGCACAAGGAGTTAGTGCTGTGAATGTATGAATGTTTCCACCACTCTTTGGGAACAATATGCTTGTTTCACTTGGTGCATTTACTATCTCCTCCTTTACTAAACCTCCTAATCCAACTGTAAATAATAATAATAATTTATATACACACACCCCAAAAAAATAATAAATATAACATCAATCAAAAAGAAAATTACGTATAATAATCAATGTCTCAATTAATTAAATTAATCTTACATGTTTTAGTGGTTGTTGAATTATACACTTTGACCCAATCATAAGCTTTGGTGTAAAGAGAACCATAGAGGAGTTTGCTGAAAACTGTCATTCCTGGGTGGTCATGGAGTGGAAATGTTCCTCCCGCCGGGAAACAAAACACACCAATCTGCCCATTACCACAAATTTTGTCATATATATATACATATAAAAAAAAGTGTGATATATTATATATGTACTCAACTTACAGAAAAGTTGTTACATTCATATATATGAATGTACGTGATTTCAGAGATGATTTGCCCACAAATTAGTCTCTTATTTGGGCTTGAACATGGAGATTCACATGATGATGATGATGATGATGATGATGATGATGATGATGATGATGATGTTCCAAATTCATCGATTCCAACATCTTTGGCTTCGAATATGTCTAAGAACAAAACAATATATATTAAGAAAGATAACAAAGAAGAAAAAATCACATATATAGAGATATGTATATATATATACCAAGAAGATTTTTGAGATATTGGATTTGTTGAAAATTTGGGGTTTGATTCTGAGTAAAAATTACACTGCAAGCATCGTACAAAATTTGGATCTTGCTCTTCTTCTCCATTAGTGTACCTTTCATGTGTTGTTCTTCGTTATAGAAATTAGATGGCTTAAGAGATGATGATATAATTATCTTATATTGATCATATTCTTAGTCAAGAAGAATAGAGAAACAAAGGCTTAAAAACAGAAACCAATAAACCATATCATATCAAACGGTGGGGGCCTGCTTTTGACTTTTTTTTTTATTTTTTTTCAACTTTCGATGGGCCTTTGTTTTGCTCATTTTCTACCGTCTCACCAAAACCATACATAATTTAGTATGTTTTTGTAATTTTTATTATTTTACCTACTACTTTTTACAATATACTGTATATTTATTCATCTATTCTTTTTCATATTATTTAGATATTATATTTTTTAATTCATAAATAATATTATATAAAATACAAAATTTGATGAAATTTAGTGATCTGAGAATTGATGTAAATCATGTAAATATTCAGCAATCATTTTGCACAATAAATATTTTTATATAATTATTTGTAAAATGATTTTTTATACATACTCAGCACCAAGTAAAAATTATTTATAACATTCTACTAAAAACTATTAAAATTTATTTTTACTAATTACTTTATATATATATATATCAATATTTATGTAATTATTAATATTATGAATAATAATAATAATGATAGAAAAAATACAAGATGAAAATAAATACCATGGGCTAGTTTGAAAATGAAGTGGAATATTATTTTAATTCAAGCTTTCATAAAATACAGGAGGAAAATAATTAAAAAAAAAAAGAAGAGATATGATTAGTCGGATAACAGAAAAGGAGTCATGACCTACTAGTACTACTCAAGGTGGAAAGCTGTGAGCCTGTTGGGTCCACAGGATTGTTATTCCACGTGACGTGGCAAGATCTGAGTGTAACATGACTATATGAAATTGAATGAGCCTAAAATTTCTTCTAGTAGCCACTAGTCTAGCCTAGCCAAGCCAGGCCAGCCATTGGATTTGAAGTGGTTTAATTAAATTAAATTATAATTATAATTATTTGCATGTGGAATTACTTTCACACGCCAAAACAAAGCTTTATGTATCAAAGAGGTTATTACCTTTTGGAAATAGAATAAAGGTTGACCTGTCTCTCACATGTTTTGTGATATTATTATTATTATTATTTCCGCCGAAAGTATTTTCCGTTTATGTTTTTGTGTAGTTTAGTGTAACTGTTTGTTTCGTCGTTAAGTCCGCTTACATAGTGTGAAATTTGTTTATAACTTGGGTACTTTCACCGCAAATATCTCTTAAATTTGGTATTTTTGCTGCAAACATTATTTAAATTTTATATTTTCGCTGCAAATATCTCTTTAATTTGGTACTTTTGTCTATGTTTTCCAGACGAGTTTAATGGTGAGAATTGACAGTTGTACCAAACTGTACCAAAACATAGACAGAAAGTAATTTCACTGCAAAAAAAAAAATTAATACTTAAGTGCTACAAATGTAATAAGTACTTTTGCCACAAATATTCCTACTTCTTCTTCTTCTTCTTATTATTATTATTATTATTATTATTATTATTATTACTACTTTTTTTTTGGGTAGTTTTAAAACTGCAAAATTTGAAAAACAAGTGAAGTGGTTTCCTGATTTTTGTAAAGTAAATAACATTGGCCCATTTTGTAAAGGACATTGAGTTGAATGTAAAAAGAAGAAGAAAAATGTTTGAACTAAACGACAAAACAATAAATAATATCATAAAAGGCCGAACAATATGAGCCAATTAAAAAAGAGGGAAAAAATGTGTAAAATATATAGGCCACATTCTCCATGCCAGTGTGGATTCTGGAATAACTTAATGGGACGTCAAAGTCCTCAAAACATTTTTTTCAATTACACATTCGATGTCCACGGTACATTATTAATTCCTATGAGCCACAATATGTGCCTTTTTCCTACAGTCTTTGATATCATAGGCGAATTTAGAAACCACTTTATAAAAGTAACACCCAAAGAAATATTCGAATAAGTAAGATCCAAACAAAATAAGTATATATATATATGTATACATAAAAAATGATTCATAATGTCGATAATTTTTTTTAACTAAAAAACACACTCAAATAAAATAATTACCAATGTATCGATAAGTATAATGAAAAAAAAAAAAAGGCTCTATAATCTTTTTTTTTTTTAAGAAATATCACTGCAAGAAAACCCTTCTTTTAGCGTCAGCCAAACGTGTGATGCGATTGACCACATATCGAAATTTGCATCAGTCGAGAGTTGACACAAAAAATGCAGTAATGGCCTCAGCACCTATACCGGTGTTATTTGTTCACGAAGTTTGCATCGGTTGGAAACTGTCAGAAACCCCACCATTTGCGTCACTTTTGCATTATCACAAACCCCACTATTTGTGCAACTTTGCACGGTCACAAATGTGTATATTTAAAAAAAAAACATGGATCGAAGCATATTTGCTTTATTTGCAACACACATCACACACACATTTTCTCTTCCTCCCAATCTCTCTTTCCATCTCTTTCTCCCTCGCTTTTCTCTTTGATTGCCACACACCTCTTTCTTTTTCCCTAGTAAGTTCTCTTCTTCCCAACGTCCGGGGACGAACGTTGGGGCTCAATTGCTGGGTTGCGTGGTCAAGGGCTTGGATTGCTCAGGGACGAATGCCAGGGCTTATATCTGATCTGTAAAATTTGTACGTAAGTATACGTAGTCGTGTCAAGTAATAAAGTCTGCAAGAACAGAGATCGTCCCGCAGAGACTATTAACCAATTACCAATAATCATTTTTCACTTTCTATTTGGCGATTAAAATAAAGATGAATAATTCTAAATTATGAACACAATTTAAATAATTGTAAACAGAATAATAAATCAACGAATTAACAATTAATAATAAAAAGCTTAGGAATTAATTTCATCAACTTTTCATTCTATTAATTTTTACTAATCAATTCTAAATCTCCTCTTTCTATTCTAATAGCAGGTTAACATAATCGATTCCAATTCTTTTTTAAGATATAAGATCTCAACATATATGTAGGTTTTTTACATTTCTATGATAAACTTAAACATATGAAAACATTAAGCATGAAAACATAATTACTACACAAGTCATACAGGTACTTTCGTCCAATATGCAACCTATGTCTATATAATGATAGCATATTCAATTCTCATCTTTCGAATTTTGAATCAAAACCATTAAATAAAGTAAATAGTGATAAAGTATTTACTAGCATTAGGCAAACATCATATAAATTAGAATAGAGAAGAAGTATTAATAGAACATCATAGTAAAATTAAATTGAAATTCAAATGACTATATTAATCCCTAGATAAAAGATTTAGTTCATAGATAACATAATGAAAATAAAATTTAAATAATTGTTCATAGAAAATAACCTAAAAAATTCAGATGAAGAATAAATCTAGAAAGTCATAAACCAGAAAAAGAATTATAATTACAGCAGTCTTTTCTAGATCTAGGGTTTATAAAACTAAACTGCCTCCTAAATTCGCAAATTAATGTCACTTAAATAGTTTTTCAATGCTCCTAAGTGAAAAGACTGTTTTGTCCTTCTAAAAGTGGCTTAAGATTTCAAAACAGCGTCGATAGCGTTGTAGCGCTAGGTTTTGAGCGCTGTAGTGCTGATAACTGAGCCAAATTCTATTGAAAATTCACGTACTAGCGTTGTAGCGCTACTTACAGAAACACAAGCCTTTAAGTCTTCTTTCTAGCACTGTAGAGCCATTATGATAGCGTTGTAGCGCTATTCACAGAAACATTACTTGGACTTCTTGCTCCCGAATGAGTCAATTTTTTCCAAAATAACTTCACTTTTACTTCATTCCACTATTTTCACCATTTTAGCATCAAAAACCTGAAATATGAACAAACAAGCATAATTCTGCAATAAAATAGCCATAAACTAATGAAAACCTTCCTAAAAACTAGACCATAAACGAACATAAAACTCGTTTATCAATATCTTGTCCCATATCTTGGTTGATCTAGAGGAAGATGGCTTTTCAGCACTAAATTCTACTTTTTTTAATCGTTTGGAGGAAGGGTCCTATAACATTCATTTACAAATATATTTTTTTTGGAAAAAATAAAATAAAATTCTCATGAATTTGATTCCTATTCAAAATCCATACACACATATATATATATATACTAGATATAAGCAACGTGCAAATATGCATGTTTGCTTAGTTTTATTTATAAAATTTATATTAATGTCATATAAAGTTTGAAATAAATATCATATTTTAATTAAATAATTTATTTAGTTTCATTTAAGTTTATGTTTGTTGTATTTCTTTAATTTGGGAGTGACGACAAAAGATTATATATTATATGTTTAATGTAATATTGAATATTATACGTGAATTTTAAATTTAAGTTTCTTGCTAGATTTTAAAAAAAAAATTTGTTGCTAATTCACAATAGATTATATTATATATTTAATATGATATTATTCTAATAAGTGAGTTTAAGTTTAATTACATTTTATTTAAGTTATAAAATGCATTATTTTATTATTTTTAAATAATTATCATTGTAAAATATCTCAAAAATATCATATTTTTAATTTATTTAATTATTTATTATTTTTAAATAATTATCATTGTAAAATATCTGAAAAATATCATATTTTAATTTGTTTAATTATTTATTATTTTTAAATAATTATCATTATAAATATCTCAAAAAGATCACATTTCAATTTTTTTAATTTTTTATTTTATTTTATTTAAGTGTTATAAACTACCGTTAAATATAATAATATTCTGTTAAATATGAGAATATTCCGTTAATGTTAACATTAAAAAAAAACCGTTAAAACCAAAAAATTTCGTTATCTACACACTTATTATATAGAAGAGATATATATATATATATATTCTTAGGGAAAGATTGCGGTGCAACCACTTTTTTGGCTGCACCAGTACAACCAACGGGTTATTTTCTACACCTCGATAATTTTTTCTAATTTTTTTATATGACGGTATACATTGTAGTCATTTAAGACATCCTGCAAATTTTCAAGAAATTTCGAATAATTTACAGTGTCGAAAACAATGTTCAAACAATTGAATTTTACACGCGTATACAAAAAAAATAAGCACTCGTGCAACAAGCTGTTTGAATATTGTTTTCGACACTTTAAATTATTCGATTTTTTTTTAAGTTGCAGCATATCTTAAATTACTACAATGTACACATACATATAAAAAAATTAGAAAAAAAAATTATCAAAGTGTAAAAAATAACTTAATGGCTGCATCGATGCAGCCAAAAAAGTGGTTGTACCATGCTCTTACCTATATTCTTAATCTTATTGCTATATATAATACTTATAGTTTTAATTTTTGGGATATTTTGGATTTCGTAGGTGGAAAAGACTTACATAATCGCGGGTGCAAACATTTCGAATGGAAATTTTTTATCATTGTAAAAGATTGGAGATCACTAATTTTTATTTCACATGATAGTAGCATGCATGTTAATTCATTGGTTATTTTATTGATATGTTTCTTGTTGGCTTATACTATTGAGAAGTGGCGAGGATCAAAAGGTTGTATATTGTCCTTAAGAAAGTCTTAGGAATCTCAATTTATTATTGAAATTTGTTGTAGCTATTTATTAATATATTAAGCTTTTCAAAATTACTAGAAGTGATTATTTATTAGTGTACAAGAAAACGACATAAGAAGAAACTAGTGAGATTGTATAGATTAATTACATACTCTTAATTAGTTGTTATTAAAGTCGATGATTTTATGCTTATTAGTTGGTTTTTGTTAATAAATTATGCCAAAAATCAATATAAGATAATTTGATAATTAGTTATATGTGGTGGCGGTGGGGGAGGCTTGCTCCAGATCTGGGTTTCTGAGTATTTATTTCTCTGTTTTGAAGGATGCAGGTGGTGGTGGAAGCGGGTTGGTAGTGCTCGTGAGTTTGAAGGCTCGAGATTATGTTGGCCATGGGATTGGGAGGCTCGAATGCAGTGGCTTAATGCTGATTTTTATTTATTTTGATTTTGTATCATTGGACTAATTAGTGAGTTATTATATTTTTATGGGATTGTATTTTCATTTTAGTGTAATGCCTTTTTTTTTTAATAAAATTTGGATTTTGAGATTTTATTTTTATTTTATTTTTTTCAAAAATTAATACTTGTGTCAGTGCAAAACTAACAAAAACAAGGCCACAGATAATAAGGTTTACATCACTCAGGAACAATCACCAATGCTAAGGTTTATGTTAGTTATAAACTATCACAAATGCTAAGTTTGCGTCACTTGTGAACCATCACAAATATTATAGAGATTTGTGTTACACTAGGATTTTGCATCGCTTTTCAAATTTAGGCGAAAAATGTTTTGTATCAATTAGGTACTATCACAAATGATATTTTTTTTGTAATAGTGTATGTTACATTCTATAATATTCTAAAAGATTAAAGGACAAAATCACCATTATTATAACCCAAAACATTATTTGCACTAAAAGAAAAATATAATAAACAAACAAGACACATCAAAGATAACACATCATTTTAAGACACGCAAAGGCAACATCAAGTGAAATCCAATTGATAAACACCATTAAAGGTGTACAAGTTTGAGAATTACAACTAAACCAACCATAACTATAAAACCCTAAAATTGGAATCCTTTTACGAAGACAATTTATGGTATTCTCATAAGTTATTCCAATAGTGTTTAAACTACTCCAACAAATTGGTATTTAGGTGGATTTGAATAAAATGCACAATTTTGTGTCAATTAAGATTTTTATTATTATTTTGTGATTATTTCATGACACTTGGGGCATGTTTGGAAACAACTGTATAATTACTAGAATGTGAAACTACTAGGATAGTAATTACCTATCTGAGTAATTACACTATATTTTAAAATACAATGTATGCTTGAATATCAAGCGGTAACTATTGATGAATTCTTATTGTCATGTTTAACAAAATAGTCAGTAATTACACAGAAAAACAATATTATGTAATAAATACATTTTAAAATTGATAGTAATTAGTAATTACACTCAATTCTCATGGGGGCTATGAGAATTGGAGAATGTAATTGGAACCCTTCATTTACCTTAAATTATGCATAGTTAATATGTAATTACATGATTAAACAAACATGCAAAATCGAGTAATAACTCTGAATTACACTCAATTCCAATTACAGGGTGACTTTCCAAACACATCATTGACAAGTGTATTATAAAAAATTATATTTATTTAATTAACATTTTTTTTTTGCTTCTTTATTATGTAAATATCTTTGTTTCCTTAAAAAGAAGATTTTTTGTAAGTATTGCTTGCACACAAAAGGCTTTATTTGGTTTTCTAATGAAGATTTGAGCCATCCTTGTATCATGAGTAATCTCCAAGTCAAAGGATGATTCTACAATAAAGAGTAATATTCATGTATGAATTATTACTTAAATAAATTATGTAATATTTTGTCTTGTTTAATTTTTGAATATTGTGTATCATTTAAGAAAGCATTGAGATTTTGTTCTGTGATTTATTATGTCAGCTAATATATTGATTTGCATATCAAAGTGAGTAAAAAATACCTAGAATTAGGTTTGTGTATAATATATTCACTCAACTGAACTGGCATAACATTTTCCTCAAGCTAAGCAAATCATATTTGAAATGGAAAGATTTTCTTGCTGATCTTTCTAGTATGCAGGGTTGTTTCAAATCTTAGTTTAAAGATTTCCTTCAGCTATAAAGTGATTTCACAAGACCTTCAAGTTTCATCTTTTGCACATTCATTTTTATAATCTTTGTAATCAAAAGTGTGTAAACATTGAGTGTTTTATTGCTTGAGATTGAGTGTGGCACCTTAGTTTAGTATTATATTAGCTACTTTTGCATTGTGTGCAGTTTGTGTCACTTTGTGATGCCACACGTCACTATGGATGCTTCTTGGAATGACGACTGGCCCTGCAAACCAACACGAGTCTTTCCAGCGTGCTTTGTCCTCATTCGCACACTTCCTGAGAAAACTTCTCAGGAGGTCACACATCATGAGACTACTTGTTGGACCCAAAACGTGTATGTTTTAAATATTTATATCGCAAGCGCACGAATCGTTCATATAGATAAGTAATCGTGTAAGCAAGGATGTCGAACCCAAATGAGTTGTCTAAAATCGAAAAGAAAACTATTTTAAACCAAAATTAATAAATTCTAACCTAGCTCCAAAAATTGATGAGAATTTGTGACAAGAAAATCAAATAAGAGACAATAATAAAGAAATTAAAGACAATATATAAACATAAATTACTAGTAGAAATCAAGATGGTAAAAGAAATATTATTAAGATAATAGAATTCACAAAATATAAGTTTAATAATATTTATAAGTACATTGATTTCCAAGTTTTAATAATAGTAAAAATTAATCAAACCATCACTTATTAAAGTTAGATATTCTATTTAAGCACAAGTTTTTATAAAAATATAGAATTTATCTTAATTTTTAAAATTATAATTTCAAAGTATTTAATGTAAATCAATTTAATAAAATAACAAATAAATCAATGAATATTATTTATAAGACAAAACATAATATTTTTGTTCTAAGCATTTGATGTGCACAATTTAATGGCACACTTTAATAAAAGAATGTTATGGTTTTGCACTAATGAAGAACAAAGTGTAAATATGTTCTAACAATAAAAAATACAAGATATTTTAAGATGAAAGAAAATATTTAAAGAAGAAAATCCATAAACTTTATTGCACAAAATGGGAAATCAACATACAAAATAAACATTATCTAGTTACATATTGTTTCATTATCACTTAATAATCTTAAAAAGATTATAACCTCATAACTAGCATAGAAAATACAAACAAAAAAATTACAAACATAACTATGAAAATTTGGAGGAAAACCCTCAAATTATTCCTCTAAAAATACATAGAAAATTAACCAAAAAAAGAAGAAGAAGAAAGAAGAAAGAACACAACAAGGAAAAGGGGCTTTTACTTCGATTTTTAAACTTGATTTACTTCGGTTTTCGCTAAAATTTGCAACCGTAGTAGTTCGGAGCGAAGTAAAAACTAGCTAAAAACCGAAGTAGAATCCCCACTTTCTACTTCGGTTTTTACATAATAACCGAAGTAGAAAGTGAATATACGCTTCCATCCTGGGCACTTTCTACTTCGGTTTTTAGGTAAAACCGAAGTAAGAGGGCTGCTTTCTACTTCGGCTCTTAGGTAAAACCAAAGTAGAAAGTGCCCGCCTTTTTTATTTAATATATATTTCTGATTATTTTTAAATGGACGGTTTCTATTTATATATATATATATATTTTGGCCTAATTTTATTTAATTGATCTTTTTTTTTTTTTTTTTGCCTAATTATTTTTCTACGATTTAATTATATGATTTTACAATTATATATATTTTTACAGTTGAAATTGGTTAAGAATTTTTTTTGAATGAAAATATGATAACTTTTATTAATTAAAAATGTTGTACATAAGCATATAAAATACAAGTACTTAAGTAAGATAACTAGCCTTAACATTAATACATTTACAAAAGACTAAACTTACAACTAAACAAAATAGGCTTACTGATAAATGTATGTCATCAATTTGCCTAACCATTCGTGTTGGATTGGCAAGAGGTCTGCAATCTCACAATATTGCGTCTTCCCACCAAACTGTAAAATTAATAAATATAAATTAATTTCATAGATTATCGATAGCAAATAAATTATAAAAAATGAACTTACTTTTTCTTTTAGGGTAGTCATTGCATTTGATGCCCGTACAAGATCTCTAATGTACTTCAAGACATAAAAACCACATTCATGACTTTGTGGTTGTCTTGAACATGAAACATTGAATATCTTTGTGGAATTGCCGAGTAATTCATTGGAAGAAGCCCTATAATATGCACTATTTAAAAAGAAAATTAACAAAAGTTATTAAAATGTAGTAACATGTAATATTTGTTGCATATTAAGAAATATTTTAAAAAATTTAAAACTTACCTCATTATCATTGAATCAATTTCTTCAGGACGTTTGTGTGATTTCAATGGATCTAAGAACACGATTTTTCCTTTTAGCATAGCAATCACCAACATCCAATGTTCCCTAAAATAAGAAGCGTATGTTAAGTAAAATAATTAAATTTTTAATATATGACTAATCAAATAAGAAAAGTTTACACTATTTCTTACCATATGTTCCAAGGTATAAAGTAAAGTTGACCAACTCTATCCATGGTCATCAACCAATTCGCCAAGTCAATGGTTGATTGCTCTACATCGTTAACATTATTAATGCTAAGACGTTCAATGTCATAAAACTTGTAAAAGACACGCTGATTTGGAAATAGGGACTCCCAAATGCATCTGCAAAATTTTCTTTAGTGTTAAATATTTTGAAAAATTTCAGCAGAGTTTCCCCTATAAATAGGACTACCCAAACCTGTAAACATTCAATGTCTATGAAAATTTTCAACAGATCACAGAGCAGTACTCATAACTGATTCTAAATTCCTATCATTCCAAAGAATTAGTTTAAGGGATACCTTAATCCGAATATCATTGCTGAGCCTCCAATCATATGCAAGGTAGCAACTTGTTCCACATCCTCTGAAGTTAGGAAGATTGACTCGCGATTCATGAATGATGGGTCCACTGGAATGGAGACGACTGAGTTTATTCCCTTAACTCTGCAAAATTCTCTCACCATAAACTGAAGGCTAACATGGATGCGATTCATGATGTGATCGGGGAATTGTTGGCCTTCGGTCAGAGTGTTTTCTAGATTGACGTGAGACCCAGCTGATGACAGATGCGGGCTAGTCAAAGAATTACGATTCGTCTTATCCTTAGATGAACTTTTTGACATAGGAGGTTTCTTTTTTAGAGGACCCTACGCAACATCAAGTAAAAATAATATTAAAATAATGGACCAACAAATATTTTAATAGGTAACAAATTAAAGAATTCGTTTATACCTGGTCAGTCATAATTAAATCTTTTGGCCAAGGAAGGAATGCGTCATAAGTATCTCGAACATAGTGTATCTCCCCAACAGAACATGGGATTTCAGCATCCTCTTGTAACATTTTGGTGACTCGCACCCTCGCGTATTCGTCTGTCAGTTGAACACCATGAATAGTCAGTGGACCCACCCCATCAATGATAACACCCTCTGCCACCACATTATGAATATTATCCGAACAAAGTAACACATCCTGCATGTACAGTGTGTCATCCTGCATGTACGGTGTGTGGTATTCTTCGTCGCTCTGCTCGTCATCATTGTCGTGTTCATCCATATCATCTATCCCACCTGCTTGTTTAGCTTTTTCCTCCTTTAAAGCTTTAAGTTCTACTCTGAGCCTCGCAATTTCTGCATCTTTCTTACTAACAATATCAGCCATTTCTGTTGCTATTTTTTGTTTTCTTCCAAAGACGGACGAAATCTTCGCAAACGACCTACAATAATCAACCAAATTTATTTTAAAACTAAAATATTATAGAATTAAGTTAAATGCAACAAATAAAAAATAATATCATACCCAAGTGCTCTAACACGCCCTGGGTGCTCAGGTGTCCCTAAAGTTTGCGTTAATATGTCATTCCGACCCTTTGCAATGATTTCTCCACTACTAACTTTTTCTTTCAGCTCATTCTGTGGAACAAACCAGTGGTCACTTATATTAGTGACTTATAAGAACTTTATCATTCCTAAATTACTTTAAAATACTTGCTTGAAACCACTTACAATTCTTGCTTCAATTTGTTTGTCCAAATCTGTGACAAGAACCTTCTTCTTTTCTCGTGCTCTTATCCAAACTTGGTACCGTTCTACATCTGCCACACCTAGTTCAGTTTTCTATAACATACAACAATTAATTAAAGTTGGTGAGTGCAATATTCTTCATAACAGGTTGACAGTTATAAAATAGTGATGTGAATTACTTACCAGGTCCTCTCTAACATTGGCAAGCCCTCTACGAGATGTAAGATGCCTCAAAGTATATTTGAGAGCTCTTTCACATTGTGCTTCCCGCAAAGCCTACATTAAATAGGTAACAATAAGTTTTTAAGCAATTATTAGTATTTCAAAACTAATAAATCATATACATAATAGATATACATAATAGTACCATAAACTCAGGAGATAAACGGTGGCTAACAAATGTCATCCAATCTTCTAGGTCAAGTTCTGGATATTTCTTAGGAAGGATTTGGAGTTCATCTATCAGACTATCTTCTGCCAAAGGGTAGATGTAACGCCCTGGTTACCCCAGAACAGTTACGGTGAACAGTGAACCGGAAATTTGACTCGCTACCCAAGTCCTTTGGTTAAAAACGTGATCTAAGTGTTATTATCAGGTTAAGGTGAAAAACCAGTAAAAAGGAAAGGATATATTTCTTTAAGTAAATAAACTGCTCATGAGCCTTTCAAAATGTTTACAAGTAGTTCATAATACAAAAGAGTCGCTATTGTTTCAAATTTACAGTCCCCGCCGGCCTAAGCGGCAAAAATAGGGTAAACCCCTAGTCCCTCTGAGAACTCCTTGACCGTGGCGGTCAAGCGGCCCTGTATGTACACAACATCGCCCAAGCTCTCCACTCAGGGTTGGGTGAGCTTCTCTTTCCCTTTACCTGCACCACAAAGCACCCATGAGCCAAGGCTCAACAAGAAAACACAATAAAGCATGATATAATATCAACAACGATCATAATAACCACTCAGGACTATCAGTCCAAGCGAATAGGTGGCAATAGCCAAAAGTCACAATAATGAGCATCGCTCCCTCTAGCCATGTGACGATAGGGTCACCAGGCTTAACTAATAAGTGATTCTTTCATAAGTTTGATCAGGACAGGTGCATGGTGAGTGGTCACCAACATAACCTACCTCCCGACTCTAGAGTCGTGCTATGGACAGCGTCCCCTAGCCATGTGACAAACAATCACCGGGGTCATATACCTTGGCTATAAACATCTGGTCATAGACCAGGCAAGCGCTTATAAGTTCCTCGACCTTAGGGTCGGTCCCGCATTAATGCCATGGAGCCATTCAATGCGTGATCATCGACTTTAGAGTCGGTCCCTGACTAGTCAGTGTCGTAAACAGGTAATCAGCGTTCATTAGAATTTATTATGCAATCCACGTCCACATATATCAATCAACATGCTTCAATATCAAACCATGCATGTCATATACCTATACATGGTGCAACTGTATTCATACACTGTTTTCTTACCTCTGGTTCAAGTGAGAATTATTATATGAACGACCCCTGAGAACGATCAACCTTTAAATTCCTTGACGGTCACCTGGTCATAACCAAAATATAGTATTCATCAATAAAAATGATAACTGAGGGTTCCCAAACCAAGATCTAGCCTCCGGGACATCAAACATAACTCAACTAGGTACTAGGTTCAACCCCGAGGCCTAAGGTTTGAATCCCCAAGCTAAAAACATGTTTTTGGCTGAAATGACCTAAAGGGCCGCGGCCCTCCCCTGCTGCGCCGCGGCGCACCCTCAAACAGAGAGGGCTCTCCCCTGCCAGACACCAAGGGCTGCGGCGCCCAGCCCAGACCAACAATACACCCTCATACGAACCCAGCTTTTCCCCTGTGTTCTTTCCTCTCAAACCAGTCCTTCAAACCATCTCTAATCCTCCTCCAAACATACAATTAAACCCCCAAATAGCACCCATAGCTCACCCTCATCAAATCCCAATCAAACCAACACAAAAACTCCCTTTGATTCCCACTTTCCACATCAAAAACCATGAATTGAAAACTAAAAGGGAAAACAGAGTAACACCTGAAACCAAAGACTAAAACTCACCTTGAAACCAGTTTTGGACCTCCCTTACAAGCTGAATCAAGCCACCAACCCAGCCTTTAAGTTTCCTTGGTTGAATCCCCACTTAGAACTCAAAACCCCAATGAAGGAAGAAGGGATAGGTGATGCACGGGAAGGAAGAGGAAGCAAGTCTCTGTTTTTATTTTGTCCTTCTACAGCCCTCCTAAGTTATATATATCCAAAACCCCAAATGACCAAAATAACCTCAAGCCACCAAAAGCCTCTAAAACCACTTCAAGGGTAAAATTGGTATTTTCCGCTTATCCCGTTAATCATAATTAACGCTTCCCAATTCCCGCTAATCTCAATATCCTCAAACACCAATAATTCATATCCCGTTACCCTAAAATCCCCGGTAACGCTATAATCATTAATATCACCCCGAGACTCACCCCGAGCCCCGAGCTCAAACCTGTTATGACCAAACCGATAAATCATGTTTAGAGATCGTCTCATGTCGAAATACTCGAACCAATCCACATTATAATGTGGTCACACAATATATCATAAGCACGCAAACAAATATTCAATTATACCCTCAACGGGCCAAATTACCAAAACACCCATGTAAACAAATGTGGACTCACATGCATGCATTTAACATCATATTATAATATAATTCTCATAAACATGCATAAACACATTTAATGGCATAATTAAACAGTTATGGCCCTCCCGGCCTACTAATCCAGCCATTAAACCATAATAGGGAATCCGGGGCATTATAGTAGATGTAGTCACTAGATGTTGGTCTTAAAATCTCTCATCATTCTTCCCGCACTTTTCATTAATTCTGGTTTCCAATTTTCTGGAATGTTAAAGGCACCCTGAAATAGAAAGAAAATGATTAATGAAATGCAAAGTAATTCATGAAAATGATCAATATATTAAAGTAATTAAAATATTTTCTTACATATACATCCTCCCATATTCTATTCTTCAATTCTTGTGGGACTTGTCTCCAATCCTTATAATTGAGAGAGACCGTTCTCCTAGTTTTAACTCCAAGGTACGATTGCATCTCACTGTATGATTTCCCTATAGGTTGACCTTTATCATTAAACTGAATATTTCTCTTTATTCCCTTAGCTTTTTTATTATTGATATTGTTCTTCTTTGTTGGGCCTCGCCTATTTGGTGTGTTCTCCCCTTCAGAAATTGTCATCTGCACATAAACAAGAATTAACGTTACAATTATGACATAAATAAATACATATTTAACATAAAAATGAATACATTACTCACTGGACACATTTTCTTTTCTTTTTTCTTTTCTTGGTTGATCCACAATCTACCCATATTCCGTCTCTAATATCATTTCTAATGTATTGCCCATCATCATCATCATCTTCATGGAAATCATGGATTTTCTCAACTTGCTCATGTATTGGTTGTCCAACAATAAAATTGTCATGAAACAAATCACCGTTTTCTTCGTCATTTTCATCTTCTATAAACTGCCTTTCCGGGGTTCGTAAAACAACTGACCATTTATCATCAGTAGGATCAGTTATGTAAAACACTTGTTTTGCTTGGGTAGCCATGATGAAAGGATCATTCTTGTGACCTTTCTTACTTAAATCAACCAAAGTGAATCCAAGTTCATCAATTCTAACCCCAACATTGTTGTCCACCCAATAACACTTGAGCAGAGGAATTTGAAATAAGGAATAATCAAGCTCCCATATTTCTTCAACAACCCCATAATATGACATAGTACCAGCAACTGGATTATTGTCTTTTGCACTAGCGAAATGCATTGCTTCTGCCACAATACTTACTCCACTATTTTGAACCATTCGAGCATCATCTCTTGACTTTGTGTGAAATCTTTTTCCTCCAACAATGTAAGCATGGTGCTTTATTACATGAACACTTGGTCCAAATGATATGCGTTTTAACTCTGTCGACACTCCATGGTTTTCTTCTCCCAACCTTGCTAGAATAATATTTTTCAACCATCGACTAAATGTTTTATTATGCTCATCTATAATCCATTTCTGTTTATTTCTAACCTTGTTGGGAATCATTGATTGTAATAACTCCATGTGCTCACTACAAATACAAAGTACAACATATTAAAATTTCAATTATACATAAAAATGAGCATAATGTTTATTAAATCTATAACTTACGTTATATATGGTTGAACCTCGGGATTGTTTTCCAACACAACTAAATGAGCTTGATCTAATTCTGCACGAGATATGGTCACTACTGTTCCTTTCCCTCGTAATCCTCTATCAACTCCATCCGAGTTATTCCGTGGTTTGCTAATTCCGATTGTGTTGATTCCAACCATGTACTCTGAACAAAATTCCACAGCTTCTTCTGCTAAATAACACTCAACCATACAAGCTTCAGGGCGATGGTGATTACGTACATATCCTTTCAACACCTTCATATTCCTTTCAAATGGATACATCCATCTCGCCTAAACTGGCCCACACAACTTCGCTTCTCTTACTAAATGGACCATCAAATGTATCAAGTTGTCAAAAAATGATGGTGGAAAATATTTTTCAAGCTTGCATAAAGTTTCAACTATTTCATCATGCAATGCATTCAACTTCTTCATTTCCAATTCTTTTCCGCATAGTTGATTAAAGAAGATGCACACACTTGTCACACTATCTCTAACTCTTTTTGGTAAAACTGACCGAATGGCAATTGGAAGTAATTGTTGCATTAATATATGACAATCATGTGATTTCATTCCAATTAACTTCAAATCTTCCATAGACACCAAGTTTCGAACATTCGATGAGTAACCATCAGGCACTTTCATCCCTGCCAATGATTGACATATGGCTTGCTTCTCTTCTTTAGACAATGTAAAACAAGCAGGAGGCAAATATGTGCGAGCCCCTTTTTCTTCAGGTGCCAAGCGGTGTCTTATACCCATTTCAACAAGATCTAAACGACTAGACAAACCATCTTTGGTTTTACCTGGGATATCAAGTAATGTACCGATTATACTTTCACATACATTTTTTTCTATGTGCATGACATCTAAGCAATGTCTAACGAGTAAATATTTTCAGTAAGGAAGTTGAAAGAAAATTGATTTTCTTTGAAAACATCCATTGACTTTTTTGTTTTTATTCTTCTTCCCATACCTAAAGTCAACGTTTTCTACTTCCTTAAGAATTTGCTCACCTGACAATGGCAAAGGAGCAATGTCTCGTTCCACAGTACCGTCAAATGCTTTTTTTTTATTTCTGTCAGGATGACTTAAATGCAAATATCGTCTATGACCCATATAACACATTTTGCATCCATTTGACAAGCGACGGGCCCTTGTGTTGGTGCAACAAATTGGACAAGCTTGGTAACCTTTTGTGCTTAAACCTGATAGGTTACCATATGCTGGAAAATCATTAACAGTCCATAACAACACCGCTTTCAAATTAAACACTTCTTTTTTAAAACCATCATATGCCTCAACACCATTTTCATACAACTCTTTCAAATCATCAATTAATGGTGCCAAGTAAACATCGATATCATGTCCTGGTTGTTTTGGGCCTGAAATCATTAATGAAAGCATCATGAACTTCCTTTTCATCACCAACCAAGGAGGAAGATTGTACATAACCAGGAAGACAGGCCATGAACTATGCCTACTACTAAGAGATCTATGCGGGTTTACTCCATCAGCAGCTAAACCAAGACGAAGATGTCTTGGTTCATTTTTGAATTCTGGATTGATATAATCTACCTTCTTCCAGGCCTGTGAATCTGCAGGATGCCGGAGTTTACCATCTTTCACTCGTCCAGTCTCGTGCCATATTAAGTTCTTAGAGTGTTCTGCACTTCGATATAATCGCTTCAGCCGCGAAATCAAAGGTAAGTACCATAGCACTTTCTGAGGAATAAGTTTCCTAATCTCCTTACTTTTGTTAGGTTTGTACCGTGATAAACCACATTCTGGGCAAGCGTCCATGTCTGCATACTCCTTACGATATAAAATACAATCATTCGGACATGCATGAATCTTCTCATACTTCAACCCTATCAAACTTAATGTTTTCTTTACTTCATATGTAGACTCTGGAAAACAATTTTCTAGCAGCAAAATCTCCTTGAAAGCAGCTAAAAATTGACTGAAACACTTATCACTAACTCTATTTTCTGCTTTTATGTTATAAAATTTAACCATTGTGGGCAATCTTAGTTTATTGCAACCATTGAACAATTGTCTGTCTGCATCTCTAACCATACTATCAAATTTTTCTGGATTATGAAAAAACTCTTCTTGTGCTTCATCAAGCAATTCTATAGGATGATCATCAAAATCATTACTCTCAAAATCATCTACACCTCGCCTACCTAATGGATATGGGTCATCATTTAATAATTCTCCATGCCAATACCATTTACTATAACTCATATCAAATCCCCGACAAAATACATGATCATTTATCATGGTAATATTTCCCTTTACTCCATTACCACAATCGATACAAGGACAACGAATTTTTTGTGGATCACTACAATTCTTTAGACAAAACTCTAAAAATTTGTTGAATCCATCTTGAAATTGTGATGTTTCTCTCCTTTCAAGCATCCATGATTTATCCATACTAATAACAATATTCAATTCCTAATAAGTTAGAAAAAAACTTATATTAGGTTCTAGTCTTATAATTTTTTTTAAAAAGTCGACAGAGTATCCTCTGTTTCTATAGCATACCGTAATTTCATAATTACCTATAAAATCAATACAAACAAACACAATAATCAAGCATATATGAATCCATCATTATTAGGTTCTAGTCTTATAAATTTTTTAAAAAATTCGGCAGAGTATCCTCTGTTTCTATAGCATACCGTAATTTCAAAATTACCTATAAAACCATTTAAAGCAAACACAATAATCAAGCATAGATGAATCTATCATTATTAGGTTCTAGTCTTATAAATTTTTTTAAAAATTCGGTAGAGTATCCTCTGTTTCTATAGCATATCGCAATTTCAAAATTTTCTATAACAACAACACAAACAAACAAAATAATCAAGCATAAATCAATCCATCCTTATATCACCACAACACGCAAATTTTCCAGAGTCTACTTCACTAATTTTCAAACATAACTTTCACTAAATCTAATATGCATGATTACATTAGTCTTATCTTTATACATAAATCTTGTAGTAATATAAATAAAAAAAATAACTAACCTTCAATATTAATTTTCAATGCACCTGAAATGAACAACAAAGTTCACCACTCAATCAACGACCCTACTAAAATATTACATAATTAGTAAACTACATAATTAATTATCAAACCAATAAATAAAAAAAATCAAACTAGTTAATGAAACTAATGAACAACACTTTGATCATCTTCAAGCTATTTATTTTTTTTCAAATATTTAAAAAACAAATTTATCTATTGTCAAAATTTCTAAAATTAACTAATATACATATATATTTATAATAAACCTATTTTTTATCACATTATTTAAACTAACAAAATAAACAAATAATTATAAAAAATAATAAAATATTAATTATATTAATTATAAAATTCGGAATAATAAAAAAAAATTAAAAAAAAACATAGAAAAATAAAAAATTATCATCAAAACCACATTTTAGTAATCTATACCTGTTTTGAAGCTCAAAATCCCCTTGCAATGACAAAAATCCGGCAAGAAACACCACTTTCAAATGGAGAAAAGGCCCACGGCCAAATGCTTTTTTTTTCTCTAAAAAACAAAAAAAAAAGATTTTTGGACTATATTTCGGTTTATAGGGTAGAAATGTTGCAAGAAATAAAGAAAAAACAAAAAAAAAAGGTTTGGAGAATGAAAATGGGTGTTGGCTCACGGTTGTTAATGGAGGTTTTTGGGAGTTTTTTTTTGCACAGAGGGCAGAGGAGGGTTTGAGAAAGATGACCGTTCGGGTCGTAGGAAGGGGTTATAAAGCCCTTTTACTTCGGTTTTTAGGTAAAAACCGAAGTAGAAAGTGGACTTTCCACTTCGATTTTTACCTAAAAACCGAAGTTAAAGGTCCATAAGTGGATATGTGTGTGGGTGGCCTTGTGCACTTTTAACTTCGGTTTTTAGGTAAAAATCGAAGTGGAACTTTCTACTTCGGTTTTTACCTAAAAACCGAAGTTAAAGGTGCACAAGGGCCGCGTTTGGCTTGGCCATTTTTTTGCATTTTTACTATCTCTAAACATAATATACGGGCTTGTGCAACCAAACACGGCCCTCTCCACTATGAATTTTTCACTTCGTTTTTTTAAAAAAGCGAAATAGTATGTAATTTTTTTCAGAGCGCCAATTTCAAAAGCGAAGTAAAAGAGTTTGAAAAGGTTTTTACTTCGCTTTTTTTGTATGCTCACTATAAAAACCGAAGTAAAAACCTATATTTCTAGTAGTGGAAGAAGATAACGAAAATTGAGTGGTCTTCAAAATGGGGTAAGTGTGTAGTGTAACCTCCCAAAAAATAAGCACACCCAAATGGTCTTGAAAATTCCCTATTTATAGCCAAAATGAGAGTATTAAAATAATCAATATAAATTGATTAAATTAATGGAAAATAAGGATAAATTGTAGGGTGTAATGATGATCTTTATGGTAAAAATGTGTAGAAAAATTGGGTAAAAAGTTGGCATTTTGGGGCAAAGGGAACAAGGGGACAAATGACCTATGTTGGGCTCAAGAGGGAGCTGTGGCAGGGAGGAGGCAGGCTGCTGGGTGCAACTGGACGGACTGGGTCGTGGGTCTGGTGCTGAAGGAAGGCCTGGGGGCGTGGACCTGGGCTGGAGCTGCAGGGGGTCTTTTGCTGGAAGAAGGCAGTTGGGGTGGTGATGGGAAGGCCCAGGCATTGGGTGGTTGCTGAAGGCAGCTGGGCTCAGTTGGTGGGCTGGCTGGTGAGCTGAGGGAGGTGCGGCCCAATGCTGCTGATGCCATTTCCTTTGCCTTTCTCTCAAAAATGTCACTTCTTTCTTTTGATTTCCTTTAAACAAAAAATGCAAATTGATTTCTATAAAATAGTATAAATTAACTTCAAATAAAATATTTTCAAAATACAAATATATCTCATTAATTTAAAGAAAATATTCATTTAAACTTAATTTGTTTTGACACTTAAGTTGAATTAATATGCACTTATTTTTACCACTAAACACACAACAATAATTCAAATAATTCAACTACAACATATTACACCACAATAACTATAAAAAACACACAAAAATCTATAAAATCATGATAAGACTAATAAATTCAAAATTACTTAAAAACTTAATAAATTAATCAAAAACTTAAGAACTTAACACTAATTAGCATATAAAATATGGTAAAATAACTCTATTTTGTAGAGTTATCACTACTCCAAGTCAAGTCCGCTTAACTTTGGAGTTCTCAAGTGATGGACTACCGAAAAGAATACACATCTTGTTGGCATAGGTAGAACCCATCAATTCATTTAAGTCATCTTCCACTATGTAGTCCCAAACCTACACAGTCTTAGAATCATCACACTTGACCTTCCTCGGGCGATGTAGGATTGCACAGTTTTTACCAGGTCTTTTCCCTTGCGGATCACGAGATTCTGACTGTCACAATCACCCTCTTAGGGGTTTGACGTCCTAGTCGGCCACACTTCCGGCTAGGTCAAGGCTCTGATACCATTTATGACGCCCCACATCAATATGGATGCAACCTGGAATGACGACTCGCTCTGCCAACCAACACGAGTCTTTCCAGTGTGCTTTGTCCTCACTCACACACTTCTTGGGAAAACTTCCCAGGAGGTCACCCATCATGAGACTACTCCAAGTTAAGCACGCTTAACTTTGGAGTTCTTAAGTGATGGACTACCGAAAAGAAGATGCATCTTGTTGGCATAGGTAGTACTCATCAATCCATTTAAGTCATCTTCAACTGTGTAGCCCCATACTTACACAGTCTTAGAATCATCACACTTGACCTTCCCCAAGCGATGTGGGATTGCACAGTTTTTACCAGGTCTTTCCCCCTGTGGATCACGAGATTCTGATTGTCACAATCACCCCCCCCCCCCCCTTAGGGGTTCGACGTTCCTGTCGGCCACACTTCCGGCTGGGTCAAGGCTCTGATACCATTTATGACGCCCCACGTCACTATGGATGCAACCTGGAATGACGACTGACCCTGCAAACCAACACGAGTCTTTCCAGCGTGGTTTGTCCTCACTTGCACGCTTCCTGGGAAATCTTCCTAGGAGGTCACCCATCATGAGACTACTCCAGGTCAAGCACACTTAACTTTGGAGTTCTCAAGTGATGAACTACCGAAAAGAAGATGCATCTTGTTGGCATAGGTAGTACCCATCAATCCATTTAAGCCATCTTCAACTGTGTAGTCCCATACCTACACAGTCTTAGAATCATCACACTTGACCTTCCCCAGGCGATGTGGGATTGCACAGTTTTTACTTGGTCTTTCCCCTTGCGGATCACGAGATTTTGACGGTCACACACTTGTCTTCTTCAAGTTAAAGAAAAGATCGATCTTCAAGAGAAGATTTGGGAAGACTTTCGTCAAGGAGAAGAAAGCAATATCTTTAGGTGAAGATTCATCACCGTTTGTTGAAGGGAGTTCAAGCATCAAGATGATTGTTGGAAAATTGGGTTTGAAGGAGTTATACAAAGTACTTGTGGCTCAAGAATAGAGGGAGTCTTTCTTTGCATAACTAAGATTATTATTGTATTATCGAGATCTTAACTACTAAATTTTTATCTTTGGGCATCGCCCCATAAACTAGGCTTACCGAACCACGTAAAAATGCGTACTTAGCATTCTATGAACAATTTGATATAGAACCTCACTTATCTGACGTATCAAATTGTAAACTCGCTTAATCAAATTTTTCTACGTTCACTTTTAATTAAAAAGTTGATTGCTTAAGTACTTGGCAATACTAAAAAAATGAGAATTTCAATAACCAATTTTGGATGATGACAAAACTCCGATCAATGACGTAGGTAGTGCTAAAGGAGTGGAGTCTAAAGCCTCACCTAAAATATATAATTACTTAAGATTTTATTAAAATTTAAATTAAATAAAATCACATATAACCCCTTTTAAGTTTTATAAATATCATTTCTCACTTAATTGTCTGGCTTCATCACTGCCTCTAATCATACCTTGTGACATAGCAACCACCATGATCACCACTGTCAACCTATGGCTAGCGAAACGATGACACAAAAGCCAATTCATAGGGGGGGGGGGAGTGAACTCACCGCACTATCGAACTAGAGCAACCCTAAAGCGATGAGACAGAATGGAGAAATAAATGGGGAGGCAAGAAGAAGAAAGTAATAAGATGAACTTTTGGGTTTTTAGAGAAAAAATTGGGGAGACAGCTAAGGGGAATGAATGAGAGGAGAATATGTCCATAAATAAATATAAAATGTAGGTTTAATTTGCGTGTATAGGTGTGAACACTAATATATAGGATCGCAATGATTTAATATCGGTAAAAACACTTATATCCCAAAACTAATAGTTACATAAACTCGTGTTTTTAAGAATGAGTTTGACAATGTTTGAACTTGATCAATATTTGATTTTTAATATCCTCAACATCAAGAACGTAGTTGTGTGTTTGATTTCACCAAAGGTTGCTCAACATCAAGTTTTCCTTTGAAACCCAAAAGAGAAAAACTCGTAGGGAAAGAAAAAAAAAACAGGGAGAGGAAGAGAGACATCAAGGTTCAATGAGATCTAGGCAACGTGAGTAGGGAGATCTTCAACATTGTAGGCAGACTTAAGTTTTTGGTTTGGGTACGACGAATGACACACTTGACATCAAGCTTTCGAGGTTGAGGTTGTCGACAGTCGACAATTCTCGTGGTTTGGCGTGTGTGGTTGACCACAAACAAAAGGTGATCACATGTAAAGGTGAGGGAGATAAGAGAGAGAGATATGGAGAGAATAATTGTTATATATATTGTACAACAAGATTTTTTTATGTATAAAAAAATATATAAATTTTCTCTTTAATTTTTCCTATTTTCATTAGAGAGTTTATATATTTTTGGACCATGTGTTTTGTAAAATAGTTTAAACAGACTCATAAACCCGATTTTGGTCAAAGTTTTTTGAATTAAAATTAAAAATAATTCACAAACCTAACAAACAATGGTACAATCATTCTGCCTAATAACCATGTGCTTATATTCATTTTTTTCTCTATAAAAATTGAGTTTATGGTTCTATTTGAACAATTTTACAAAACATAAAATCTAAAAAATAAATTTCTATGGTACAAATAGTTAATGAGACAAATATCAGAGTCAAAAAATATATAAACTCTTCATTAAGTGCTTATTTGGCTGAACTTATGCTTTTGGCTCTGGATTCTCAAAAGTTATTTCTCAAGAAGAAATTCTTTCTCTATAAGCTACAAAGATTAGCTTCCAAAAAAAAAAAAAAAAAAGAGCATTTTAGAGTCAAAAGGTAAAGTACATTGCAAATCCAACCACATCCTTAAAGTATTTTTAACCTTTAAAGCCCAAAAATAATTTTTAAAAACCTAGCCAATCAAGAACTAAATAACTAAGACTTGAGTGAGCTAGTTTTTTTGCGTCACAACTCAATTTTGACCTGTTGGGCCTTGAGCTCATCTCAGAGTTGCAGAGGCTAAAGCCCATAATGGTGTTTGTTTAGGTCGGAATCAGCCCTAATCGTACTACTGGCCGTGCGTTTTTATTAATTTTATTGCCGTTTTAAAAAAAATAATAATAATAATAATAAAAAAGAACAAAAGAAAAGCGAATAGCTTTCTAGTATGATAAAATCAGAACCCCGTGCTGGAGAATTGACAGCTCAAATCTCAATATCCACCGGCCAAGCATAACCCTTAAAAGTCTTCTCCAATCAGATTAGATCAAACGGCTCACATTGCGTATATGTAAAATTCCCACCCTACCCTCGGACGCAATTATCGCTCCACTACGGCTTTCTTCACAGCGCTCCTCAACAAAAGGCCAAGACAAACCAAACCCCCAATTGCAAAATTCAACCTCTATCTTCCGCTCTCTCACTTTCTCTCTCTTCCCTCCAACCCTCAAAAAAACCAGATCTAAACCCACCCTCCTCACACGAATCGGCGAATAGCAATGGCCTCGGCTCGCGAAGAGAACGTGTACATGGCCAAGCTGGCTGAGCAAGCCGAGCGCTACGAGGAGATGGTGGAGTTCATGGAAAAAGTCTCCGCATCCGTCGAGAACGAGGAGCTCACCGTCGAAGAACGGAACCTTCTCTCCGTTGCCTACAAAAACGTGATCGGAGCTCGTCGTGCTTCGTGGCGGATCATTTCCTCCATCGAGCAAAAGGAGGAGAGCCGCGGCAACGAGGAACATGTCTCCGTTATCCGTGATTACCGATCCAAGATCGAGACTGAGCTATCCAACATCTGTGACGGTATTCTTAAGCTCCTTGACTCCCGCCTCATCCCCTCCGCCACCTCCGGTGACTCTAAGGTCTTTTACCTTAAGATGAAGGGAGACTACCACCGATACCTCGCCGAGTTCAAGACCGGCGCCGAGCGCAAGGAGGCTGCTGAAAGTACACTTACCGCTTACAAAGCCGCTCAGGTATCATAAAAAATTGCTTACTGCTTTCCTCTATGTAAATACGAACTGTGCTATGTTTTTATTTTTAACCCTTAGATTTGGAATTTCGACTCTTTCCTGTCTTAGTTGTTGTTCTTTAAGTAGGATTCACTGATCTAATCTTCTTGTTAGAGAGTGGATCTGTAATTTTTAAGGTTTATTTCTGATCTTTCTGGCTTGATTTCGTACATTTTATTAGTTTTGACTTCTGATCTCATTTATTGCTTAAAAATGTGGATCTATGTGCGTCATCTGCAAGCCTTAACCAAATCTACAACTTATTATTGCAAATCAATGATCTTTCGTGAGTTTTGGGTCATTGTATATGTGTGATCTCTTATTTGCATTTATATGATATGCTATCATCGTTATATAACTCGTATAAATTATATCTACAGGATATTGCTAACGCTGAGCTGGCTCCCACTCATCCAATTCGCCTAGGGTTGGCTCTGAACTTCTCCGTGTTCTACTACGAGATTCTGAACTCACCTGACCGTGCCTGTAATCTTGCTAAACAGGTCTGGGAACCAGGATATTCTACGAACTTTTTTTTTTTTCTAGATTCAAGCTAATTTTTTTTTTAATATTATCAAGGCATGTTTTTATGGAATTGAGTTGAGGAATATGTCAGACCAAAGTAAATAGGCATGTAATTTTGTGATATGTGTTTGAATTTGAATCTGCAAAGCCGCTATTATTCCCAATTCCCATCTTTTTATTTTTCTTTTGAGCAAAATTCCCATCTTTTTATTTTGAGACAAAGTAACGCACTGCCCTTTTGTTTTTTTTTTTAACTTTTATTTTCCTGTCCTTGAGGTTTATATATTACCTTTTTGTGTTACTCCACTCAGGCTTTTGACGAAGCAATTGCTGAGTTGGACACCCTGGGCGAGGAGTCTTATAAGGACAGCACTTTGATCATGCAACTTCTCCGTGATAACCTTACTCTGTGGACCTCAGACATGCAGGTACATATAATATATATATATTGATTCTTTTTCTTCTGTCATGTGTATAATTATATATATATATGATTAACCAATAAGATAAGCTCAAACAGTCAGCGGTGAGCTTATTTTAAAAAAATATACATATAATTAATTTGTGGAAAGAGTTAGGTGGGTATTGGGTGTTGCCCAGTAATACAATGTTTGTATATATATATATATATATCTCTGTATATGTTGATAATGGTGATGGTTTTGGATTCAGGATGATGGGGCAGATGAAATTAAAGAAGCCGCCCCCAAGCCTAGCGAGGATCAGCAGTGAGCGTGTAGTTCTCTGCAAAATTAGGGTTCAACTTCTCCTCTATATGTTTTTAATAGGAGAAGGCTCTCTCATTATCTGATTTCGGGTGTTATTCTGAGATTTTAGGCATATTCTTGTCTTTTGTCACTGAATGATTGACACACTTGAGTCTTTATTTTTCTTTTTCTTTTTTTTTCCTTTATTAGTTTGTTCTATCAGTTTGTGTTTCTTACTGCGCTTATTGCTTGATTGAAGATATTGAAAGCTGTTTATCCTGTTGGGCGTATCAACCTTTGATATATCTCGTCTTCAATCAATCATGTGTACTTCATTCATTCAGTGCCTCTCTACCTTATATTAGTTCTTCATCACATTAATAAGCTCTACTATCATCATCCTATTAAAACATTATTTAGAAAAACAAATCAAATGTGTTGAATTCATTGAAAAATTACTTGCCTAAACTATCGTGGCAGATAGAAGATTCCACAGGAGAACTTGTTTAGCCGCCTACTTTACTTCGAATTCTCTTTTTCCTCACTGAATAGTTGACCACTACATTCATTCGCAAAGGAATTGAATTTGATGACATAAAAATTGGAAAATTAATTCAACTACTAGTGAGAAAAACAAAATAAAAAAAGCCTTCCTTTCCTTGTTTTGATTAAATGCCTGGATTCTGTACTCGGAGTTTTCTCTGAATACATTATCTATTGTTCTGTACTCCGATGAGAGTCCTTGGTTCAACCTCTAGGATATTTATAAAATTTATATAGAAACAAAAATATTATTCTAGTATAAGGAGGTAGCATACAATTTTAGAGATATTACTTTACCAATAATTATCCTTTCAATTAAAAAATTCAAGCAAATATATTTAATCGACTTCTGTTTTTTCTTCTATTGAGTTAGTATAATAATATCGTTTGTATTAAAATTAAAAAATGGCTTAAATTAGTATTCAAATAATAATTGAATTTTTTGAGTATGACATAAATGAATGAGGAAGTTACCATTGTTTTTCCAAGCAATTAATTATCCATGTATCCTAACCAAATTCAATAAAAATATAAGATATACGCCGCGTATTTATGAGTACAAACAATCACAAAGGTCGAGAGATGGGATGGTTGATTTGAGGAGTAACTAACTATATTATCACGTTGTGTAAAACAAATCAAATTTGAGGTCATTCTCTCATATTTCCAAAAAATAAAAATAGCATAAAAGATACAAAGCCTGACATTTTCTCAGCAAATATATTTAATTTGGGGTTACTCAACGGCTTAATTCAGTGGATGATGGGGTCTTGTATTCTACTACTAGTACTACTCCTATTATCATTTTCTTTCAATACATAAATATATTAATAAAAATCACTTTCGTAAATCTCTCAAGCGATATAACTATATGACTACTTAGTCTAAAAACAAATAGATTGGTCATTATTTTGGTAAACGCAAATTTTTCGAAAGTACTTATCGATGGAATCAAGACGACAAAAAATGTTATCAGCCTTGTGATTTATTTCAACATTACCATTTAAAGACAATAAGAGAAATGGTGTGGTCCAATACAATACTACTAGTCAGTCGCATATGCTACTAAAGATTGGTTACTAGGGCAACTTGCTATTGTAGTCTCAAAAATATTTAGTCCCATTCACTTGTTTGTTTGTTTACATCAAGTTGGCTTTAGGAATAGATTAGTTCAAACATGTTTTTATAACTTCTATAAAGCTTGAACTTAGCTTTGCTTAAAGAAGTGGTCAGTTGAGCTCTGAATGGACTCTCTTTTTCTAAGCTCATCTTACCAAATCACATGCTTCCATCCCCACATATCAAGTCAAAAATTCAAAGTGAAATAATTACAGTCCTTGCTGGTCCCATACAGAATATTCAATTTATCAAAGATCACTAATAAAAAAAAAGTCCCGTGTGGACATTAAGACTTAAGAGCCCCCATAAACATCACTTTAGAAACTGTTCAAAATATGAGAGAAGAACCAACTCATCAAGATAAAGTTCAAGTGTCAACCTTTTTAGAGAAGAGTGTATTCAAAGCCATTATATATATATAAAATAATAATAATAATAAACTATTCATTGCTTGGCATAAGGGGCTCTTTGTCACAAATCTATACGGCAGTATGCAGACAAGACCGAGTAAAAGAGAAAATCTTTTGAGAAAAAAAAAAAGAAAAAGGCACCGAAGCCCAAATTGGTGGTCTATCTAAGCTCATCAAGTCTTTAGATAAAATAAACTCTTTTTTTTTTTCATTAACTAGGCTCCTCGTCTTATCTGGATCAGAAATTTCAAAAAATTATAGTAATTAACCTAGGAAGGACTCGAGCCTCCCTCAGACTTGGGAAAAATTATTCTTTTCCTTGAAGACACAGTAAAATCCTTAGTTGAAAATTCTTAATCAACAAAAAGGTACAAAAATTGTCAGAGGGGTAATAAAGCAAGGAATGTACAAGGTAGCACAACTTGATTCACCCATTATTCACTGTTTCTGGCAAAGAGAGTAAACCCTAGAGGCTTCAGCCTCATGTATTCATCAACAGAGAGTGTCTTTAATATCCTACAGACATAGCCATAAACCCACTAGTTTGGCACCACAGTGGCCAAGTCTGGTTTTTTAAGAATTTAGAATTGTGCAAAATGCAATTTTAAAATCACAGATGCACATTACATTAATAAACGCCTAATTAAGCAAAATGTGTTATTATGCACATCAGGCTTTCATCCAAAACCAAAACCAAAACCCCAAGTATGTTTCAGCAATGGACTAGTTTTAGTACTAGTCTACAAGCCTATTATCTACAAGTTCCAACACAAAATTTCTAAAAGCTTGGCCCTATGACACTTGTGGGCCATAATCAAATATGGTTTCCAATTACATACATCCAAGAGAGAACTAGACCTGTCATTGAATTGCAAGCTTTTACCATTTGTAGGAAACCAAAATTTGCTCTAAAATGGGTCACATTGAGATGTGTGGTTCGATCATATTTAGCAAAGTAGGGAATATCAGTTGAAAAAGAACTACACTATAACAAGTTTAGTCCAATAAATAAAAATTTAAACATAAAAAGACACATATAGAAATTTGAGTCCAACAACAATTTTTTCACAAGATTAAATAACTAAAAACAGTAATATCCCTCCACCACAGATTCTATCTATATATAAATATTGTTCAATAACTTTCCTCTAACTTGATCCAAACATGAGCAAAGAACAAATCTAGGATCACTTTCTCTGTTTTTTTTTTACCCAAAATGTCTTCTAATATGCCATTTACAAAGAACAAACTCCTAAGTTAACTCAATGGGTGGACTACTTTCCATCCAACCACTGATGATTTGTGTTGAAGAAACCTCCCATACCCGAAAATGTACAAAACAGACAAAACTTTCAAAAATCAAAATAAAATTAAAAATATATAATTAAAACAAGAATTAAAATCTAATAAACTCCTCAAAACGACAACGTTTACCAATAGACCGCCGCTTACCTGAAAAGTCAGAAACTTCTCCATCTAGGGCTTGGGCCGGGAACTGAAGGCGAAAGCGGGAGCTGAGGAAACCCTAGCTGACCCGACGATGGCGAATGCAGAAGACCCGGGGAAAGCAAATTGTAAGGTGACTTGGGCGAGTTCAGGCACCCGAATGGAAGCGGCGACGTTGGAAAATGGAACTGGGAATGTGACGGCATCATAGACGGCGCCGGAGGTGGAGGGAGCATCCCCTGCTGCGCCAGCGATGGTGGAACGGGATGGTTCTGCTGTGGGGTAAAGTTGCTCCAACGAGGCGAGACCAAAGGCGCTAGCGGAGAGTATCCCGAGAGTTGTTTCTGATTGTGATCAACGGTGGACATTGAGTTCTGAAGGAAACGCATGTATGCAGAGACAGGCGACTCGGCGGCACCGTGAACCGCCGGAAGGGGTGGCAAGGGCGACAAAGGTCCGAGTGGGCGACCGATGGAGCCGAAGTTGGGCATGCCTACAGTCGGCTGCGGAGGCGGGACGTCGCTGTTTAGCAGGGTAGGCGGCGGCCGGTTGCTGAGGTGCGCTAAGGGCGGAGGGCGTATCCGCTGGAGGCGGGAGCTGGCTGCCTTGGGTTGATGAATAGGGGGAGGCGGCGCTGGGAATCGCTCGTGGGCTGGGGAGCCAGTGAGCTTCTGGACCACGTCTCTGAAGTCATTCTTGTTGATGTTGTAGACCGGAGGTTGGTGTTGGTGTTGGTGTTGGTGTTGGTGCTGGTGCTGGTGCTGTTGGGCCTGAAGATTCTGCTGCTGGGTCTGCGATGTCGCGGCCGGTTGCTGCGGCGGTGGAGGTGGAGGAGGAGGAGGAGGTGCGTGGGGCTGTGGTTGGACCTGGGTATTGAAATTTTGATCAAAGCTGGGCTTTTTAACAATGGGTTTAGCGATTTTATGAGAAAGCTTGTTAAGGTGTTTGAGATACTGATCTCTGCTAGCAGCACTGTTACTGCTTCTACTACTACTGTTATTAGAGGTAACCGAAGAGTCACCTGAAGATTGACAGCTTTTATTATCCATAACTATATATCTTATAATTATTATCAATCAATAATAATAATAATAATAAGATTAATATTATGGATTACAAACCAACCAAGAACAGAACAGAACAGAACAGAGAAATCAAAAACCAAAAACCAAATCCCAAATATTTTTCTGTCTCTCTCTCTCTCTCTCTAGATCTATAATATATATTAGCTATCTCTTTTGTGTGTGTAAATGTGTGTATGATTTGTGTGTTTGGGGGATAATGATAATCTGTATTCTTCTTCCTGTGGCAGTCGGCGAGTAGGGACACGGAGATGAGTCAACATATATTTATACTAGTTTAAGACACGTTACCTAGGGATGCGTGACGTGTCGCCTTCATGTGCAACCCTACAAATATAATGAATAATAATTTAATTTCAAATTAAATAATAATAATTATTATTATTATCATTATTAAGGATGAGATGAGACCATAGCTCTTATGCTGAATTTTTATTTATTTTTGTAATTATATAAAAGATAATCTGATATATTTTGTCAAGAAAAAATACAGAATCTTCCCAAAGAGAAAACAAAAACATATCAAGTCATTATAAAATATTGATTTTTTTTTAGAAAAAATACAAAAATTTAAACTCTAAAAAACAATTACAATTATTTTAGAGTTTTGAGAATCCATTATAGGGTTGGAACTTTTCTACACCATTTATATCTCTGTTTTAATTATTTTTTATATGTATTTTTATGTATACATATTTTAATAAATATTTTATTTTTGTTTATTTTCACACAATATAGGTATTATGTTTTTAAATTTGTGATTTCGTCATTCATATGTATATATTAACCGTAAACAATATTTTAGACTTAAATAACAAAAATTATTCAATTAATTACCTCTTCATAAAAATAAATAAAATAGTACTTTTAACATCTCTTTTTTTAAAGTGTAAATTTTCATTGATAATGTTTTTATAACCTTTCTTAAACATAATTTATATTTTGAATGCTAATAAATCCAAGCACAATTCATATTTCACCTCTAATATTAAACCTAGCACATACATAAATAGAAATAGAAATTCTAAGAATAATTCTCTAATTTCTAGCAAACTTGGTACACAAAATTAATTGTAATCTATAAACATTAAATTAATTATTTAAATTTTTTGACCGAGTGACTAAATTATCAGAATTCATTGCAAAATAATACCATTCTTTAATATTCCTTTATAATGTAATTTTGAGAGTAAAATTTTAAAAATAATTATAATAAGTTATGAATAAAAAAAAGTGAAATAATATGAGAAATTCCGAATCCCAAAAACCCATTGTATTCGTACATAGTAATAGATTTAAATTGTTAAAATTATTTATAAACTTTTGAATATATATATATATATTTGTATAAAAATTAAGAAAAGGACAAAAATAATAATAAAAAGAGAAGCTGGACGAGGATATTAACCAGCTTATCTTTATTTTCTAAAAATAGTATGCATAATTTTCAATGCTTAAAGATATGACTGTCGATCCTCATCCAATAGTGTACTAAATTTTGTAGAGTGAGAGACCGAGAGAAATAAAGAACCAAAAAATAAAATAAAAATAAAGAAAAAGAAAAAGGTGGAAAAGGAAGGAATATGTCTCTATCTCTTTAATCTTTAATCTTTAATATTTATTATTTTAATTTTGTTGGTCTTAAAAGAAGAGAAGAGAATGGTATGGACATGAAATGAAATGACCATAAATTTAAAAGAAGGCAACGCATCTCTTTCTCACTCTCTCTAATATCTTTCTTTATGGTATTATGTCTGTTTAATGTATGAAACAAGTCTCTTAATCCCATCGTACCAAAATGATAGTCTTTTAACCTCCTAATTAATCAATTTTATTTGTAATTAAAATTAAAGCAAAATATAGAAAAGTTTACCCCTATATTTTTTTTTATATGATTGTGTATATTATAATTATAATAGCCATCTAATTTATTTTTGAAAAATTCAAAATAATTTATCGTGCCGAAATTAAAATTTAAATAATCTATATACACATAAAAAAAATAAAAACAAGCGTACATACAACAGAATATTTGAACTTTATTTTTGACATCATAAATTATTCAAAAAATTTTAAAAATTAATCTGGAACCTACTATAATTATAAGGGTGCTTTGGCAAAATGACATATTTTTGAAATTATTTTGTAATCTGATCTAGTTTTAATAATTTTTTATAAAATAACATCCGACACTCTATACAGCTGGTTAAAAAATTTCAAATAGTTAATCGAAATTTTAAAAAAACAATCAAAATAACTTAAAAAACTAATAAAAAAAATATCATTTTCAACTATAATACACATACTCATATATATATATAAAATTGAATTAAAAAGGGGCAAAAATATATATATTTAGTATTGTAATTAGAATAATTAATTTTCCGGTTCCAGGTCAGATTGGGCTCACTCAAGGGCCCGCCCATCTCACAAGTCAGTCAGGGTCAGCGGCAAATTCTCGTTACTGTTTCTGGTCAAAGGTGATGACGTGGCAGGCAGCGACTGTGTTCTGTCTTTTTCGCTCACACCCAAAATCCAGACTTTTGTTTTGGAGCTTAGCAGTGGGACCTCTCAGACTGGGATATATGGGATGGGACCCACTTTTGTTACTACCAACTTTCATCTCATCCCATCCCATCCCATCCCCTTCTCAACTCATTGTGCTCTGTTTGGTAGCACCAAACTTTGTGTTCTACAAAACAAAAATGTTTCAATTAAATTAAGGGGGTTTGCTGACCAAGGTTTTTTTTTTGTCAACACAATAATTTATAAAGCACTTTGGTTAATCATAACAAGTAAGCAAATAAAGTAGTTCAAATATATGTTACCACAATTTATAACGGTTTAGCCGAGTTACTTACCCTAATCCAGTAAAAATGTTGATAAGTTTTTTTTACTTTTTGCTAAGTCTCTTTTTTTTGTTGTTGTACTTTAACAACCGTTACAAAGATTATTAAATTAAATATGTTCCTTCAAATATATTTTTATGAAGGTTTTTATAAATAAGTACCTTAATAGGTGGTTACAACATATTGAAACGTTCTTATTAATTTAAACAGTTACTTTGACAGTTGTCTTACTATTATTACTGATTACATCTCTCGATCATTAGCCATGTAAGCAAGTAGCACGAAATGATGACAAGGTTCTCTTTGTTTGGCAAAGAGAAACCCTTTCCTGCTAGCGAGATGATTCTCATTAGATGAAAAATTATCGCATAACAAAATTGACTAAATAATATGTGTTAACTAAAATTCTATGTTTTTAAAATTTTGATCAGTTAGTTAATTTTGAAGACAGTATAAATGAGTGTTTTTAAAGTTGAGTTTGTAGCATTTTTTTTTTCCAAAATAGATAATCAATTAAGTCTTTTAATGGGTCCCTTCTATTTAATAAATTTGAATTTATAAAATTATTTTTAAATTCTAAATCAATCAACTCCTAAATATTTTATATTATAAAATTGTATTTTTTTTTAAATATATTTGGACCTAAGTTTTCAATCAGTTTGGTAATGCATATCACAACAAATTGGTATTGTATAAAAATCAACCTTGCCAACCTTTAAGATTAGGCTTTGAATTTTCCATGGTCACTATTATGCCTGTATTCTGTATCTGTATATATTACAAGTCATGATTCATACTATTATTATTACATTTTTATAAAAATAAATAAATAAAAAACATTATTATTATTTGGATAAACAAAGAATTAAAGATTCTAGTTCATAAAAGCCCAAATGGGAACACTCAAATAAAAATAAATAAATATGGCAGCAATCTCCAAAAATAAGATTTTACTTTGGGCAAGGGGAAGTAACTAACACCTCTTTAATAAGTATTGTAATAATAATATTAAATTTGGTGATTGTTGATATCCAACTACCCAAAAATAATAATAATAATAATAATAGAAAGGGAGATTTTTGTTTTGACCGGTCAAAATGGTGTTACAGTACAGTGACGAAATTCATAATCACGAATCCAAAAATATCAGAAATGGCTTTTAAATTAATTTTCATTATTAGTATTATTATTGTTCTCAATTTCTTTCTTTCTAGCAGGAAAGGCTGCCCAAAGGGATTCCCCCAAACTCTGCATCTTCCCAAATCCCTTCACTTCACCCCACACCATATCTGCCTGAAAGTTACCATTTTTTTTTTTTTTTTTTATAAATAAATAATAATTAAAAAAATAATTTATACTTTTATGGACTTTGTATTTTTTTTAATTATTTTTTTAGATCTTATATTTTGATAAATTATTTTTTAGACTCTATATTTTGTAAAATAATTAAAATAAAACCATAAACTCAATTTTGATGATATAAAAAATTGAATATAACAATATAGTTTTTAAGCAGAATGATTTTGTTTTTGTTCTGAATTATTAGTTTTGGTAAATTATTTGTGATTTTAGTTGAGAAAACATTGACCAAAATCGGGTTTAATGTTCTATTTTACAAAAACATAAAGTCTAAAAAATAATTTGTCAAAACACATGGTCCAAACAGATAATGGGAAAAAATACAGGGTCCAAAAATGTATAAACCCTGAAAAAAAAAAAAAAAAAAAAAAAAAAAGGATTGAGTTGGTGATATTGGAGTCTATTAAAAGGACTGGATTGTGTTGTGAAACAACAATCTCACTCTCACTCTCACTAATTTTGGTACAGTTCCCTTGTGCTGTGCATGGCTTCTTCTTCTTTGTTTCTCTACCTTTAATAGACATATTCAATTATAAGATTCATTAATGGTGCTGTAGTGCATGCTAATAATGAATTCCAACGTTTTTGTATGTTTCTAGACTTTCCAAAACTAAAATAAATAAATGACAAAACAACTAATTTTGTTTTGTAATATAAGGGTTTTTTTTTAATTTATTTACATGCGGATGGTGGGAATATCTCTTTGTTGTTAATATTGGTTAAATAGAAAGTGTACGTGGTCTTGTACTCTAATGTGGAAATCCCTTAATGAGTTCAGTGAAAGTTGAGTTTTAATTGTAGGCATTTAAAACTTCTTTTTTTTTTGTCTAAAAGTGATATAATGATGTATCTAAAAATGACATAAAATTTGGAAGCATTTGAAGGTGTTTAATGTTATTTTTTAGAAGATAGACCAACCACATAGGCATTGCGTCGCCTCCTTAGAAGTAATGCTTTGCGCGCGCATTTAAAAATGCACTAATCGTAGTAGTTGACGCATCGCCTACCATTGTATGGGAAATAGTGCAATTTTGGCTTCAAAATTAAATAGTGCAATTAAATTATTATTATTATTATTATTAAGACCCAAGGATTTTATTTAAGAAAAAAAACCAACATTTAAGAACCTTATACAATTATCTGAGAAGCGAAAATAACAAATTATTATTGTAAGGTAAATAAGTTCTAGGGTCGAGTTTGATTGTCAGAGACGATGTTAAGGAATTGGAGAAGGGATTCCACATTGTGGGTAGAGCAATAGCAGCTCTCGTCACCGGAGTTGTACCAGTTGTCAGAGCAGCAGGATGAGTCATATCGTCATGTTGATCAGATGAATCAGAATTGAGAGAAGTCATGGGAGATCGTAAAGAAAATCGGAGACGCTAGTCAAGGTCTCCTGATACCATGAATAAGTTATAGGAAAGCAACAGAGTAAATCATGAAAGTTCTGATGAAAAACTTTCTAAAATATTGCTCAAAGAACTTAGCAATGAATCGGAGTGTGTAAGTTTTATTTATAGAACTTAAGAGTAAAAAATTATAGCTAAAGAGTAATAATTTTAACTAATTACATCATTAACCAATCTAATAACAACTTACACATAATCAAGCTTACAACAGAAAAATAACTAAGTCATAAGCCAAGCCATGGTCATCATCAAGAACCATACCATCCAAGATAGTAAGTAATTAAACAACTCCAGGGTCTTCTACCGAATCTCACACAGGGAACAATCAAAAAGAAAAACATAAACCTATAACAATAACAATCAAGAAAAAACTAGAACAACAAAACTAAATATATAGCGAACAATGCATCCAAAAAAAAAACTATTTTTAATGAAATAATTCATTACATTATTGAATCTATAAAAAAAAAAATCAAATAAAAGAGAACACACACAATTTGTTAAAAAAAATACAAAGAAAATTTTAGGCAAATCAAGATATCCGATTAATAATCAAATAGTAGTAGTTCCCCTTCTCCATATATAATAAATGCGACTTCATGTAATTACATTTATTTACAATGTTAAATAAACTTAAATTTAGATTCCACCCTCTTTCATTTATATATTCTTTTATAAGATGCTTTAAATATGAAAATGAAAATCACATAAGATTATATTTTAAATTTTTATGTGAGCTTCACACATATATTAATATATATATATATATATATATATATATATTAGTCATTATGTCAAACATGAATGAATGGTGTTAACATTTTTTTCATTATAAAATTAAAAAGTGTAACTTGGGTTAATCCCATAGCATCATAATTAATAACAAGTTAAATTTCCACCACAACCGCCGTATCCGAAACCCCAAGTTGAGATGGTTTAATTTGGATAATAATCAAATTGGTTTTCTTACGTAACTATTCTAGTCAAACAAACCGTTTTTCTGCTTTTTACTTTGATTTTCCAAAAAGTTTATTGTCCGTTATTACAGCACTTATTGTACCATACCATTCAATTAGTACGGACCAACTAGGGTAAAAAATAAAATGTAAATATCAACTTGGGCAAATTACAGGAAAATCCTTTCCAAAAAAAAAAACAATAATGATTTCAACAGTACTTATCATCCTTTCTTTTTATTACATATTAATTATATATTTTTAATTTATGGAGTTTTGTTTGGTTACGGTACTTATTGGGCCTAACAAATAAAAAAGTAAGAAAGAGATATACTTGAATATTTAATTTAAAGTATAAAATTTTCATGTTATAACTCTAAAAATCGGATTTTTAAAAAAAAAATAATGATAATAAATATTAAAGTGTGTTTGAGAAGTGTGGGGTATGGACCATTGAGTTATTGAGTCATCTTCTAATGGTAATGAACTATCTATTGATGGGCCACTTAATGTGTTCTTGGGCTTCATCTAGTGATATGTGGTGTGGTGGTGTACACCTTTCTGGGCCTACCACATCCCCAATGGCTACTTCCGCTCCTTCTTTCTTTTTCTTTTTTTAAAATTTTTTTATGAAGCTATTTCTAAATTATTGAGTATTATTTCTGGGAAATAAAAAAGAAAAAAAGAGGGAGAATAACAGACACGTGAAAAGCTTTTTAATGATGGGAACGAAAAAAACATTGGTAAATATGCATAACCTATAATCCATCAAAAAACTACGTTACGAAAGAAATATCTCTTTTATATAAAATGAGAAATAGAGAAGTTTACATAAATATAGAAAAATATATATAATTTTTAAATTTAAGAAAAAAAAAATAATTATACAAAATATAATAAATTTTGGAAAAAAAAAGTTTAAAATATGGTAAATAAATTACTATAAACTTAATTCTCTTATTTTCTCATCTCTCTCATGATCTCTCTTTCTCTCTTCTCATTTCTCTCTTTCTCCTCCCCCATTCAGTGTCCATCTCAGATATCTTCCGGCGATGCCTCCGACGATGACGACTTGATTTTTCTTCTTCTTCTTTCTTTCTTTCTTTCTTCTTCTTCTGTTTTTCTTATTTTTCTTTTTCTTTCTTCAAATCTAGTTTTATTATTCTTCTTCTTCTTTTTCATATTTGATTTTTCTGGGTTTTTTTTTCCAAATCTATTTAAGTAACCAGGTACTTGACTTCATATTTGATTTGATTTAAGAAATGCACTCAATGAAATTTGACTGTTATTATTTGGTGTAGACTAGGGTAGTATAAGAAGCTAGGTAGTTGAATATTTTAGGGTACTTTTAACATATGAAAGCTTAGGTTAACTGATTAGTTTTTTTGGTTGGAAAATGGAAAAAGTTGTCAAAAGGTTTTTCCCTATGATGTTTAGATAAATTGGATATAGGTTTAGTAGCCAAACGTTCACCAAATAAGGTTCTAACATAAATATTTATGTGTTTATTAATTATTTAAAGAAATTGAACTAGAACGTTTGCTCAAAAAATGTATCGATAGGTTTACAAAATTTATTCAGAATACAAGTTCAGGAAATAAAAAAACAAGCAAACAAAACTTAGAGAAGTATTCGACCCAAATTATTATGTCATCATTCATCCTCATTATCTTTGGTCTCAGATTATTTATTTATTACCTAGCTAATGGAGAAAATTCTGAAGCTATATCGTTGGAGATTATTCCATCTAAATCTGTTGAATATTGATCATGATCAGTCTCAAGATGGCTGTTGTTTCGAGGTATATTTGTTGTCAAACACTCCTGCAAATCAACTTCATATTTAATTTTTCTAGGTTTTTTTCCAAATCTGTTTAAGTAACCAGGTACCAGGATGCCTGATTCATTTTATTCATATCATATTTTTTTTTAGACCTAGGTGTAAATAGTTACAATAACAATTAATTTAGATTCTTTTATTTAGATTTGATTTTGTTTTCACATCTGACTAAGTAACCAGGTACCATAGCAATTGGTTCTTTTTTTTAGATTTGATTTTTTTTTCAAACCTCGTTGTAACCAGTTACGATTATGATTAGTTTAGATTTTTTGTTTGAATCTTATTTTTTCCAAGTCTGGCTAAGTAATCGTTTACCATTGCAACTATCTCTGTTTTTTTTTTCAGACCTAGTTGTAACCAGTTACCTTCAAGATCAATTTAGTTTATTTTTTTCATATCGGTTTTTTTTTCTTCCAAATCTCACTAAGTAACCAGTTACAATTCAGTTGATATTTTGATAATGGTACATTACTTAAAAAAATAAAATTTATTTTTATAGTTGTAACCATTTACTACAACACCTCTTAAATAATAAAACTAATTTTTATAGTTGTAACCAGTTACCGCACATCATTAAAAAAAATGGACAGTGGCATACAATTATTATCACAAAAAAAAAATCAAAATTGTTTTGATAGTGGTAACCAGTTACTGTGGATAAACTGTTGATTAAAGAAGATAAAAAATGGAAGAAAAGAAGAAGAAATGAGAATACAAAGTAACTGGTTACACCTAGGTCTAAAAAAATCAGATATGAATAAAATGAATCAGGCGTCATGGTACATGGTTACTTAAACAGATTTGGAAAAAAAAACCCAGAAAAATCAAATATGAAGTTCAAATACGAAGGTTGATTCATTTGGCTTTCTTACATACCAAGAGAGTGGTTTTCGGATGAGCAGCTAAATGATTGCAGTGTCAAAGAGGCTTCCTTTGTGAGTGACAGTACAAGAAGATTGCATGTGGAAAAGTGTGGCCTCCGCCATTTATTTCAGCATGATGAATATGAGTTTAAGAAAACAATTGCTCACTGTATGAAGTCATCGTCACAAAATGAGGATCTTGTTTGCTCACTGCCTCGCAGTGGTTGTGAGGCAGGTCCTAGCAAAGGCAGCTGCAGCACTGCTAAGGTGGATCCTCACCCAGAAAGATCAAAAAGACTTAATCCTACAACCGTTAAAGGTAAGGAGAAACTCATTTTCGAATAGCATAGCCACTTTAGCCAATTGTAGATGATGTCAGGGATCTCTAGTTCTTGATCAACCTCTGGTTGTCATTCTGTTTTGTATGTCTTCTCTCTCTCTCTCTCTTCCTTATTTGATAAAAATGTATTGCTTTTAACATTCTTGGTTAAGAAGTAGATATCCCCGAGATGGTGGAAAAGAAGTCAAGTAGATAATACTCATAAAAAAGAAGAGAGATCAAAAAGAAGAAAGAGAGAGAGAGAGAGAGAGAGAACTAGTTTCGTTGAATTTTGGGCTAATGTTCTGAGTCTCCAACAATAGCCAATCAAAGAGAGAGAAAACACAAATAGACAGGACAAACGAAAGAGTACTTACAGAGAAAAAGAGAGAGAGAGAGAAGGAGAGGACAAGTGTGTTATACTGTACTAGTTTTCTACTTAGAGCATCACCAGTGCAAGCAACCTTATGTGTTGCCAAAAATACATAAATTGGTATAAAATATTATAAATTTTTCAAAAAAAGAATAGGCAACGTTACCTGAAAGTGGCAACCTCTCTAGCCACAACAAATAAAAATCTTACTTGGCATTGACAAGATGACATTTTATCTGACAAATATGCTCAAGCCACCTCTGTGGCTACAAGCGTTGGGATGCTCTTATTATCTCTTTCACTGTAACAATGCTTTCCTTTTTCACATATTCACTTAATTATTTTACATTGTTCAAATATTCATTTCATTCTCACATGTTATATTTTAAACAAGTGTAATACTTTAGTACATATGCAAATGTTAGTGTTATTATTCTTAATAATGATAAAAATTAACACAAATAGATTAAAATTATAAAAAATAATCTCAAAAAAATAAAAAATAGGTACTAAAAAAGTATAAAAGATAAAATATGGTATACAGATAAAGTTTTACAAATATATGGGAAAAAAACTCTCATAAAAATGTAAACAAAAAAAATATGCCATAAAAAGCTTAAAATAAAAACTGTCATATTTTTCAAAGTTTATAAAAAAATCTCATATTTGGTGTAATTTCCTCATATAAAAAGTGTAAAAAACGGAATTTTTTTGTTTTAACAGTTTTTTATGTTTTTCTATTAACTTTAACATTATATTTTTATATTTAACATAATATTTTTATATTTAACGATAGATTATAAAAATGAATTAAACTTAAATAAATAAATAATTAAATAAATTAAAATATAATATTTCTGAAATATTTTACAATGATAATTATTTAAAAATAATAAAACCATATATTTTATAACTTAAATAAAATTGAATTAAACTTAAACTTAATATTATATTAAACATATTATATATAATCTTTTGTTGTTATTGTCAAATTAAAAAACTAGAACAAATATAAACTTAAATAAAAATTAATTAATTAATTAATTAAAATAAGATATTTTATAATCATTTAAATAATTAAATCATATTTATTTTAAAATAATAAAGGCATACATCATTTTTTTATTATAAATTTATGTGAAAATTTATTTTTTATCAAGTAATTGGAGCTATTTTTCTTCATCAAATTCACCAAAGAACACTGTGAGATATATTATTAACTAAAAATAGTTGATGCATGTATACTATTTTCTATACTATGACTTATTATGTTCTTATTTTATTTCTATTAAATGTTATTGTATTTTATATATATATATATGTCATGTATCCATGTAAATATATATTTGTGTCAACGTTGTTTTTATATGTCATATATGTAAAGATCATTGATATAAATATTTATATATACTATAGAACTATAATTTATTCTATTATATATATTTTAAAAGAAAATAGTAAACCAGTTTTTATTAAAATTATATACAGTATTTACTACTTTAAAACTAAACAAAACGTGCATTACACATTACTTCTACTTAGTATATATATATATATATTTCAATACTTCAAACAAATATAGGATGTTGAGGTGAGGAGATTAAAACTCCTCGTTAATCGAGTTCAAATATTGTCGGAATCATACTTAGAAATATGGGGTTTTTTTAACCATTCGTTACCGATCAAGTAGTTCATGAACTTCATGTATTCTTTTCATTTTTGTAACCATTAGTTTCAAAAATGTAACTAAATTTACCAGTTTGTTTTGTAAATACTAATTACAAAAATGTGTTTCTGCAAATATAATAGTTAGTTTTATAACGACACAAACAAACAAAAAATTAGCATGATATCGTTTATAATATTTAGTGTAACGCCCTACTTCCTTAGAGCCGTTACTAAGTGAGTTTTGAAGGCGAAATAGTGTGCAATGAACTCGCTAACCGAGGTTTTGAGCAAAAGTGTGACTAATTAAAAGTTAAGGCTGTAATCTTTGAAAATGTGTTGTTTCATTAAAACTTCTATCATTAAACGTTTGGGATCCCAAAATAAGGTTTGAAAACTAATTACATCTTGAAATAAGGTTACAGTTAAGAAATCGTAAAAATCATAGATTATTACAGCCATTTTCGAATAAACCCCCAACCAAAGCAGTCGGGCAGGCCAAACATGTACGCGCCGCTTCACGCTCTCCGTACTCATGGTTGGTTGATTCAGTCATTGCCCTTACCTGCAACACAGAGCACCCGTGAGCCGAAGCCCAGCAAGAAAACTCATGCAGAACATAACATATGCAATGTATACAGCTTTATCATAACAGATAATCCACAAATAAATAAGTCAACCATTTAGACTAAGCAAACACATGTATCCACCGGGCCCCGCCCTGATTATAGCATAACACATGAATCCACCGGGCCCCGCCCTGATTATAGCATCCCATGTGCTAGGTGTTACTTTCGGCCCACGGCCGCCCCGGCTTACGCCGTACTCGACCCTTGCCGCTCATTTCATCATAATCACACATATAGTACATTCGAAATAATCATTCACACATATCATGAATCATTTAAGGTTTAAACATTTGCACATAATACAATCTGGGGCCATGCCCTAACCTCGGGTGTTATAGTTTTCTTACCTTTCCAATCAATAGCTTAGATCACCTGACTCCTTGAGCACGATCCCACCCGAGCCTTAGCGCACACCTAGGCACAAACATAGGTCAAAGTCAACACCGAACCCCAAGTCCGAATACCTAGCCTCGGGACCAATCCCGAGCCCCCGGGAAGTCCCAAATCCCCAAAACAAAGTGGCGGAAACAAGCCCCGAACCCTAGGTCAAAATCCATCATCAAAGCTCAAAAATTCCCCTCTGTGAACAGTGCAGCGCTACAGCGCTCTAAAGAGGGCGCTGTAGCGCTACAAGCAGAACACCCCTCCAGAAACAGGGACTAGCGCTACAGCGCCCACTGACTAGCGCTGTAGCGCTAGTTGCAGCCCAGAAATCCCAAAATCGCATTTCTGCGATTTCTTTCACCCAATCTCAAACCAAACTTCCCAAAATCTTTATCAAACTCAAAATCAAGCTTATGAACACTCTCCATTCATCCCAAGCATCCCAAATCCTCAAATCCCAAGATCATTTATCCCAAATCTCAAAATCTACCATGAACAACCCTAAACCAGAAATTCATGCAAACCACAAAGATAAAGTCTTAGAAATCATACCATTGCTGCAAATTTCGACCTTGAATCAACCCTAGGCCTCCTTAGCTTGCTCTCCCTCAAAGCTTGCCCAGAAATCCCCTGAGATTCCCATCAATCCAGCTCAAAACACAGCTCAAACCATCAAAACCCTTAAAACCGAAAATCTCTAAAACTTACCTCAAACATTGATGTGTTCTTGCCAAATCTTCAATTCTAACCCAAGATCCTTGATGCTCAGCCTATCCTTGCTCTCCACTAAGCTTTTCCCCAAGAAAAACGGAGAGGAACGGTGCAAGAACGCACAAACCGTTCCTTGAGAAAACCCCCCCTGTTTTCTCTCTTTTCTTTCTTTCCTTCTTCTTTCTTTTCTTTTTTTCTTTCAGCATTCCCTCTCTCTATAAAGCCTTATAAAAACCTATCTCCAAAAGCCAAATGACCAAAACGCCCTCCCTATAAATTCTAAATCCTTTTGTTCAAGTAGGGCCATTTTAGTCATTCCCCCAATTCCCGCTAATCCTCAAGTGTCTCTAATATTTTCCCGTTGCTTCCCAATACCTGATAAATCACCAAATAATTATCCCCCATCATCAAAATAAATCTCAATCTATTTCTCTGAATTCCTGTTCGTACCCCCAGGCTCGCCCCGAGCCGGGTATAAATTCCTGTCATCACTTTCCGCTAGCCTGCCCACTGGGATCGCCTCGAGTCACAAAGCACAGATACATCCACATACCACTGTGGTCTCAACAATCAACACATATCAATGCAGTTATGCCCAACATGGCCAAAATTACAATTATGCCCTTCTAACACGATCCGGGCCTACATGCATACTAACATACATAGTCATGCATCTCAGATAAACAAATAGTCATATAACATGCTTTAAATCATAACCATGCATTTAAATCATTAAAATCACACATAAATCCCATCATGCCCTCCGGGCACGCTAATCAAGGCCCTTAAGCCTTATTAGCGAATTTGGGTCGTTACATTTAGAGAAGTGTTACTATCGTCTATATTTAATTATTATAATTAATATCCCACGAGAGGGATATGTACCTTGGTCCTTGATGCCAGGTTATGCTATGGCAGTTCGTCCTTAATGGGATAAGAACCCTTGAGGCACAACTGTCGATGACCTAATTAAGAAGGGATGAGATATGAGTCCCCTATAGTTGGCATGTGGTCCCCGAGATTACTAATAGAAGTAAAGGGGTGGGGAAAGAATTTGCACCATAAGATCCCATTTTCCTTAGAAAAAAAAAATTATTATAATTACTAGAAATTAATATCTTAAAATCCAACATTATGAACTTGGACCAAAATATAAAGAATGCCAAAAGACATTCAGTAGTGACAATTGTTTTTTGAGTAACTTTTATTATTTTTCTTTTATATTGAATTAAAAATTTATAAATTGTAAACTCTAGGCTTGAGTGCTTTAGTTCAGGACGGACTTTGAAGACACTTGTGGTGCTATGTTGTAGCAAAGCATTCTAATATAATTGTAGAATTTACATAATAATTTGTTGTTGTGGCTTTCACAATTGTCCAAACTTTTATGTAAACATATGTCATTCTTCAATAAAATATAAACTAAATGCACGGATTAAATGTAAAAATCGAATAATTGTACATGGAATTAGAAATCTGATATTTTATTAAAATAGTTTAGAAATAGAAAGTTTCTAGAAAAATAGTGTGGCTTTGTGGTCCAAAATTGTTGAAAGTGGATAGATATTATAGGATTTGTAGTGCAATAAGTCCCACATGCAAAGCAAATTAAACTAGATTAATAGTACAGGAAATTTATAGGAAATTTGAATCTTACAAAAAAACAATTTAAAAATATAATCTTTTTATTTTCAATTATATTTACTTATATAAAATATAATTTTTATTAGTTTGTAGGAATTAAGTCCTCTATATAACATACTTACTATAACAAATCATCTTAACCATCATCACCATATTCAGCAGCAACTAAACCTCAAAATCTTCAAACCCATTCTGCAAAACTGTCAAAAAAACTAATTCAACTCAGTGAGCAACTCTATCGAAAACTAACCCAGATTAGAAGAGAAGGGATATATGTAATTAATAGAAAATTATGTATTTTGTACGATGCCTCTTGTTTCACAGAGGTTGGTGTATGTTTTTAGTTTTGTATGTTGTTTGTTATCACCAAGGTCTATAGGGAAACTTCGACCTTTTATTAACATCTTGATTATGGCCAGAAACCCCTTGCTTCCGTGGTTTTGGAAGGTGTACTGGAGAGCGTAGGAGGAAGTCTGTGAGAGGTTGTATTGTCAGCCAAGATCTGTGTTGAACTTGGTTATTCCTAAGAGGGGAGAGAATGATCTACCTGGCTTGAGTGACACTGAGAAACCTAGAATGAGAGGTCCCAAGAGGGCAGCAAAGATCAGCAAGTTGTTCAATCTTTTGATGATGTTAGAAAATATGTGAACACCTACCGCAGATCATTCACAACCAAATCTGGTGAGATTCGTTCTCTCTATTTATTTTTCCGGTTTGTGCAGACGTGTAATGTTGAAAAGAAAAATATTACCAATGCAGTTGTGGTTATCTTTCCTATATTTTCTAAACATTTTTTTATGTCGAACACATTTTCATTGTTGTAAGGCTTGAAATAAGTTCGTTATGGTTTCTGTTTCAGTTGACTAGCCCTTTTTTTTTTCCTTAGTCCTATTGTATAATGTTGTGATGCTATTTGCTCACTCGAAATTCTTTCACTGGAATCCAATGAGAAAACTGACTTAATATTGTTTTTACAATGATCTGTTTTGGTACTAATCTTTTGAGATTTGCGAAGAAGAAGACCTGCGAAGCTCCCAAGATTCAGAGGTTGGTCACTCCATTGACCTTGCAAAGAAAGAGGGCAAGAATTGCTGACAAGAAGAAGAGGGTTGCCAAATCCAAGGCAGATGCAGCTGAGTACCAGAAACTCCTTGCTTCCAGATTGAAGGAGTAGAGAGAACGTCACAGTGAGAGTTTGGCCAAGAAAAGGTCCAGACTCTCTTCCGCTAAGCCATCTGTGTCGGCTTAAAAAAAGAATCCAATAGGTTTTGTCTAAAACATGAGTCTCTCATTTGTATTTTTGATATCGTTTCGCTCTATCTTTAATGTACTAGTATTTCAGAAGCACTTTTTTGACTCGAGTATAATTTATGTTTTGTAAAACTTATGCAAGGACTTTGAATTTTGAATGAAATTTTGTTGGTGCACTGGTCCTGCATCTTCAGTAGACTTCAAATTACCTGGTTTTTGCTTTTCTGGGCAGCCATACCCTTTAACTCTGAAGTTTCATTCACCAAGTGAAACGTAACCATAGGCTTTTATTTACGAGAAGCAACATAAGAGTTAGACTTGAATAGGGTAGGCTTTCATACCAAGAGAAATGCTTGTATTTTTTTTGGCTATAGGTTTCCATTATATTGATTTGTTTTGTTTCCGCATATAGAATTAGAGGTATGCTTCTTCCTCTCTTGATTAAGATCTTTTGATTTAATTGGCAAAATTTTAAAAGTTGAAATCTGATGCAAGATTTTTTGGTTTTGTTTGTTATTTTTTTTTCTTCCCGTAGATTTGTAAATTGATGCTTAATTCATTATATTTTAGTGATAGTCCCATGAAAATTGATTTTGGATGCGATATAAGCGATGTTAAACCAATGCTTGGTGACAAGTAAAGATGGTCTCGTGAAAATTTGATTTTTGAAGCAAATAACTATGCTAAATCAATGTTTAACAATGGTCGCATAAAAATATGATTTTAGGCAAAAACGATGGCCTGCAATGGTTTTGCATAATAGTTATGTCTCACCAAAGTTTTTATCATATGTTATACAAAATCATCATGTTCTATCGATTTTGGCATCTTTTTTTTACTAAAAATAAAGTTATCATGGGATCAAAATTAAGCATTGACGTAGGACCATTTTTTGCCTCAAAAATCAAATTTTTATGGAATCATTGATTGCCCATCGTTAAGTTTTCATAGGACCATCGCTAGTTCATTGTTAAGCATCATTTTTTGCCTTAAAAGTCAAATTTTCTTGGGACCATCGCAAGACCATCCTTAAGTATTGAATTTTAGTTAAAAATCTACAATTTTTAGATATGGAAATTTTGGGGTTATTTCATAAATACCTATTTTTAATAATTTTTTTTACACTTTTACGATCCCTTTTTTTTTTACATTTTTACTAACTCAAGTTTTAAAAGGTACGATTTTAATGTTTCAAAATTACAAAAATATGATTTACACTAAACATTAACCCACAAAACATAACGTTAAAAAAACAACAAGAAAGCAACACGACAACAATCTCGCAACAACACAGGGCAACACATTGCAGCTACAAAAAAAAAATAACAACACAAAAACAACATCAAAAAATTCATTATTTCATTTTAAAAAAACAACACATTGCAATACAATATCAAAAAAAAAAAACAACTTAAATGCAACATGACAATAATCTCACAGCCATACACTATTGAAAATGCAAGTAGACATCAATTCATTGCATTAACTCAAAATAAACTAAAAAAAAACAGAAAAAAAAAACAATTTTTCCCTGCATTTTTAAAGGTATCAAAAATAAACTCAAAATATATTTCAAAACAACTAAACATATATCCAAAATAAAAAAAAAAAAACAAGAATTGGAAAACAACCAAACATTAACCCACTACATACTAACACATTAAAAACCAACTAAAAAACAACAATTGGACAACAACTAAAAGTCAACCCAATGCATACTAACATATATTTTTTTAAAAAAAATCAAAATTTATCTAAAAACAACTAAACATTAATTAGACATCAACATAACAACATAACAACTATATATAAACTTAAACTGTTAGTTAAAGTTATTAGGTTGTTATGGTTAGTTAGATATTCTTTTTGTACAGCTGTAGATTAGTTACTAGCTCTCTGTTAACTAATTATTCTAACTAACTCTCTTGAGCTTGTATATATAGAGCATTGTGCTCAGATTGATTAATTAATGATAAACACATTCAGTTCAATACTTGTCTTCGTTCTTATTTTGCACATGGTATCAGAGTAGGTTCTTTTTTGCTTCCGCAACTCTTCTTCTCCGATCGTGATTCATATTTCTCCATTCTCTGTTCTTTCTTGACTGTTTTCATGGTTGCTCAACCAGCTCAGACCTTCAATCCTGTTGTTTTTTCTCATAAGGTTTCTGTAAAGCTTGATGATAACAATTTTCTTCTCTGGCGTCCCCAAGTTCTCTCAACCATTCGTGGCCATCGGCTTCAAAACTTCATCTTTGATTCTGTTAAGCCTCCACGCAAGTTTCTCACTCAAGAAGATGAAGTTCGTGGCCAGATCAACCCCAGCTTCCAAGAATGGGAGGTTCAAGATCAACTTCTTTATTCATGGTTGCTCTCCTCCATGTCTGATGGAATTCTCACGTGAATTGTAGGAGCTGAAACGTCTGCGCAAATCTGGAAAACCTTAGAGGTATATTTCGTTACTCAAACCTCTGCCAAAATCAATCTATACACTACTCAACTTCAAAACTGTAAGAAAGGTTCACTCTCCATAAATGAATACTTGCTTCGAATCAAAACACTTGTTGATCGATTAGGCTCAGTCGGTCACAAGGTTTCTGTGAAAGAACATGTTTCTGCAATCTTCAAAGGCTTGCCTTCTGTCTATGATACATTTGTTATTTCTGTCAATTCAAGAAATGATCAGTACTCGGTTGCTGAAATTGAGACTTTACTTCTGTCTCAAGAACATCGAATGGAGAATCACAATAGAGATCTTGACTCTATTAATCTTGCTACTCATCGTGGTTTTAGGACAAAACCCCCAGGATTTTCCAATTTCTCTCACACTGCAGATTCCAAATCTGTTCTTGAACATGGTTCAGCAAATAATCATGGTCGTGGATCTTGGAATCCTTATGCTGTCTCCTCAAGATTCACTTCATCTGGTCCAGGTCGCGGCTCGTCCAATTCATCTTCTCCTCCAATCACTTCTTCTACAGTCCCTGGATCACGGCCAGTGTGTCAACTCTGCTCAAGACCTGGTCACCTTGCATCCCGGTGCTATCAACGGTTTAACATGGACTTCCCTAGAGTTGGTGCCACTAATGTAACCAAGCATTCTGCTCAAATTGCCATGGCTGATACTATTGCTGATGATGCTTGGTATCCTGATTCGGGTGCCACAACTCATTGCACTACCAGTAGCTCCAATATTACTCACAAACAGCCATATGTTGGTTCAGATCAGGTGCATATGGGTGATGGTGCTGGTCTTCCCATTCAAAACATTGGTAATACTCTTTTTCACTCAGATATTTCATCTAAACCACTTGTCTTAAATCGCATGCTTCATGTTCCACATATCACCAAAAATCTTATTTCAGTTTCTAAGTTTGCCTTAGATAATAATGTTTTCTTTGAGTTTTATCCTCATTATTGTCTTGTGAAAGACCAGGATTCAAAGGAAGTTTTACTGACCAGACAGCTTAAGCAAGGGATTTATATCATAGAACCTTCCCAATACAAATATCCAAGTCTTCTCAATCTTTTAATCCTAATGTCATGTGTACTGTTACTCATGCACCTGTGCATTCTACTTCTGTGTCTTCATGTAATCATTTTTCTTTGTGGCATAAGAAACTTGCTCATCCCTCTGCTAAGATTGTAAAATCTATCATGACCATTTGTAATATTCCTGAAAGAAATAAAATTGTTGCCGATTTCTGTGATGCTTGTTGTAAAGGAAAGATTCATAAATTTCCCTTTCCTAACTCAGAAACTATTTTTACTAAACCTATGCAGTTAGTCCACACTGATATTTGGGGTCCCTCTCCCATGCTTTCCTCATGTGGTTACAAATACTATATCCATTTTATCGATGCTTATTCTAGGTACACTTGGGTATTCCTTTTAAAAGCCAAATATGAGGCCTTGCAAACGTTTATTAATTTTCAAACTCAGGTAGAAAAAGAGTTCAATTAATCCATTATATCTGTCCAATCTGATTTGGGGGGGGGGGGGGGGTGAGTATCAAGCCTTAGAACCTTATTTGACTAAGAATGGCATTACTCATACGCTGTCTTGTCCAACCACTCACCAACAAAATGGTGTTGCTGAGAGAAAACACAGACACTTGATTGAAACTGGTCTAACTCTTCTTGCCCAAGCCTCCATGCCCTTATCTTACTGGGATGAAGCTGTTAGAACAGCTTGCTATGTTATCAATAGACTCCCAACACCAGTTATCCAAAATGACACTCCCTTACACAAACTATTTGACAAATATCCTGGCTACTCCACTCTAAAAGTTTTCGGATGTACCTATTTCCCAATCACCCAACCCTATAACAAGCATAAACTTGAGTTTCGGTCTGAAAAATGCACTTTCATAGGATACAGTTTGAAACATAAGGGATACAAATGTCTTGCTTCATCTGGTAGAATTTACATTTCAAGAGATGTTATCTTTGATGAGTATACTTTTTCTTTTGCAATTCTTTCTGCTTCTACTAATGTAACCCGTGATAATGTTTCTCTTGGTCCTTCTGCTCTTATTCCTACACGTTCTGGTCAAGTACATTCTATCACACCAACTCTGTCCATTCCTTCATCCTCATCTACTTCTGCACCAGCTCATCACTCCATTTCACCATCTGCATCAACTGCTTCTGCTTCTCACAGTTCTGCATCAACTGCTCAAGCTTCTGCACCTGTGCAGTCAGATTCTGCTCCGCCTGTTTCTGAAGATCCAACTGCACCACAAGCTCCTGTCAACATTCATCCTATGGTTACACGAGCCAAAGTTGGCACATACAAGCCCAAAGTTTTGATGGTGTCCAACAAACCCTTAACTATAGCATCAGCTCTCAAAGATCCTAAGTGGAATCAAGCTATGCAGGTTGAAATTACTGCTCTAAAGAATAACAAGACTTGGATACTTGTTCCTCTTCCTCCTGGCAAGCATGCCATAGGCTGTAGATGGGTCTATAGGACAAAAGAAAACCCTGATGGCACTATTGCTCAACACAAGGCCAAACTGGTTGCCAAAGGGTTTCTGCAGCAGTATGGCTATGATTTTACAGAGACTTTCAGTCCTGTAGTTAAACCAACAACAATTCGAGTCATTTTAACCATTGCCTTATCTAATGGCTGGAAAATAAGGCAATTAGATGTCAATAATGCCTTCTTGAATGGAGAGCTCACTGAAGAGGTTTTCATGACTTAACCTCCCGGATTCATTGATCAAAGTTCTCCTCATTTAGTGTGCAAACTGACCAAGGCATTATATGGTCTACGGCAAGCTCCTAGGGCCTGATTTGATAAACTCAGAACTGCCCTCATGACATTTCGTTTTATCTCTGCTCGAGCTAACCAATCTTTATTCATCAAGAAAACCGATTCTCATACCACTTATGTTCTTGTATATGTGGATGATATCCTGATAACTGGCAGTTCCATGGCTGCTATTTCCACTCTCATCTCAGATCTTAATGCCTCATTTGCGTTAAAGGATCTTGGCCAAATAGACTACTTCCTTGGCATTCAAATTCGACATCTCCATGATGGTTTACACTTATGTCAAAAGAAATACATAATGGATCTTCTCTGCCGTGCTAAAATGGACTTTGCCAATTCTCTTCCTACTCCCATGACTGGTGGAGAAAAACTATCGGCCTTCAACAGTGATCCTCTTGCTGATCCTCATCAATATCGCAACATAGTTGGAGCATTGCAGTATGCTGTCATCACTCGACCAGAGATAGCTTATGCTGTTAATAAGGTGTCTCAGTTCATGCAAAATCCCCTTGAGTCTCATCTCAAAGTGGTTAAGAAGATCCTTCGGTATCTCAAAGGCACTCTCGACCTTGGCCTACACTTCAAACCCAGTTCCAAACTTGTTTTGACAGGATTCTGTGATGCTGATTGGGCATCCGATCCTGATGACCGCAGGTCAACTTCGGGTTTCTGCATCTATTTGGATTCCAACTTTGTCTCCTGGAGCTCCAAAAAGCAGCGAACAGTCTCTCGTTCCAGCACTGAAGCCGAGTACCGAAGTCTTGCAAATGCCACAGCTGAGCTTGTTTGGATTCAATCCTTGCTTTCTGAAGTTGGTTTCTCCCAGTTACCGATCCCTACAATTTGGTGTGACAATCAATCCACTGTGCTTATATCTGCCAATCCAGTCTTACACTCTCGGACAAAGCACATTGAGCTAGATCTCTACTTTGTCAGGGAACGCATCTTCAACAACCAGCTCTATGTCAAGCATACTCCAGCTCAAGACCAAATTGGTGATATACTTACCAAAGCTTTATCTACACCTAGATTTGTATTGTTGAGAGACAAACTGAGTCTGGTTTCTCTATCCCAGCTCAGTTTGCGGAGGGGGGGGGGGGGGGGTGTTAGTTAAAGTTGTTAGGTTGTTATGGTTAGTTAGATATTCTGTTTGTACAGCTGTAGATTAGTTACTAGCTCTTTGTTAGCTAATTATTCTAACTAACTCTCTTGAGCTTGTATATATAGAGCACTGTGCTCAGATTGATTAATTAATGATAAACACATTCAGTTCAATACTTGTCTTCGTTCTTATTTTGCACAAACATAACAACATAACAACTATATATAAACTTAAACAACTAAAAAACAACATGAAAACTATTAATAAATCTAAACAATACAAAAACAACTAAACTAACGTGAAAAAAATTATAAAAAATTTATTCGATTTGAAATCAACTAGACAACAATAAAAAATATAGGAAAACTAAAAATATATATATAAAAAAAAAATTTGCACAACAATAATAAAAAATAAAAATAAAAACAACTTAAATACAATACGACAACAACCTCACAACAAGAGATATTGGAAAATACTTAAAAATACTACCCTGCACTTATAATAACTAAAAAGAGTATCTTTGATTGCAAAACAAAAGTGTCTTATTAGTGAAGAAACATGGTTGGGGTTTGAGCCTCCATGTATGGAATGGATACTTTAATTAATGATACGGTGGAGGCAATTCATCACATATATTGTGGTGGGGATACCCTTTGGAAAGAAACTTGGATGTATTTTGCCTTCATGACATCTCTTTTTCTCTCTTCATGACATCTCTTTTTCTCTCTTGATGTATGTTTCTCTTAGAGCACTTACATTGGATGAGCTAAAATGTGTTATTCTTTATAATATAGAGAAAAAATAGTTAAGTAGTCTTCCATTGGATGATGTAAAGTTATATTTTTTTACCTAAATGAATAGTATTTCTTTATATGTAGTGAAATACTATTAATCAAGCTATAAATATTTTATTATTTTTTTATAAACTTTTGTATATGTATATGAGTGTGATACTATTATGTTTAATTATTTTATTTCTTAAAATGAATAAAATATTTTAAAAAATATAATATATAAATAATGTAAAGAAGCAGATGTATGATATAATATAAAAGTTTTGAGGTAAATTATAAAAATGTATGTTTTTGTGATATATTTTATAATACACTTTCTTTATAATATTTAGCTAAAACTCATAAAAACATATTCCATCAGCTCCTTTATACATATATTTATAATAGCTATGCACAAACTCCAATTAATCCATCTCTACATTTGCATAACATTTACATATCCTTTATATAATATTTTAATATTATTATTTTTCTTTATAAGCTTTCTCTCTCCATTTAGTATATATTTATTATTTCTTTTTTATTTTTTAATTATTTTATTTTAAGTAATAAAATATGTTTAAAGATATAATATTTAAATAATATAGAGAAATATATAGAGAAACTGATGTATGCTATAATATAAAATTTAAAGATAAAATAGAAAAATGTGTGTTTTGATGAGTTATTTTAAAAGATGGAGTAGAGCACCCAATAAATGTTCTCATAAGATAGCAATGAGTAAGTAATGGTAAAGATCAAATTCTCTTCATATGTTTCGCCGCCGACCACCACCATTGTGGAAACTACAAAAATGCACAGTAACGATGATAATGTTGAAAATACTTTATATACATTAGATACTATAACTTATATGTTTTACGTAATAGAGAGACTCTATTTTACTTATAAAAAATAGAGTATTCTCTTCATACATAAAGAGATATTGTGGGAACAAGAGTGACATCGGAACTCATTTTTCTCGGTAATAATCGGGTGAGATCATTCTCTTCCTTGTAGACGAAGCAAAGCCTTAATAAATCGTAAAATTGTAAAAATTAATTGAAGACCGTAAAAAAAAAAATGCTGTTCCACCATAAAAAGATAACTATAAAAATCGGATATTTAAAAAAAAATAACAATGATAATAAAAATTAGTGAAAATTACACTTAGTACCCAATTTAAGTTAACTTCTTTAATTTTTACCCACTTTTTAAAAATCTTAGATTAATACCCAAACTATTAATGACTCTACCCATTATATAGTGGTCCAGTAGAACTAACAGTGGAATATTATTTAAAGAAGGAAGTAAATGACACGACAGAGGCAAAGATTGAGATTTTTACATTGGACTTTTAGTAGTGTTTTAAGGGTAATATGAGAAATGTGCTTTAAAAAGTGGGTAATATTCAACTAAATGTTATTAGTAGCTATTTTTAGTTAACTAATCCTAAAACGGGGTATTTTTCAAGTTATCCCTAAAAATTAAAATGTGTTTGAGAAGTGGGCTTGAAAGGTTGGTGTGGGGTATGGACCATTGAGTTATTGAGTCATCTTCTCATGGTGATGAACTATATATTGATGGGCCACTTAATGTGTTCTCGGGCTTCATCTAGTGATATGTGGTGTGGTGTGTACACCTTTCTGGGCCTACCACATCCCCAATGGCTACTTCCGCTCCTTCTCTCTTTTTTTTTTTAAATTTTTTTATGAAGCTATTTCTAAATTATTGAGTATTATTTCTGGGAAATAAAAAAGAAAACAAGAGAGAGAATAACAGCCACGTGAAAAACTTTTTGATGATGTGAACGAAAAAAAAGTTGGTAAATATGCATAACCTACAATCCATCAAAAAACTACATTACGAAACAAATATATATATATATATATTTCAATACTTCTAATAAATATAGGATGTTGAGGCGAGGAGATTAAAACTCCTCGTTAATCGAGTTCGAATATTGTCGGAATCATACTTAGAAATATGGGGTTTTTTTAACCATTTGTTACCGATCAAGTAGTTCATGAACTTCATGTATTCTTTTCATTTTTGTAACCATTAGTTTCAGAAATGTAACTAAATTTACCAGTTTGTTTTGTAAATACTAATTACAAAAATGTGTTTCTGCAAATATAATAGTTAGTTTTATAACCCAACACAAACAAACAAAAAATTGCTTTTGTCCTAACTTATAGCATGATATCGTTTATAATATTTAGAGGAGTGTTACTATCGTCTATATTTAATTATTATAATTAATATCTCACGAGAGGGATATGTACCTTGGTCCTTGAGGCCAGGTTATGCTACGGCAGTTCGTCCTTAATGGGATAAGAACTCTTGAGGTACAATTGTCGATGACTTAATTAAGAAAGAGAAATTATAGAAAATGACCTAAAATAAAGGCATGAAGAAATTAATGTACTCATTTTTAAAATTGTAGAGAAATGACCATTCTACATTGTTGATTACTTAAATTGCCATTTTTATAATTTATTTATTTATTTAGGACTGTATGATTTTAATATAGTGGTATATGTATATTAGTTTTGTTTAATTAGTTTTTATTTTAAAGTTATATTGATTTCTTAAGTTTTTTATAGGTTGTTGGTATATTATTTTCCAATTAGTGTATATGTTTTTTGTGGTATGGTAAATAATTTTTTTTTTTGTGATATTTAGTTTCTATTTTATTATATACATAGTGGTAGTGTTATCCCAAAAAATGGAGATTGATGACGTGGCAATAGAGGTGACAAATGGCAGTACATGGTCCGTAAAAGACACATTAAATAGTCAATAAATACATTGACTCCTCAGAGTTGTGATAGAGTGACCCGGTAGATTGACGAAGAATTGGGACTGCTTGAAAGATGTCATAACCAAGCCAAGTGCACCTTGGTCCGAGGAAAGAAAAAGAGAGTGCATTCTAGGAGGCTAAGGAGAATGCATCTTAGGAAAGCTAAGGAGAGTGCATCCTAGGAGGCTAAGGAGAATGCATTCTAGGAGAGCTAAGGAGAGTGCATCCTAGGAGAGCTAGGGAGAGTGCATCCGAGGAGAACTCAAGTGAGTGGTCCTAGGAGACCCCAAGGATGTGGTCCTAGGAGACCCCAAGAGAGTGATCCTAGGAGACCCCAAGGATGAGGTCCGAGGAGGAGAGCCCAAGAGACCTTGGTCCGAGGAGAACTCAAGAGAGTGGACCTAGGAGACCCCAAGGATGAGGAGAGAAGTGCATGTCCTACCACCATGCACGTCCGACCAACAAATGTTTGTCCTACCACTATGCACATGTCCGACCAGCACTTGCATGAGTGGTCAGTAGGAGAGGTGGATCAACTAGCTAGAGGAGGACTAAGTCAAGATTCCCAGAAACAACTTCAACAAGATACGCGGGAATCTCTCATTCTTTCCACAAATGGGGGGTTTGGTTACATTTTGAATGTTTTTTGTAATTTAAATGTAATAAATATAATAAAATATCCCGATTCTAGGGGATATCAGATGTATGACCCTAAGCCTATAAATAGAGGGCTTATGGGATTAGAGAGGGGCTACTTCTTTCTAGAGAGATAAAATTTGGGTCTGAGCATTCTAGAGAGAGAAATTTGGGTCTGAGTATTCTAGAGAGAGAAAGTGCTGGTATTTGAGAGAATTCTTGTATTTTTGCAATCTGTATTGAAGAAACTCAGTTGGCGTAGTTTATCTGATCTTGAGTACAGATATATAATCACAACTCTAAGTGGATTAGGCTATAACCGACAATCGAGGCTGAACCACTATAAAATCTCGTGTTATTTACTTTCATTGATTAAACTGTTTGTTGTCATTTACATTCTCTTGAAGGCTTGTCGTTATTGACGTTCTCACGTCGTTGGCTAAAAACACAGTCAACAGGTAGTATATAATTTTGTATCATGGTATATACATTTTAATGGTAGTATATAACTTTGTTAGCATAGTATATATATATTTTTTAGTAATAATTTTGCAAGTTTTGATGGTATATTATTTTTCAATTTAGTATATATATTTTGTGGTATGGTATATTATTCAACAACCCATAAAAAATGAAAAAAAATCAAAATAACTTTAAAATAAAAACTAATTAAACAAATCTAATATACATATACCATAATATTAAAATATTTAGAATAAAATAGTAATTTGTCATATTTGGTAATATGTGATATTAAAGAGATGATTAGGCTATTTTACTACAAAATTAAAAACATGGACATTTACTTACTCTCACACACTATTAATGATCATTTTGCACCATACCCCAATTAAGAAATGATGAGATATGAGTCTCTTATAATTTGCATGTGGTCCCCGAGATTATTAATATAAGTAAAGGGGTGGGGAAAGAATTTGCACCATAAGATCCCATTTTCCTTAGAAAAAAAAATTATTATAATTACTAGAAATTAATATCTTAAAATCCAACATTATGAACTTGGACCAAAATATAAAGAATGCCAAAAGACATTCAGTAGTGACAATTGTTTTTTGAGTAACTTTTATTATTTTTCTTTTATATTGAATTAAAAATTTATAAATTGTAAACTCTAGGCTTGAGTGCTTTAGTTCAGGACTGACTTTGAAGACACTTGTGGTGCTATGTTGTAGCAAAGCATTCTAATATAATTGTTTTACATAATAATTTGTTGTTGTGGCTTTCACAATTGTCCAAATTTTTATGTAAACATATGTCATTCTTCAATAAAATATAAACTAAATGCATGGATTAAATGTAAAAATCGAATAATTGTACATGGAATTAGAAATCTGATATTTTATTAAAATAGTTTAGAAATAGAAAGTTTCTAGAAAAATAGTGTGGCTTTGTGGTCCAAAATTGTTGAAAGTGGATAGATATTATAGGATTTGTAGTGCAACAAGTCCCACATGCAAAGCAAATTAAACTAGATTAATAGTACACGAAATTTATAGGAAATTTGAATCTTACAAAAAAAAACAATTTAAAAGTATAATATTTTTATTTTCAATTATATTTACTTATATAAAATATAATTTTTATTAGTTTGTAGGAATTAAGTCCTCTATATAACATACTTACTATCACAAATCATCTTAGCCATCATCACCATATTTAGCACAACTAAACCTCAAAATCTTCAAACCCATTCTGCAAGTCTATCAAAAAAACTAATTCAACTCAGTGAGTAACTCTATCGAAAACTAACCCAAATTAGAAGAGAAGGGATATATGTAATTAATAAAAAATTATGTATTTTGTACGATGCCTCTTGCTTCACCGAGGTTGGTGTATGTTTTTAGTTTTGTATGTAGTTTGTTATCATCAAGGTCTGTAGGGAAACTTCGACCTTTTTTTAACATCTTGATTATGGCCAGAAACCCTTTGCTTCCGTGGTTTCAGAAGGTGTACTGGAGAGCGTAGGAGGAAGTTTGTGAGAGGTTGTATTGTCAGCCATGATCTGTGTTGAACTTGGTCATTCCTAAGAAGGGAGAGAATGATCTCCCCGGCTCGAGTGTGTAACACCCTCACTTATTTTAGTTAAAACTATATCTGAGGTGTTACGTTTTAAAACTATATCATCATTAGTTTCAGCGGACGTCTGGATTTTTTTTTTTAAAACTTATTTCACATTAGTTACATTAAACATAAAGTGTGTCTCAAACATATTATACATAAGTATTAAATAACTCGATTTGTTTTCAAAACATAACTCCACACTTTATTACAAACATACACACTGATAAACTGAAATAACCCACAAAAGGTCGATATGTTCATATGTACAAATCAGGGTCAGGACCATGCTTCAGTTCTCCTTTGTCATTCACTCATTTCTTTCTCTACCTGCAACACAAGACAACTGTGAGCCTAAAGCTCAGTAAGCAAAGTAATGCATGCAATGCTAATATTTACCCAATGTTAATGGACATACACAACTTCTTTTTAAATTTTGGGCCCCTAAATATTGTGCACGCTGTTTGATTAGGCCAATGCCTGCAGGGCTTGTTACACATATAATATAAAATCCCATGGGTTCTCCTCCGGCTAGCCATCACCACAGTAGAGCGCATTAAAAACCTTATTCCATCGTTGCCCCGTCGGGCTCAAGAGTTAAGGCGGCCACACACTGTGGTGTCAATACATATAACAATAACTCATATGGAGGAGAAATAAAAACGGGAACATGGAAAAAAATATAATTGGTTCACTAAATCCTAACCAAATTATTGGGCTGCCACTATGAGCCTAATTATAGGCCTCCGTTTACACTTACTTACATTCTCATTTGTATTTTCAAAACAGTGGCAATGAACTTAAACTTCTTATTACAACTTACTTTTATGTTGCATAAAACTTGCCAAGCCATCACATAATTAATCATCATAATATCATAAATCATCTTAACCAAGGCAGATGTAGCTGATTACCAGAAGCTCCTTGCTTCCAGATTGAAGGAGTAGAGAGAAGTCACAGTGAGAGTTTGGACAAGAAGTCTCTCATTTGTACTTTTGATATCGTTTTGCTCTATCTTTAATGTAGTAGTATTTCGAAAGTACTTTTTTTTACTCGAGTATGATTTATGTTTTGTAAAACTTATATGAGGAATTTGAATTTTGAATGAAATTTTGTTGGTGCACTGGTCCAGCATCTTCAATAGACTTCAAATTACCTGGTTTTTGCTTTTCTAGGCAGCCACACTATTTAACTCTAAAGTTTCATTCACCAAGTGAAACGTAACCATAGACTTTTATTTACCAGAAGCAACATAAAAGTTAGACTTGAATAGGGTAGGCTTTCATACCAAGAGAAATGCTTGTATTTTTTTCGCTATAGGTTTCCATTATATTGATTTGTTTTGTTTTCGCATATAGAATTAGAGGTATGCTTCTTCCTCTCTTGATTAAGATCTTTTGATTTAATAGGCAAAATTTTGAAAGTTGAAATCTGATGCAAGATTTTTTTGGTTTTGTTTGTTATTTTTTTTCTTCCTATAGATTTGTAAATTGATGCTTAATTCATTATATTTTAGTGATAGTCCCATGAAAATGGATTTGGATGCGATTTAAGCGATGTTAAACCAATGCTTGGTGATAAGTAATGATGGTGTCGTGAAAAATTGATTTTTCAGGCAAATAACTATGCTAAATTGGTGCATTGCGATAACAAATAATGCTAAATTGATGTTTACGATGGTCGCATAAAAATATAATTTTAGGCAAAAACGATGCCAAAAGTAATAGAAAACGATGATTTGTGATGGTTTTGCATAATAGTTATGTCTCACCAAAATTTTTATCATATTTTATACAAAATCATCATTTTCTATCGATTTTGGCATCGTGTTTTTTTTTTACTAAAAATAAAGTTATCACGGGATCAACATTAAGCATTGATGTAGGACCATTTTTTGCCTCAAACATCAAATTTTTATGGAATCATTGATAGTCCATCGTTAAGTTTTCATAGGACCATCGCTAGTTCATTGTTAAGCATCATTTTTAGTCTTAAAAATCAAATTTTCTTGGGACCATTGCAAGACCATCCTTAAGTATTTAATTTTAGTTAAAAATCTACAATTTTTAGATTTGGAAAAAAAATATTTATACGTAAATATTCGAAATTTATGAATTAGTGTCTTACGTGAATATTTTTTTGAGTTTATGTTTTGAATCATTAAAAATATGACGAAAAAAAAATTGATGGAATTAATGAAGGATGGGTGTTCCTATGGAAAAGGAAGAGAGTGTTTCACTCCTTAACTAAAAAATTGTTTTTTGTTTTTAAAACCTAAAAATTATTTTTTTTAAAAAGTAGGGGTGTTTGGCATTGTTTTCAGAAAACAATTTTTAAAAACAAAGTTACAACAAACAGAAAATTTTGAGAACAACATAAAGTTGTTTTTAGTTGTTCTCAATTTTTTTTGTCAATTTTTTCTCACATAATATTTTTAATTATTATTATCTCACATCACTTTCTCTTTCATTAATTTATCTTTATTCACTTTCTCTAACATCAGTTTCTTTATCATCATTTTTTATCTCCTTATTTTCTCTCTCATCACTTCCTATATCCTCCTTTTTTTTCTCGCCATTTTCTCTCTTATCACATTTTTTTTCTTGCATCAATTTCTCTCTTCTCAATCTTTCTTCCTCAAAATTTCTCTCCTTACTTTCTCTCTCCTTATTTTTCATCATTTTTTCTTTCACATTACTTTATCTCATTATTTATTACAAACTTTTAAAAGATTTTTCTTTTTTGTAAATATATTTATTAATTTTTTATTTAAGATTTAAAAAAAAAAAACTAAAAAATTATTATTAGAAAACATTAACCAAACACCTGATGTTTTTTGAAAACTACAAAAACTATTTTCTGTTCTTATTTTTTAAAACACAATTTTGAAAAAAAAAACAATATACAATGTCAAACATGTCCGAAGGTGGTCATGTTAATAGTGTTAATGACATTTACGGAGGATGGTTTGTTTGTTTGTTTTAAATAGGTGGTCTGCTGTGTTGTGCTGTCGTGGGTAGAGAGATGGAGAAATGAGAGAATGAGAGAAGAGGAAGAAGATGTTTGAGAGGAAGAGAGGGAACTTTGAATGACGATAATTTTGTCTATTTTGATAAGAAAGACAAACTTTGCTTATAAATATCAAATTGCATTAATTATGGGTATTAGAAAGCATAAAGTATAAAATTTCCCATTTAGTATTAGGGAAATTAGGTATATGATTTTTTATCTAATTTTTTTTATTTTTACATCATTTATTATTTTATTTCTTTTATATATTGTTTCTTTCATTTTTACATTAATAGTAAATTTACACTTTTATTTTACGGTCTAGTCATTAAACCTTAGCTTTTTTAGTCTTTTCAATCTCTTCCCCAATAGCTGACATTTGAATGCAATCTAGAGATAACTAGTTTTTGGATTTGCTGAAAATGTATTTATATATATAAATGATTTCACTATTTGTATTTAGGTGAAGAAGAAAGTGTAACTTTTTTCTTAGGGAGCTACATTCATCATTTTCCATGCATACATATGTCGAGTTGAATAAGTGCATGTTATCCAAAAAGCAGACGTGGCAGACATTTTTAACACGTGGCTGACACCTGGTAGAAGTTTTGTTCGATCATCGACCAGTGAGATTCTCCTGTCATAACATTTGGATTTTATATACGACCAGCTTGGTCATATACTCCGTATATTTTGAGATAATCTTGTACAATTGTAATCATATCCGATATTATCTCCCATGATCCCTGATGATCCGATTATTTAGGAAAGAATATCTGTAACTAATTCATGTAATCCTCCTTGAGCTTATAAATAGAGAGAAATAGCTCAAGGAAGGGACTTTTTTGGCTGATTGAAGTTTATGCTTTACAAGAGAAATATAGCTATTATCTTCCGATTGTATTATTCATCCCTCTAAGGCTTGTGAAACTCGGAGAATCTTAGTTCTTTGATCACTCCTTTGAGAATTAATATCAATAATAACTTAAGTGGATGTAGGTCATTACCACTTTGTGGGGCCGAACCACTATAACTTGTTGTGTCGTTTACTGTTCTTTCCATTAGATCTATTTCAACACTTCCCATCACATCAAGCATTTGACTTCGTGTTAGTTGACCAAAACGAGGGTCAACATTCTGGTGCTTTCGTTGAGAGCTTGAGACGAGGTTGTTGAAGCACTAATGGCAAAAACAACAAAGAAGACTGGGCAGGCGGCTGGCGCTGCACCGTCTCAACCTCCTCCTCAGAACATGGCTGAAAATGAGCCACACTTGGAATTTGATGAGGAGGAACTGGACTCCGAAACGCTGAGAAATACCTTGGGAGTATTGCAAGACGAATTGGCCAATCTGGGCCAGTCAAGAAAGTGCTGCGGAGACTATGGCGCGACAGCAGAAAGAAATAAAGCGTCAGCGCCAAGAGCTGAGTGAAAGACAGGCGGAGATGGACCGTCGTCAGAGGGAGGCCATGGCAGCCCTCGAAGCAGCTGGCTAGGAATCAGGCTGCACCTACCTCACAGCCTGATCAACCCTCAAATGGGCCACCTCAAAGGGGTCCCAATCTTAGCCCTCCAATCCAGCCAACGAGCCCTCAAAGGCCGGAGCAGCCTACAATGCCTCAGGATGATGTCCCACCTAGGGACCCTGAGATGCAGCCTCCATCCCAGGCTGGTCGAGGCGATCCCCCACTGCCAAGGCAGAATAGGGCTGGGCAACAGCCCGCAGCCCTAGACGCCAGGGGGGTGAAGAGTCGCACCCACCGAGCAGGGGACATCGTCCTTCTGGCAATAGAAGGAACTCAGAGACATGCTCTGTAGTCAGGGGCCCCCCACGGCATGATAATGCATGGGGACCTACCGACCAGCGCAAGCCTCCCCCTAACGCTCAGGAAGTTCCAGCCCGAGGAGGCAACCGAGGAGACAGTCGGTCTCACCATAGCCAATCGAGGTTCAGAGATGGCCATGGCTACAATGAGGCCGACTCAGGCAGAGGGAAGGCCGGTTGGAGGAATGAGGAGAGAGGTGGAGGCAGAAGCCCACCACCTAGAGAAGACCAATAAGCGAGACGTAATGCTGGGGGGCAGCCCCGACAAAACAATTTATTTAGCCGGCTCAGAGCCAGCGAGCAATGGCGAAGGGATGATGACTTAAGGGATGTACACAACGACCACCGGGAGCGGCACGACGAGTACATTCCCCCGGCACCAGAGGCCCTGGCGATTCTTGAAGCCGTGCAGGCCCTGAACCAAGCAGTGCAACAGCTGGTCGGGGAAAGAACGTCTCACATTAAGTACGACAGGAGAAGGGACACTCCTTTCGTTTAGAGGATTGTTGTGGCAGAGACTCCCAGTAAGTTCAAGATGCCCACACTTCCGAACTTTGACGGGTATGGTGACCTGGTATCTCATGTCAACCAGTTTGAGATACAAATGGACATTCAGAAGGTGTCCGAAGACGCTCGGTGCAGGATCTTCCCTGCAACACTTTCTGATGCTGCACATGAGTAGTTCTTTAAATTCCCTCCTGCAAGTATTGTATCTTGGGAGATTTTCGTAAAGGAGTTTTACGGACAATTCTATGCGGGTCGTGTGCACCCAACTGAGGCAAACCAGCTGGTCGAGATATGCCAGCAAGAGGGCGAACCACTGAAAGACTACGTCCAGCGTTTTATGCGAGCTGCGACTAGAGCCAAAACAGTGGGAGACGAAGGCAAAATGATGGCCTTAACTGCAGGAGTTAGGCGTCGTACACCCCTTTGGAGTAGCCTCAGGAAGCATGGGTTAAAACTACCCAAGAATTTTTGGATCGAGCTGATCGATACATCAAGCTCGAGGATGCCATTGCCAGCGAAGGAAAGACCCCAAATAAAGATAAGGGGACTGGAGAACCCGCCAAAGCCGCCAATGGGTCAAAGCCCAACGGCAACAACAATGACAATGGCAATGGGAATGGCAACGGTAAGAATGGGGGGAAGAGGCCCCATAGCGAACCCTCTACTTCCGAAAGCAAGCGCTCCAAGAGCAACCGTTATGAGCCAAGGTTCACCAACTATACTGCCCTTGTCGAGTCCCGAGCAGAGGTGTATCAGGCCATAAGTTCCAGTGTGCCTTACAAAAGACCCGCTGCCATTCAAAAGGATATTTCGAAAAGGGATACCACCAAGTTTTGTCATTTTCACAACGACTACGGACACGACACGAACGGGTGCAACCAGTTGAAAGATGAAATCGAGTTCCTTATTAGACAAGGACACTTGAGGAGATACGTACAGGCCTCGGGAGCTTCCCAATGAGAGGCTCCAGGTGGCAACGAGCAGGCGCTTGCACGCCAACGCTCGCCACCTTTACAGCCTGACCCTGTGGCTGGCACTTTACTCACCATCTGTGGAGGCCCGTACCTTGCGGGAAACAGTGGAAAGGCAAGGGAACGATATGCTCGAACCCTACGCCACGACCAAGACATCAAGATGATGACTGTGGAGGACCGGGCATCAAAGAAGGCTCAGACAGAGGATGGTGAAATAACCTTCTCTGATTGCGACGCCCAGCATGTCCGGTTCCCACATTCCGATCCGCTGGTTGTGGATGTTCAAATTGCCAACATGATGGTGAAGGGAGTGCTGGTCGATACAGGAAGTTCAGTTAACATCCTGTATAAATCTTCGCTGGAACGAATAAAGTTTTCTGTCAAAGACTTGGAGCCCTGCAACCAAACAATTTATGGTTTCTCTGGTGAGGGACTCGCTTCAACATGGTCAATCAGGCTTCCAGTAACAGCAGGTATAGTGCCCGCTACCAGGACATTACTCACTACTTTCATAGTAGTCGATTGTCCTTCGGCCTACAATGTTGTAATTGGAAGGCCCATACTGGTTGACCTTCGGGCTGTCACCTCTATATGGCACCTGGCCATGAAATTCCCAACAGACGCAGGGGTAGGATGCGTATTGGGAAATCAGAGGGAAGCCAAGGAGTGCTACAATGCCTCAATCACCAAGGCCAAGAAAGGTCTGTCGAGGAGCGCTCCCCCAGAAAAGTTGCAGATGGCCATTGATATACAAGCCCAATCAGGTGATGAAGTCACCAAATAGGGTGTTGCCCAAAGTGAGGATAGAGATTTAGATCCTCGCTTTGGGGATTTTGAAGAAGATGTAGGACCTGTCGAGGACCTTGAGGAGGTCCAACTTGACAAAGAGTTTCCGACCAGAGTTGTAAAGGTCGGCAAAAATTTGGAAGCAACAACCAATCACGCACTGGTGGAATTTTTGAGGAAGAACCAGGAAGTTTTCGCCTGGTCACATAAAGACATGGCTGGGATAGATCCTGGAGTCGTCAGCCATGTCCTGAACGTCGACAAAAGCTTTCCACCCGTGCAACAGAAAAGAAGGCTGCTTGATAAAGACAGATCGAAAGCCTTAAAATAAGAAGTTGAAAAACTAAAGGAGAACGGGTTCATCAGGGTGGTGTTTTATCCATCATGGGTCTCTAATCCAGTACTGGTTCCCAAGCCTAATGGCAAATGGCGAACCTGTGTGGATGTCACAGACCTTAATAAAGCCTGCCCTAAGGATTGCTTCCCACTCCCAAGGATCGACCAGCTGGTCGATGCAACTGCAGGCCATGAGATCCTCTCTTTCATGGATGCATACTCAGGATACAATCAGATTAGTATGCATCCCCCTGACGAGGATCACACTTGCTTTCGGACCGATACAGGGCTATACTGTTACAAAGTAATTCCCTTCGGATTGAAAAACGCTGGTGTGACTTACCAGCGACTAGTTAACCACATATTTAAGGAGTTGATCAGAGTAAACATGGAGGTATACGTTGATGACATGCTGGTAAAGTCAATGAAGGCGGAAGGACATGTGAAGGATTTATAAGAGTGTTTCAATGTTTTGAATAAATATCAAATGAAGCTAAATCCTCTCAAGTGTTCCTTCGGAGTAGGATCAGGGAAGTTCTTGGGGTTCATTGTCAATTCGAGGGGAATCGAAGCTAATCTCGAAAAGATCAAGGCCTTGATCGATATGAAGTCGCCAGTATAGATCAAAGATGTGCAAAGTTTGACTGGAAGAATCGCCGGGCTCAGTAGATTTATTTCAAAATCGGCGGATAAATGCGTCCCTTTCTTTAATCTACTTAGGGGCAACAAGAAGTTCGAGTGGACTGAAGACTGCGAACAGGCTTTTCAAGCCTTAAAAGCCCACATGGCGCAGCCTCCTGTCTTATCAAAGCCTATAGATGGAAAAACTTTGTTCATTTACCTGGCGATCACCGAGTATGCTGCTAGTGCGGTGCTGGTAAGAGAAGAAGAAGGCGTACAAAAGGCGGTGTATTACGTGAGCAAGAGGTTAATCGGGGTCGAATTGAGATATCCTCCCATTGAAAGATTAGCCTATTGCCTAATTTTGGCCTCACGGAAGTTGCGTCCTTATTTCCAAGCCCATCCAATCACAGTCTTGACTAATCAACCCATTCGGCAAGTTCTACAAAAGCCAGAGGCTGCTGGTCATTTGTTGAAATGGGCAGTCGAACTCAGGCAGTTCGATATAACACACTCACCACGAGCAGCAGTAAAAGGACAAGTCTTGGCTGATTTCATCACCGAATTTACTGAACTCCCAGATAGCGAGCAGGGTGAAAAGCCTAGTGCGCCTAAGCCTCAAGTTGAAGCTCCTTCGTGGAAGCTATTCACAGACGGATCGTCCAACGAATCTCACACAGGAGCAGGAGTGATATTGATAACGCCAGAAGGGCATCGATTTCACTGCACAATTAGGTTTGATTTCACCGCTTCAAACAACGAAGCCGAGTATGAAGCCCTACTCGCTGGATTAAGGCTGGCCAAAGACATGAGCATAAAAGTGATGGATATTTACAGTGATTCACAACTGGTAGTGAATCAGGTCTTAGGGGAGTATCAAGCACGAGGTCTGAAAATGGTGGCCTATCTGAACAAAACCAAATATTTGTTGGCACAATTTGAGAAATATACCCTCCAGCAAATACCCCGAGATCAAAATTCAAATGCAGATGCGTTAGCCAAACTCGCGTGTAATGCCCCGAATTCTCCGTTGTGTTTAACGGCGTGAACAGTAGGTCGGGAGGGCCATACTTGCTTAATTATGTTATTAATTTATTAAATGCATGTATATGTTGATTATATTATGATATGATGTGAAATGCATGCATGTGAGTCCATATTTTTTATCCACAGGGGTGTGATGGTAATTTGGCCCGTTGAGGGTAAATTGGTTATTTGTTCGCATGTTGGTGATATAATTTGAGACCACATTATGATGTGGGTTTGTTCGAGCTATTTGGCATGAGACGATCAAGGAATGTTAAATATCGGTTTGGTCATAACGGGCTTAAGCTCGGGGCTCGGGGTGAGTCACGGGGTGCTTTTAATGATTAGAGTGTTACCGGGGATTAAATGGTAACAGGATGTGAAATATTGGTGTTTGAGAATATTGATATTAGCGGGAATTGGGAAGCGTTAGTTATCATTAACGGTGTAGGTGGAAAATATCAAAATTACCCTTGAAGTGGTTATAGGAGCTTTATTAGACCTAGGGGTATAATGGTCATTTGTGATTTGGATATATATGATGTATAGATGGCTGTAAAACAGAACCCAAAACAGAGTTTGCTTCATCCTTCCCGTACCTTCACCTTCCTTCATTTCCCTTGTGAGTTTTTGTGATCTTGTTGAGGATTTGAGCTTGGGAGCTAGGTCTTGACACTTTGGGAGAGTGTTCCACAGTGGAAGAGCACCATAACCTGAACTTGAGGTAAGATTTTAGCCATTAGTTTCCATGTATGCTCTGTTTTCGTTCATAGTTTTCAGCTTTAGATTTTGGTATGGAAAGTTGGAATCAAGGGGAGTTCTTGGGATGTTTTACTTGGGTTATGATGAGGGATAGTTATGGGTGATGTTTGGAGGTTTAAATGGGTGTTTGAGAGAGGTTTGGGTGGTGTTTAAATTGGGTTTGAAGGGTTGGTTTCAAGGGTAAACGCAAGGGAGGAAAAACAGGGGTTTTGGCTGAAATTGAGCTTGCGCTGCGGCATGGCAGGGGTGAGCCGCGACCCTTGGGAGCTGCTGGGTTAGGCGCCTCTGTCTGAGGGGCGGGCCGCGGCATGGCCAAGGAGGGCCGCGGCCCTTAAGGCATTTTTGGCCAAAGTGAGCTTTTTAGCATGGGGATTCAAGCCAAAGGCCTCGGGATTGAACCTACTACCCGGTTGGGTAGTGTTTGATGTCCCAGAGGTTAGGTTTTGGTTTGGGAACCTTCTATTATTCATTTTATTGATGGAATCCCATAATTTGGTTATGACCAGGTAACCGCTAAGGGACCAAAAGGTCGAACGTTCTCAGAGTCACTCTTTTATTTGTTCTTGCTCGAACCAAAGGTAAGAAAACTGCACCCCAAGTGTGACATGCATGGATACTTGTAAGGCACGTTGATTGTGTAACATGGACATGGATTGAACATGGAATGCTTAGCATACGTTGTTCGCTTGTGCATAGCACTGACTAATTAGTCAGGTTTGGCAAAGGTGCTAGTATCAACTGTGAAGCTGTGACTGATTAGTCAGGTTCGGAAGTGGTACTGGGCACTGGTCGCGTTGCACTGACTTGTCAGTCAGAATTGGCAAAGGTGTTAGTGTCAGCTGTGAAGCTGTGACTTATTAGTCAAGTTCGGCGGTGATACTGGACACTGGTCACTTAGCGCTGACTTATTAGTCAAGGATGGACTTAGCGTGGTTCACGCAAGCCAACGGAGATTAGATCTAATCGACTACTAGCATTGAATGACTCAAGGAACATTAATGCCTGACCAACCCTGAGGGTCGGTCAACAAACAGAGCTTGGAGGCTGGTGGCTTACCTAGCAGCCACTCTCCCGCTAGAAAAGAGAGCTTGGAGGCTAGTGGCTTACCTAGCAGCCACTCTCCCGCTAAAATCATGTGATGTTCATTTGCTTGTTGAAAGCTTTATGTTCAGTATGATTATAATGATAATCATTTGATAATGTTTATGAGAAGTATTATGTTTTCTTGCTGGGCTTTGGCTCATGGGTGCTATGTGGTGCAGGTAAAGGGAAAGAAAAGCTCATCTAGCCTTGAGTGGAGAGCTGATGTGGTGTTGTGTACATATGCGGCCGCTTGACCACCACGGCCAAGGAGTTCTCAGAGGAACTAGGGGGTTTACCCTATTTTTGCCACTTAGGTCGGCAGGATTGTAAATTTAAAACAGTAGTGACCATTCTGTACTGAGAACCACTTGTAAATGTTTTGTTTAGCTCTGCAGAGCAGTTTGTAATAAAATCTCCATTTCCTTTTTATTGGTTTTATACCTTAACCTGTTAACTACACTTAGAGCACGTTTTTGACCAAAGGACTCAGGTAACGAGTCAAATTTCCGGTCCACCGTTCACCGTAACTGTTCTGGGGTAGCCAGGGCGTTACATCGCGAGTGCAAAGGAAGTTGACACTTTAAATATAGTGCTAGTTGAACGGCTGCACACGCCAAGCATACGAACAGATGAAGACAATATGGAGGTCCGGTTAGCAGATACCTGGATGGTAACATACTTGGAGTATCTCACGAGCGGTATACTACCAACAGATAGAAACAAAGCCAGGACCCTTCAGAGACAAGCTGTTAGGTATATCCTGGTCGATGGGGTTCTATACCAAAGAGGATACTCAATGCCACTGCTCATGTGCGTTACATCAGAAAAGGCTAAAGAGCTGATGAAGGAGGTACATGAAGGCTTTTGTGGAGATCATGCTGGGGGGCAGAGCTTATCAAAGAAGATTCTGAGGCAAGGTTATTTCTGGCCGACCATGAACGAAGACTTGATGAAGTTTGTGTGAAAATGTGATAAGTGTCAGAGGTTCTCCAAGATCCCACGGGCAGCTCCTAATGAGTTAAAGCAGATGCAAAGTCCATGGCCCTTCGCAGTATGGGGTATATATTTAATCGGGTCCTTGCCAACAAGAAAAGGTGGGGTGAAATACGCAGTTGTGGCGGTCGATTACTTCACCAAATGGGCCAAGGCTGAACCACTAGCAACCATAACGACAAAGAAAGTACTTGATTTTGTCATCAAAAACATTGTTTGTCGATATGGACTGCCAAGAAAGATTGTCTCAGACAATGGCACCCAGTTTGATAGTGACATGTTCACAGACTTCTGCGAAAGGCATGGCATCATCAAGAGCTTTTCTTCAGTTGCTCATCCGCAAGCAAATGGACAAGTAGAAGCAGTAAATAAGACACTAAAGGATACCCTGAAGAAAAGGCTCGAGGAAGCTAAAGGAGCATGGCCAGAACAGCTGGCTGAAGTACTCTGATCATATAGAACTTCTCATCGAACAGCAACAGGTCATACCCCATTTTCCTTAGCATATGGGTATGAAGCTATGTTGCTAGTCGAGTTAGACCCGTCCTCACTTTGAAGAATCACATACGACCAAGACCAAAATAGTCAACTGTTGATGGAGTCCCTAGACCTGATCGAGGAGAAACGGAAGAAAGCCCAACTCCGAGTCGCTGCGTACCAGCAAAAAGTCGTTCGATATTTTAACTCCAAAGTAAAAGAGAGAAAGTTCAGCGTCAGAGACTTAGTACTTCGAAGAGTTTTCTTGAACACCCGCGACCCAGCTGCTGGAGTACTCGGACCAAACTGGGAAGGACCTTACCAGATTGAAGAAGTCCTTCATCCAGGCACATACAAACTTGCACGCTTAAATGGAGATCTCGTTCCGCGTTATTGGAATAGAGAACACATGCGCAAGTATTATCAGTAAACAGTCCTTCTTAAAGGACTGGCTTGTATTAATTTTTACTTTTTACAAGTTTTGAAAAAGGGTTAGTCACGTTATATGGCTAATCGCTTATAAGTGTAAGATCTTTCAAAAATCACTCGTAAAGACATGTTTAGTCCATTTAAATACAAGAATTATAAGGGACTATGCGCAGCCAGTCATTCTTGCCAAACTTTGTAATTTTTTACAAGTATTTGTTCATTACGTGTGTTGTTTTGTTGTATTATAAGTTTGCATTTTATACCGAGTAGTAATGTTCGTACAGGTTGTGGTCAAGGCAAGTGACCAAGGACCTAAAGCTCCTCAATCACTTGGGGGGCACATAAGGCACATAGAAAGCAAAGCATACCAAGAGGTATGTAAACACATGAACAAAATAAGTAAAAGCATGGTACGGTACTTAGAGTATTTTTCAAAATTTATGTTTTGTTAAATCTAGCCAAAGTACTATGCTAAGTTCGGTCATGCGAACAGATATTATAATAAAATAGAAATATTATAATGTCAAAGGAATCCTTTTACACCACGAGCAGTATTGCTCGGATGTAAATGTTAAATTAAAAGGTAAAGCTGCCCATGTAGCAATAAAAAAGTAAACATTGTCTTAACATCATGACCCGTGGGTCATGTAAAGAAAAGAAAAGGAAATAACATAAAAACAGACTAAGAAGCAGCAGGAGGATCTTGGGGAGCATTTTGGTCGATTGCGTCTTCTGCAGCTTCCCCTCCGTCCATCCCCGTGGTCAGTGAAATCTCTGGGGAGGCAGGGACTCTGGCCTTTTCTTCAGCAGCCAGCCGAGTAGTGCAACGGGCCAACTCAGATGTCTTGGCATCCTCTGGAAGGTAGCCGAAGTTGGCACTTTGATTGTGTTTCCAGAAGTCGTAGAAACACCGAAGTGTTGCGTTCTTGTACCTCTCCAGGTCCTTGGCGTTTGTGAGCCTGAGTTGCTCCACTTGGCTCTGGAGGACGACAATGCTCCTATCCTTCGCGAGATTTTCCTTCCGGAGCCTCTTGACTTCGCGCCAGTGGGTTCGGTCGACCTCCTGGTATTCATCTCTCTGTTTTCTGGCATTTTCCAGAGAGGCTTGCGTCTCCTCCAGCTCCGCAGCCAAGGAATCCTTTTGTTGGGTTATCATCTCCAGCTCTCCTGCGTGCCTTGCCTCCACGGCTTGAAGTTCCTCCATTAGCTTCACCTCCCTAGCACGGGACTGCTCGACTCTTGCACCCGCGCAGGCACGAGCAGCCGTCATGGTCAGCATTGCCTGCAATCAAAGAATAAGAGTTAGACTGGCTTCAAAAGAGAAAATCAGGACCATGAGAATAAAAGAGAATGAGGATCACTTACACTAGCTACTTCGTTGAGGGCTCTATTGAGAATCTGGTCGACCCCCATTGTAACGACCCGAATTTGCTAATCAGGCTTAGGGCCTTGATTAGTGTGCCTGGAGGGCAATAAGTGGTTTAATATGCCTATATGTGAATTTATGTGTATATATGATTATGATGCATGTTTAATTGAGTTAAATGTGCATGTGGGCCCCGTTTGGATATTAGGGGCATAAATGTGATAAATGAGATATATGTTGTATATGTGTGATATGTCTGTACAGCACGATCCGAGACAGTCCTGGGGCGCAGTTAGCCGGAGAGTCACAACGGGGTTGAGATTCGGACTCAGGGCGAGTCGAGGGGTAATTCGGGTATTAGTTGAGTTATGGGATTACCGGGTTATAGAAATAAATATTTGGAGATATATTTGAGGATAGAATGCCTAGGCAGGAATATTTGGGGAATTTACCATTTTTGCCCTCGGGGATGTTTTGGTACCCCGAGCCTTGAGGTAACCTTTAGACTTAAGTTATATAAAACAATAAAAGAAAGGAATTGTTTAGAAACTTGTGAAACCGACCCATAATTCTCTTTGGACTGAAGTTAGCTTGAGCTTATCTCTTTCTCACTCTCTAAGACAAAACTCAAGAGGAAACTTAAAGAAATTGCCTAGGATTTGAAGGGATTACAGCTGGGATACTTTAGGAACTTGAAGTCTGGGAATTTGAGGATCAACTCAGGAATTAAGCTCAGCAAAGGTAAGCTTTTCATGGAAGTTATGCTTAAGTTTCAGCTGTGTTTTCAAGCTTTGCATGTGAGTAGAAACTAGGCTGTTTTTGGGTACTTTAGTTGTGTTTTGGGGCAGATTTCTGTTGAGTTTTGGTGTTGATATTGAGCTGGAATGATGGTGTTATTATCTAGAGTTGTTAGCTTAGCTTTGGTGGAAATTGGCTTGAAGAAAGGATGGAAAACTGATGTGAAAATCTGGGTTCGCTGTATAAAGCCGCGGCCCGCGTGCACGCGTGGCCATGGGAGGCCGAGAAATTCAAGCGCGCCGTGGTGCTTGCTAGGCGCGCTGTGGCCCGCGTGGGGGTCAGTGAAGAGCTAGCCTCTGTTTTGAGGCTAGCCGCGGCTCTAGTGAGTGGGGCCGCGACCCTTAGTGACAATTTGGATTTTAATGATATTTTAGACTTGGGAACTCAAAGGGTAAGGCTCGGGATGGATTTTATCATCCGGATTGATGGAATTCAAGGTCCCGGAGGTTAGGGTTATGGTTTGAGGTTATTTATTGGGTTGGAATTTGATGGACGATATTGTTAATGCATTGTGTCTAGGATTTCGGCGAGGCCCATGTTAGCGGACTGTGCTCGGGGCATCGGTGCTCAGGAAGCTCGGAACTCAGGTAAGAAAACCCATGTTTCCATAGAGCTTGTGTGTAGGGCTGAGCCCAATGTGTTGAATGGAAATGATATGTAGGGCCGAGCCCTATATGTTAGAATTGCAGAGCATGGCTCTTTATCTGTCTATGCTTGAATTATGTGCTTGTTGCTATATCATGTTTGATATTATATGTGTGATCGGCAAGAGCCGGGAACGGTGTAGACCGAGAACGGCGTGGGGCCGGAAACGGCATCAAGCACGATGAGTGCAAGACCGAGAACGGCAAGAGGCCGCGAGCAGCTTTGAGCACGTGGGGTGCGGGTTGCTAGGGCGAGTCCTTAACAGGATACCTGGGATATCCTTATGGCGTGGTCCGCGAACCCAGGGCTTGGTAAACGCCTGGGACGGCTAGGCCGTATGTGTTTAGCCATTGGTGGCCTGTTTATATGTTTGATTTGTGTATTGCATATGTTATCTGTTATGGGTTTTCTTGCTGGGCTTCGTCTCACAGATGCTCTGTGGTGCAGGTAAGGGTAAAGAGAAGATCAACCAACCATGAGCACAGCTGGCGTGAAGCGGCGTGTACATGTCCGGCCGGCCTGGCTGCCACAGCTAGGGGATTTTGGGAGATGTTTGTATATGAACTTAGATTTTGTCGTTTAGTCGACTCTGATCAGTTTTGTGTTGTAAATATTTTCTAAACCACGTTTTGGGATCCCAGGTGTAAACTTTTATGATTAGCTATGAAAAACTACTTTCTCTAATATTTTCTTTTTAATTATGGTTTAGTTACACAGTTTGAATTAAAACCTCGATTAGCGAGTTGAAAGCACGATTTTAAACACACTTGGTAACGTCTCTAAGGAAGTAGAGCATTACACCCATTGTTTCCGCGTCAGCCATCGCCTCCTTGCAGCGGTCATGCTTAAGGATGTGAGCAAGGCGATCCTTAGCTGACCTTAAGGCGCGACCCGATAGTTTGGCCCTTGGGGGAACCCCCTCAGTTTGTTGGGCCTGGTCGGTAGGGGCCGAAGGTGAAGGAGTCGTGGCAGCAGGAGCAAGAGGAGGCAAAATTTCCTTCTCGACAGGAGCAGGAGGCCGGGCAGATGCTTGGCCAGAGGGCCCATCCTTCGAAGGATCGGTAGCGTGATTCTTCTTGGCCGAAGGCACCTGGTTGGGCTCACCGTCGTGTTTCCTTGTCGATTTCCTCTTTCGGACCAAAGGAACTTCTTCCTCCTCCTGAGTGCTGTATAAATCGAAAACGTTTGCAGAAGCCATTTCTGCAAAAGAAATAAACATGCAGACAGTAAGCCAAAAATAGATGACAAGTCATGTTGCGTCAGAAAAGAAATATAGAAAATTACAGAGTCAAATACCCGAGCTATTACTACTGGTCGCTACATTATTGACTCTACTAGTCATACACTCACTCTTTGGCATGAAGAAGTCTGGCCCTAGGTTTGGAGCATATGTAAAATTGCCGTCCCCGTCGAATAAATGACAGGGAATTGACAAATTATCTAAGAGTGAAATAATAATACCGTTTTCGTCAGAGGACTCGTCTAAATCTACGACAGTCTCGGCTGCCTTTTGTTTTCCCTTTCCTTGAGGGGCAGAAGACCTTTTTGCTAGGGGAGTGCCAGTAGGTTCCCTGATTGTAACCCCAATCGGTCTCCGTCGAGGAGGAGACGCTGGTGGTTGCTGCTCGAGATTTTCCTCAGCAATGGCACTTACTGCCGCGGGTTCCCTCACATCCTGGTGAGGGGCCAGGAGGCCAGCTAGCCTCAAGTTGGCCTTGGTGACCAGAGACTTGATGCTATTCTCAATGTCCATCATGCTGGTCAACATAGCAGACCTCAACACCATGTCTGGTGTTGGGTCTGGTCGTAACCATGGGCCTGAAAAACACAAGGTGTTTCAGAAAAATGCAAGGAAATTTGCTAAGTAAAAACAGCGACCAGTGGAAAAAGGCACTTACCTCCTCGAGTTAAGGCCAGGTTATTCGCGACCATGTCAGGCATAAGGAAATACTCCTGACTGTATTTCCCCACGTTGGAGATGTGGGTGATGTCACTCAGGAAGGTTTGGGTGGTCTCCTTGTGACAAAAATGAAAGAACCCCGTACTAGATTGTTGGGGGTTGGACTTCAGGTCAAAGAGATAATTGACCTCATGGGGGGTAGGCTCTGGCCATTTTTTATGATTATAGAGGATATAGAGTGCAGCAAGCATTCTATATCCGTTGGGTGTAATTTGGAAAGGGGCAACACCAAAGTAGTTCGCCACCCCCCGGAAGAATGGATGGAGAGGAAGGGTAGCCCCAGCCTCTATGTGATACCTCGACCAGGCGCTGTAAACCCCTCCAAGCAAATTTGTCCTCTGATCTGCAGTAGGGATTTTGAGAGTTACCCCAATTAGGCCATACTTTCGGAGGTAGTTGGCTAGCATCCTGGGGGTTACTTGGCTAAGTGGGGAAAGATACCACTCGACATCAGGAAGAACTGAATGCCGAGGACGGGCCCTAACTTGGATGTGGGGGTCTGGAACAATGTTTCTCGACCAGTGGTCTGGAACCCCAGCCTGCGAATCAGGCCGGGCTGAAGGGTTTGAAGGGTGTTCAGGTTTTTTCTTCTTTTGGGCAGTGGACTTAACATGACCCATTCTGACTGGAGTTGGTTGGGTTTTGGCAGGAGAAAGTCTAGAGAAAGGAATCTCGTGAACGCACTGAGCTGGCTGTTCTTCGCCCTCAAGCAGCTACGCAAGAAGATCGTCGTCGATCGGCCTCTCACCTCCCCACAAATCTGGCATTAAAATCTGTGGACAGAAAAATGGGGAGGTGAGGAAGAAGAGCCTAAAAAGTTAGTTAGAATAACGCTGCTCGTGTATAAAAGTCTAAATTTTATACAGCAGTATTCTAACAAAAAACTAAATTTTTCATGCGAACAATTTGAAAAACAGATCAAAATGTGAAAGGAAAAAGTTTTTTCTGAAAAAGCTTTTTCAACTTCAGTAGGGGCGGGAAAAACTCAGTTTTTCAACTAGCATAAAAATCGAATTTTTACTTCGATTTTACGTCCTAAATTTATGATCTCAACTATCAAACTAATTCATAACTCCTAAATGGATAATATACGCCACCATATCTAGCCTCACTCGACAAATACTCTATTTTTATGCATCTCTACCCAAGAACACAGAGCAGTATCAGAACTTAAAAAACTAGCTTAAATCGGCATGCACAGCAAAGTAAAGGATGCAAAAGTTCTGAAGCTTACCTAGACGAAGATTGTGGAGTTCTGGAGAGATTCCGAGTGTAGGTGTGCGAACGGCCGATTCCTGGAACGACGAAGGATGATCTTCAAAGAGGTGCTGAGTTCTGAATTGGGGGTTCTTGGAAGAGTTCTTGATAAAAAATTAGCTTGTAAAAAGGAAAGAGGAAGTTCTGGAAGTTATATATATCGCCTGAGATATGGAAAAAGAGATAATCGTAAGTTTCCTTTTTTCAAGGCGTGGGGAAGAGTGATAGCCGTCATAGGATTGCTTGGGAACCGAAAAGGCATGATTAGACATGAGTATGTCACTTTTTCCAAGGAGGCACGAACTACTCTGACAGATTTGGTGGGGTAATTGAAGAGTCGTTTTCCTACAAGCTTATTTATTGTTGGTCGTAATAAATAAACTTGGGGGGCAAATGTTATCCAAAAAGCAGGCGTGGATGATGTGGCAGACATTTTTAATACGTGGCTGACACCTGGCAGAAGTTCTGTCCGATCATCGACTAGTGAGATTCCCCTGACATAACATTTGGATTTTATATACGACCAACTTGGTCGTATACTCCATATATTTTGAGATAATCTTGTACAATTGTAATCATATCCGAGATTATCTCCCATGATCCCTGATGATCCGATTATTTAGGAAAGAATATCTGTAACTAATTCATGTAATCCTCCTTGAGCCTATAAATAGAGAGAAATAGCTCAAGGAATGGACTTTTTTGGTTGATTGAAGTTTATGCTTTACAAGAGAAATATAGCTATTATCTTCTGATTGTATTATTCATCCCTCTAAGGCTTGTGAAACTCGGAGAACCCTAGTTCTTTGATCACCCCTTTGAGAATTAATATCAATAATATCTTTAAGTGGACGTAGGTCATTACCACTTCGTGGGGCCGAACCACTATAACTTGTTGTGTCGTTTACTGTTCTTTCCATTAGATCTATTTCAGCACTTCCCATCACATCAAGCATTTGACTCCGTGTTAGTTGACCAAAACGAGGGTCAACAGTGCACTTTATATATATACATATATTCAAATAAATACTAATTAATCTCACTAAAACCTTAAATACAAGCTCATGCAACCCAGTGTAACCTCAAATGCAAATAAATCAAGTTAAGCAACCTCATTATGCAACTTAATCATCCTAATGCAACTCATGCAATCTACCGCAACCTCAAATATAAGTCAATGCAACCCCAAACAACCCATTATAACCACAAATGCATGCTTATGCAACCGAATGCAAGCCCAATGCAACATAAAACAACTTTAAAAATCTCAATTACAAATTTCATCCTTATGCAACTCATGCAACCCAAATCAACATCAAATGTGAGCCCAATGCAACCTAAAAAAACCCACTGCAATCTCATATGCAAGCTAAACGCAACCCCAAACAACCTCAAATGCAAGTCTAATGCAACCTTATGCAATCTCAAATGCAAGCCCATGTGTTTAACGCCCAAACGTGACTTCCACTTAGTGGTAGTCGTAGTATAGATCGGGCGGTTGATTCCACATGGAGGCAAAGAAATAAAGTTAATCAATAAATAAAGTTTAGAGAGATAAATAATATGAGGAAAATAGTACAAGTGATATTTTTGTTGTTTTTGAGATTTAAAGATTAAAAATAAAGATAGATTAAAGTGTGATGTAACAATAGGTAACAAGTATAGGAATGATCAAGAGTCACCAATATGCATACTTATTTATTTGGATCTTTGATTCACAAAAATTACACAAATGGATAGTTCACATCCCAACTATTCATTTGGAAGATTTAACATTGATGCACAAATATATTTTACAAAAATGTATTCGAGTAATTATTATTCTTTATTATGGAAGGATGAGATAAATCTTATGAGAAATCTAAAAATAACATTATACCATTGGCAATAATGCAATAAAATATTGGACATAAAACCTAACACAAATATTACTTTTACTATTTATAAAATACATAGAAATAGCATGACTAATTCTATATAGATTTTAGCAAAAGTACATATATATGAGTGAGATGGAGAAAATGATAAATATATTATCTATATTATTTTCACTAATTTGATACTACATAGAAAGTGCATGACAAAATCTATATACTATTAGTAAACATAAATATAGATAACAAGATGAAGAAATAGAGATGAAGAAGTAGAGATGAAAGAAAATCACTCAAATATATAAACTTTAAGTACATGGTGAATAAAAAATACCAAACAAAGTCATAGTGCATATAGGATCATCCTAACCTTCCTAAGAAGGTTAACCTATTATGCTAGACATTCTCATGAAATTCTAGAGAGAAAATATGAGGAATGAGACTAAAATTTGGTAAAGTTTTGCTACCTAAAAATTACATACAAAATGTGAAACGAGAGTCCCTATTTATAGAGGGAGAAAATGACTAAAAAAAAATTAAACAATAAAATGGGGTTTACAAAATAAATCTGAAATATTAATAATAAAATATGATTTTAAAAAAATCAAATCTTATTATAAATATTAACCTAGTTATTTTGGTGTATGGTCAAAATACCATTTTTCAAAAATACCAAAAAAGATGAGCTTTAAAGCTCAAAATGGCAATGTGCATGGCCCAAGGTGCATGAAAGGTTAGGCCAAAGGTGGCTGGTTGGGAGCTGGTCCATTGACCATGCCCAGCCAATGAGGGCCTGCCACGTCAACAGGGGGGCTGAAGGGAGAGGCATTGGGCTTGTTGGAGGAGCTGGCAGAAGGGAGGTGCTGGGCCTACATTGGGCTTGTTGGGCTTCAGCTGGTCACGTTGGAGGAGGCCTTTAGAATTGATGAGGGAGGCTGGGCTTATTGTGTTGGGCTGCTAGAGCTGAAGGGAAAGGAATGCTGATGGATATGTTGGGTTGGTGCTACGTGGGTTGCTGGGGATTGACGCATGGCTGAAGGAGGCGAACAGGTGACTGGCAGGCATTAGGCGTCAGATGGCTCTGCGGCTCGGCGGCTTGGCTCGGCTGGCTTCGACTTGGTGGCTGGTTGGGCCTTGAGTCATAGGCCGAATTATGGGCCTAATTTTGGGCTTCAAGAATGTCATTTTTTTTCAATTGATTTTCAGTTTTAACTCTTTATTTATTCTTTCTTTTTCTTTATGCCAAAATGCAAATTTAATTCCTACAAAATAACAATAAATTAAATCATGATCAAATATTTTCATCCATAAAATATATCATATTAATTAAATGAAAATAATAATCAAAATTTAATTTATTTTGACATTTAAGATCAATAAAGTTGCATTTTTCACCTCTAATCACCATGCAACCTAATTCAACTTAAAAACTCATATGCTAATTTTATCCTTATGCAACACATGTAATTCATTGCAACCTTAAATGCAAATTATAGCATGTTAAGCAACTTGTTGTTATGCAACTAAAACAACTTAAAAAAATTATTTGCAAATTTTATCATTTTAAGCAACTATAGCAACCTTATTATACAAATTAATCATCCTTATGCAACTTCATGCAACCTAAAACAACTTGTTAAATTACCTAATTAACATTTTAAAACAACTAAGTCAATTTAGAAAAGCAACCAAAAATAACATGTAAAACAACCCATAAATCGCCTTAAGCAACCCATAAATAGATCCAACCTAATGTTTATTCTTATGCAACTCACTACAACCTCAAATACAAGTCCAATGTAACTTTGTGCAACCTCAAATACAACCCAATACAACCTAACAAACCCATTGCAACTTCTAATGTAAGCTCATGCAACATAATTATAAGTATAGTGAAATTCTTATCAACTTTGAAATTTGTATTATTTGATAAATGGAGCAAACCTTTTTTTTTTTTTAATCTGAAGTAAGTGGATAAAACCTGGCGTGTGATGTAGATGACTTTTTTGGATCCCAATTACGTGTAATTGCATGATTTGTATAACTTGACTGTGATTGTCAATATATTCTTAATTTTATTTTAATATTTTGGGAACACTATCTTATTTAATTGTGTTATTATTACAACTTTATAATTAAATTGCTTATTACATAAATACTTTTTAGTACACATGATATAGCTAGGCTTTAATAAAGGATTGAGGAAATTTTGTCTTCTATTGTAATTCTACCCTTTACAGTAAAACGGGTGTATTAAGACAATTATTTAGGTTGTTAGTCCATCTGTTTCCTCTTCCACTATTGTTCTGCCCTTTAGTAACCAAAAGAGGTGTATTGGGATAATTAGTAGGCTGTTAGTTATCTTTAACTAACATATGTAGAATTAATTAGTTTCAGTTAGTTTCAGTAACTAGTTTTAGTTACTAGTGTTCCTCTTTGTAACCACTCATTTAAGGTTGCCTTTATATAAAGGTCCTAGTTTAATAATATCAAGCATTTTCTATGACACTAAACTTTAATAGAGAAAATACCAGTTTGGTGCATGTATTTTTTTGAATACGCGATCTGCCCCTGTGTTTTGTTAAATGACAATTTAGATCATGTGCGTTTACAAAATAAATCAAAATAGTACCCTCGACCCGATTTTGGTCAAAATATTTTCAAATATAATATTTCATTCTAAGCTCCTCTACTGCCTTCTCCACTTCTCTGAACTCATCGAATTGCCATCGACTTAAAAATGGATCTTATAATTGAAAATATTTTGACCAAAATCGGGTTTATAATACTATTTTGATCAATTTGATAAAGCACTGAGTCTGAATTGTCATTTAACAAAACATAAGAGCTAATTGCGTACTCAGGAAAAACGCAAGGGACAAAATACTATTTTTCCTATTAAAAACTAAATGATGATTAGTGAAGTGACCCATGTTCAATATTCTCAAACATTTTTCATGTGGGACACCATACTTTAATAAATGATTCACGATTGTATTATCTTTTAGCGTAGAACAAATACTGCTCATCCGATTAGAAATGCATGGATAATGCATCGTTCGATTTATAATATACATATTATACAATCCACATTCAATCAAAATTTAAGTTACTTTTTTGCAATATATAACTTGTTATTATTATGTTAATTTACATATTAAACTATATAAAATGTAGAAAAAAGATAACTTTTTTTAAATAAAAATAACATCACATATATAATTAGGGAGCGACTACAACGCATCCTTTTTTTTTTGCAACATCGGTGCATACTTTTTCTATTTCGTCACCTGAATAGTTATAATCCCAATTTTTTTTTATATGATGGTGTACATTATAACTATATAGAACATCCTACAAATTTTTAAGAAATTTTGAATAAATTATGGTACCGAAACAGGGTCTAAACTGTTTGTTGCACGCGTGCCTGTTTTTTTGTGTACGCGTGTAAAATTTGACAATTTAAACTTTGTTTTTGGCTTCGTAAACTATTTATAATTTTTTGAAAATTTACAGGATATTTTAAATACCTACAATGCACACCGTCATATAAAAAAATTTGGGATTATATCTATCTAGGTGCCAAAATAGAAAAAGAATACACCGGTGTTGCAAAATAAGAGGATGTGTTGTAGTCGTTATCTATATAATTATACAATTATATAGATTTCTCCAAAATAATATCTTGGGTGAGTCTCGACCATGTAGATCCATCTTTGCAGACAATCACTTATTCTGATAAAAGTTAGTTGTTGAATAAAAGGTAGGACACCAAATTACAACATACATATGGTGTCTTTTTTTTTTTTTATAGGCAAAACAAGGTTGAATATATATAAAATTAAGAAATTGAAAATATATTTTGGGTTTAATTTTTTTTTATGGCTATTTAGCATTTTTGCCCCCGAATTAAGACCTATATAATATCGTGCCCCATGATTTTTTCGGGCCGTTAAAAATTCCCTCAGAACTATTCATAGTATTGTAAAGTGGGTCTTCCGTCCAATTTTGTCCATTATGGCTAACGACATGCTGACATGACTCTTTGCTTATTGATGTGGCATTGTCACGTGTATAATTTAAAAAATAAATAAGATTTTACCATCCGAACTATTACCACTACCAAGTTATGTCCCTAGAATTCAAAATTTTAAATTTAAACAATATTTTGAATATTAAAAAGAAAATATAAAATATATTAAACTAAAATCTATTTAGATTAAATCATACAAAATTTAAAAAAAATCAAATAAATAAAAAACAAAACTATATTAAAATTTTCTTTCACATTTTCTTACTTTCTTTCACTTTCCCCCACTTTTGCATTAACCAAACAATCTCAACAACACTCATCAAATTATCACAACTTATACAAATCAAATTTTCAATCTCTCAAATTCATACACATTTTAATCTGATATTAACAACATAACGAAAAATCCAGATTTTATATTCTTTTTCTCACACTTTTGCACCATTCAAATCCCCTAGGATACTAAACAAATGAGAGAGAGGAGATATATGAGATGGGCATGGAAATGGAGAGATGCAGAAGGACAACATAAGCGACACCAACGCTGAATATCGCAAGGGAACTTGCATGAGCCCAGCCTGTCAATGATGTCGTTACCCAGTTAACTTCAAGCTCACTCAGACGCATGTCCAACACCTAAGCCAATTTTTTTGTCACCATCATTTTTTTTAATTTCAATTGATTTTTAATTTAATAGTTGTTTTTTCATTTTTAATTTCAATTGATTTTTTTATTTTTAATTCAAAAAATTATTTAATTTTAAATTTTTAAAATTTGGGGGGCACAATTTGGTAATGGTAATAGTTCGGGGGCAAAAATCATATTTATTCTTTAAATTACAAACGAGGCATTGACGTGGCAATACCACATCGGCGCCCAAACTGCCACATCACCATTACGTTAGTGAAATTAGATGGAAGTCCCACATTTCATTAACGTGAATAATTGAGGGAAAATTTTTAACATGTTGAAAAATTCTGGGGCACGATTTGGATTGGTAATAGTTCGGGGGGAAAAAATCCTAATAAGCCTTTTTTTAATAACAGTAAAAATATAATAATTTTTTCTTAATTTGTTAATGTTAAATAATTAATTTTATTAAATTAAAGTTAAAATAGTAATTTTCAAACTTTTGGTGCTTCAAATTTAAGTATTAAATCTCAAATGATTAAAAATAATAATAATAATAATAATAATATGTGTGTCTGAATTGGCACAAAATAATACACAAATAAAACTAAACGAAATATGCATAAATCATTTAATTAATACAAACCATGACAGCTTGTTTAACATCTCTACTTTTGTCTACATTTCAAAAAGAAATTCATAGTTCAGATCCAAAGGTTTTGTGATAAACGATACAGCCTAATTGAAGTTGTTATTTATGCATGTATAAATTTACCAGGAAAAAAATCAAGGTTAATACATATATGTATAAATATTGAAGAATTTTAATAATTATGTTTTCATAGGGATTTATTAAAAAAAATATATTACTATTAATTTTAGATGTTGAGTTGTCTTAATTCATTAACTATTTTTGATAAATTATCCATTTCACACCAATATTATGGAATAAAGATTTATATAAGTATCTATAATAAAATATAAAAATAATATTGAGTGTTAAATTATACGGGGCTGAATATAGTAGGGTAATCCTTTTTACAATATATATTATCTTTTACTAATGTGAAATTTGGAGTCATCTTTTTCTAGTAGTAGTTGGGTGTAAATAAGAAGATATAGTTTTGGAGATTAATATTATTTTAAACTTTATATTTTGTAAAATAATTTAAATAAATTTTAAATCTAAAAAATTTAATATAAATATATCTCCTAATTTTTATAAATACAAAATAAAATAATAAGAATGTGATTGAAAAGCATAATTTGATCGGATAAAATATATATATAAAATATGGAAAAAAAAATAAGTGGGCCCCAAGAAGGTTTGAGCCATATGAAATGATAGAGAAAGATTGACATGATAGAGATAGATTGACCACTTTTCAAAATTTTTGTAAAATTGAAAGTAGTGGTTGCAATTATAGTATTGTAGTAATATGTCTACTCTCATCTAACCCCATTATCAGTTTCCTCCTTTTCTTTGTTATATAATATTCAATTATGAACATGAACCGTTTGTTGGGATTGTTTTTAATTAATATTTTTAGTATTTTTTTTGGATGAGGTATACGTTTTAATTTTTTTTATATGATGGTAAATAATATAAATTTTATATAATTTAAGATATTGAGAATTCGAACAACTTATTACACATATATATTTATATTAAAATAAATTTTAACATCTTAAATTATTTGAAAATGAGAATTTCAAATACTATGTAACTACTTTATGCACTATCAATTATAACTTGTATCGAAAATACTATAAGTGGTACCTATAAATATATATAAATATAATATGGTTGCTTCAAGCTCAAACCACACGTGCCAATAAATATATATATATATATAATTCAAGTCTCAGAACAGATCGACAAATTAATATATATACAGATATACATATATTCAGTCTACATTGATAAAAGAAGAGCGATTGAAGATCATATATATTGGTATAAATCTTCAAATTAGCTAGAGAGTTTTTCTAGATGGAGGGCAGAGTCGATAGCAAGGGAAAATCAATACGATGCAAAGGTTATTATTAATAATTTTTTTTTTATATATATATAGTATTGGATTGGATTAATTAGAAGTAAATATTAAGTATATGTCTATGTGTTAAATTGGGGTTTGTGGTGATTTAATCTGCAGCTGCAATCTGTAGAAACTCCGGCGAAGCACTGGTTATTGAAGAAATAGAAGTGGAACCACCTCGACCTTGGGAAGTTCGCATCAAAATTCTCTGTGCTTCTCTTTGTCACACAGATGTTACCTTCTGGAAAATGAAACCAGTAAGTAATTATTAATAATAATTAACCCCAAATTAAACAAACAAACAAAAAAAGAGTATGTACTTGATCTTGATCATTTAATCATGTATTCATCTTCATTCATTCATCATTTTACTCCTCAATTTTTTAGGGACCCTATGCAGTGTTTCCAAGAATCTTTGGCCATGAAGCTGTTGGGTAACAATTTATTTATTTTTAATTATTAGTTTTTGTTTTTTATATATATCATTTTGGAAATAGCCAAAAAAAAAAAAGTTAGACAGCATCTTAGTTGTATTCAACAAGGTGTTAAATTTTACTAAAATTTATATTATTTTTAGTTCTTTTGTTTCTTTAGTATATCATTTTGCACACTCAGTTTTAACTAATTACAAACAATGTATTTTTTAAAAAAAAATTAGTGAAATATAGTATCCTCACTTCAAATTTGGTCAAATATAAACTAAAAAATAATCTAAATTTTAGTTGTTAGTATCCTATGCCAGTGTATCTTGTTTGTAATTATTTGAAATAAAAAGTCTAAACTGAACTGATATTAAAAGAAATTAGGGGAACGTAAAATTGGTATAAACCCATTATATTATTTTACAAGTGATATTTATTTGTTTATAATTAATAAAACTACAGAAAAGTGGAAAGTGTGGGAGAGAATGTGGAGGAAGTGAAAGAGGGAGACATAGTGGTGCCGGTGTTTCATGGGAATTGCGGAGAGTGTGGAGACTGCAAGTCGAAAAAGGGCAATGGTTGTCGTGTTTTTAAGAAGAAGAAGAAGACGATGGACATGCCCAGGGACGGAACCAGCAGATTTCGGGACCAAAATGGGGAAGTTCTGCACCATTTCCTATGCGTCTCCAGCTTCTCCCAATACACAGTCGTCGATATCACTCACATCGTCAACATCTCTACTCCTCACTTTCCTCTTGACAAGGCTTGCTTGCTTAGTTGTGGTGTCTCCACAGGTAATAATAACTTTTCTATTTTCGATATTTAGAAAATTTTTGGTGTAATTTTTTTTCCGACGATTTATAGTATCCGGTAAATTTTACAAAATTTGGAAGAATTTACAGTATAAAATATAGAGTTGAAATATGTTTATTTTTATGTATATTAAAAAAAAATATGTGTCTAATAAACTATTTAAATTCTATTTTTGATATAATAAATTATTCATAATTATTTGAAAAATTGGTTAGATATTTTAAATAATTATAATATTCACGATTATAATTTTTTTTTCCAAAAGTACAAAAAAGAGTGTACCGATATATCCAAAAATAAGATGTGCATTATAGAATTTCTCATTGTTTTTATTTTATCTTCGTTTACTTTATTAGTATTAGAGCATTTTTAATAATTTATTAGATTAAAGAATGAGTCACGAGATATTATTCGATCACATTGTATTCTATCAATTTTATTTATTTTTTGCTTAACAAGAACCACCAAGCCACCATAATACTAACTAAAATAATATAAGAAAAAATGCGAAAAATAAGAAACGTTATAACTTTTAGTTTGATGATAACTTCATTTAGAAAATTTGAAATTCCTCTATTTTTCTTTTGTTGAGCTTTTCTTTTTCTTTCCTTATATAAATTGGAAGATATTATTTTTGTAATAAATATTTATATGTATATATATATATATATTAATTGGGGGAAGTAGTACGCTAATAGCACTCTCAGTAGATGATATTCTCTATCTTTTAAAATACTTCATCAAAATATTACTTTATTTATTTTACCTCTAACTTTTACATTACACCATACATCAGCTTCTCTATTTTTTTCTCTATATCATTTAAATATATATTTTTTTATTCATTTAAATTTTTTTCTTTCATTATCAATAGTATCTTTATATATTTTAATATTTATGATATTTATTCTTATATAATATCAAAATATAATTATACTTTATTTTAGATTATTCCAAAATAAATAAAATACAAATTAATACAAAATTTAAAAATAATTCTCAATATAATAATTATAACAAAATATAAAATAATAATATGTATATAAGTTTTAAAAAAATTACTAAAACCATATAATATTATTCCTAATATCAAACATATATATAGAAAAGTTAGAAAAAAAAAATATTTATAAAGGAATGAATAATTGTTTCTACATATAAATAATGAATAGTGTATTAAGCTAAAAAAAAATTAGAGTAGCTCATTTGATGGAGAACTATTTTATCACATTTGAGCTATAATTTTAAAATATAACTATTTTAAGAGAGTCATTGGGAGTGCTCTAACGCTTTATTAATAGAATTAAAGTAAAAACTCTTCTCATCAAGTAGATTTGAATTTGGGACATCTTTTAGTTTTTTGAATAGAGAGACATCTCTTATGTTAGAATGAGTGTATTACCATTTATCATTTTGATGTGTATATAATTTCAAATTTATTTATGTTTTTTTTTTATAATTACTATAAATCAATATAGCCTAATTTTGACTATTGATTTTTTTTAATGAATTTAACTTATTATCTATTTATATATTACACGAACGAACCTGCTTCACTTCACAATTCCCTATTTAAATAAGGGATATTATTATGAACTCTTTTGTGCTTGGTGGGCCGTTATGTATATTTTTATGTATGGCACATGTGACTTGAGATTATATAATATGATAAAAGTATGAGTTGATAATTGAAAGTGACAAAAAAAAACCATATGTACAATACACTAAAATAATACGTTGTATCAGCCTGCAAATGTCGTTTATTTCACCAATAATTAAAGGATTAGTTTATTTGAATATTAATAAATTTTTTTTGTTTAAAAAAAAAGTAGCAGAGAGTGATAGAACTTTAATTAATGGATTATGGGGTGCAGGTGTTGGAGCAGCATGGAAGGTGGCCATGGTGGAAGAAGGTTCAACTGTAGCCATTTTTGGACTTGGAACTGTTGGACTTGCGGTATGTAAAAATTATGGAAAAATCCACCTATTTTATTAATATTATTTTTTTCTAATAAATGACATTTTATGATTATCTCGAAATAAAATCATTTTAGGATACTAAACCTAATCTCATCTCCAATGGGAGATGTAGTAAACAAAAAATTAATATGTAAAATAATGTGCTTTATATTTAATTGTTGATAATTAGAGATAATAATAATAAAGTAAAAGTTCTCGCATTTAATGGTTATTATTAAAAATAATACTAAGATAATAAAAATGGCATAAAAGTAATAAAAAAATGTAGCATTTATGGTGATGCAAAATATGCACCATGTTATATTGTGTGTCAAATTTTGCATATCATTGGAGCAATTTTTTTGTAAAGTGAGCTATATTTTATGAATGCATCACCAATTTGACACTCTACTGGAGATGCTCTAAGATTATATCTAATGGAGATATAAATGTATGATGCATTACTAAAATATAGCATACTTCAAAGAAAAACTTCTCCAATATGAGCTAAAGGTTGTGCTATATTTTGCATATGCTAAAAGTTTATCTAAATTTGAATCAAAATATAGCACAATCCAAATTTGAATCACCACTTTTTTATTTACTTTTTTATCATTACTTATTATTTTATTATATTTTTTTATATCTTATTTAGAGTGCTAAGAAAATTCTTTGTTGCACTCTTTTTTACACTCTCATTTATCCATGCATGATACGTGGATATTATTTAATTTTTTATATATTAATATTTTTTCAAATCATTAGTGAAATCTACATGTCATTCATTGATTTAACAGAATACAAAAGTGTAATTGTTTACCGAGTTTTTCGGAAACTATAATAATAAAATATAAGAGAGATTAAAGAGAAAGAGTTTAGAAGTTGTAAGCAAGATTTTTACGTGGTTGGGGCGTTAATGAGCCTTAGTCCACGAGACCGTTGCATTAGAGCTTAGAGAATGTAACGCCCTGGTTACCCCAGAACAGTTACGGTGAACCGGAAATTTGACCCGCTACCCGAGTCCTTTGGTTAAAAACGTGGTCTAAGTGTTATTATCAAGTTAAGGTGAAAAACCAATAAAAAGGAAATGGTACATTTCATTAAGTAAATAAACTGCTCATGAGCCTTTCAAAATGTTTACAAGTAGTTCGTAATACAAAAGAGTCGCTACAGTTTCAACTTTACAATCCCCGCCGGCCTAAGCGGCAAAAATATGGTAAACCCCTAGTCCCTCTGAGAACTCCTCGACCGTGGCAGTCAAGCGGCCCTGTATGTACATCACATCGCCCAAGCTCTCCACTCAAGGCTGGCCAAGCTTTTCCTTTCCTTTACCTGCACCACATAGCACCCATGAGCTAAGGCCCAGCAAGAAAACATAATAAAACATGATATAATATCAACAACGATCATAATAACCATTCAGGACTATCCGTCCAACAAATATGTGACAATAGCCAAAAGTCACAATAATGAGCATCGCTCCCTCTAGCCATGTGACGATAGGGTCACCAGGGCTTAACTGATAGGTGATTCTTTCATAAGTTCGACCAGGACAGGTGCATGGTGATTAGTCACCAACATAACCTTCCTCACGACTCTAGAGTCGAAGCTATGGACAACGTCCCTTAGCCACGTGACTAACGGTCACCGGGGTTGTATACCTTGGCTAAAGACATCTGGTCGTAGACCAGGCAAGCACTTATAAGTTCTTTGACCTTAGGGTCGGTCCTGCATTAATGCCATAGAGCCATTCAATGCGTGATCATCGACTTTAGAGTCGGTCCCTGACTATTCAGTGTCTTAAACAGTTAATCAGCATTCATTAGCATTTAATATGCAATCCACGTTCACATATATCAACCAACTTGCCTCAATATCAAACCATGCATGTCATATACCTGTACAGGGTGCAACTGTATTCATACACTGTTTTCTTACCTCAAGTTCGAGCGAGAAATATGATAAGGACGACCCCTGAGAACGATCGATCTTTTAGTTCCTTTGCGGTTACCTAATCACAATCAATTATAACCTCCATTAATGAGAATCCAAAATAATAGGGTCTTAACCTAAGCACCACCCTCGGGACCTCGAAACACGCCCACACGGTGAGTAGATTCGATCCCGGGCCTTAAGAATTGAAACCCCAAGTCAAAAACCCTTAAAAACACTCAAAACGGGGTTTGGAAGGAACAGGATAGCGCTACAGCGCTCAACCCCTAGCGCCATAGCGCCCTACACAGAACCTCCCAAGAGCCAGAAAACCTCCTGAGGAGCGCTATAGCGCCCTAGGGTGGGCGCTGTAGTGCTACCTCCAGGCCCAAACACCCCTGAACCGACCTTCTTCATCTCCTTCGATTCTAACTCGATTTCCAAGCTTCCAAAGCCTATTCTTGATGCCAAATAAACCCAAAAACCATCCCAACACACCCCAAACATCACAAGCATGGGAACCCTAGCCAAAACTCCCAACAAAAACCATGAATTCACCCTAGTAAACTCAGCTGCAAAACAAAACCAAAACAGGGCAAACAAGAGAAAACCATGGTTAGAAACTTACCCAAAGCTTGGCTTATGATGGTCTTCAATGGTGGACCACACTCCCAAACTCCCAAGGCTTGCTTCCTAAGCTTGAATCCTCAAAATTGGTTCAAAAACCACAAAGAACAGTGAGGAGAAGAAGGTACGGGAGAACTCTAAAGTATACTCTGTTTTTCCATCACTTTTCTCAGCTACCAAAGGTTATATCTATCCTAGGGGTGAAATGTCCATTGTACCCCTAGGTCAATTAATACTTTCTAAAGGCTCCCAAGGGCATTTTTGGTACTTCCCCCTATCTCGTTAATCATAATTAACGCTCTCCAATTCCCGCTATTCTCAATAATCTCAAACACCAATAATTCACATCCCGTTACCCTTTATCCCCCGGTAACGCTCTAACCATCAAAATCACCCCGAGACTCAACCCAAGTCCCGACACTTAACCCCGTTGTGACTAAACCGCTAATCAATATTCTACGATCGTCTCATGTCAAATAGCTCGAACAAACCCACATCATAATGTGGTCTCAACATATGTCATTGACATGCATACAATTAACATTATATTATAATATAATTCTCATAAACATGCATAAACACATTTAATGGCGTAATTAAACAATTATGGCCCTCCCGGCCTACTAACCCGGCCATTAACCACAATAGGGAATCCGGGGCATTACAAAGAATCTATAACAATGGAGTTTTCTTATAGTTTTAGCAAAGTAACTGTATACATGCACCCCAAAAGTCCCTTCCCTAGTGCTCTGTTACATGTATTTATAGGTTCATAGGTGCACTGGGCATGGGCCAGGCTGACCCGAGCCCAATAAATGTATAAATACTGCTGGCTTCTCTACCGGAAGCCCAATATAGAAGAATTAAAACACAAAAGAAAAACACTAACTCGAGCCCATTGGGCCAGCCCAAACTGTATCTATCATCCGAAAAATTGGAGCTTTTGGTCTGGGCATCTCAAGTTACGAGACAGATTCAGAGGACAAGATCGGTCAGAGCAGTGGTGGCACAGGTCTGAACCAGCGGCGTACAATCCCGAGGTGGCCTTTTCCGCAGGTGAAACGTGGGGACAATTCCCACGCTTCATGGGGCGAAGTCAGGGTCACGAATGCTTTTCTCTGCCAACATTGGCGACCCGACCCGAGTTCGTTTACCTATGTCCCTCTCTGTTTACCGCGAGCCCGGATCGTTTCCCAGGCTTTGGGACCGTTCGCACCAAGCTCGACTGTTACCCCCAGCCAGTTGTATCGTCTCTCGGATGACCGTCCCGGACAATACTCCCTCGGACGCCTTCCGGGCCTAACCCAGAATTGGGCTGTCGATATCCATCATACTCCTTGCCATAGGCCCCAACTGGCACAACCTTAATTGGCCAGCTAGTGGGCCTGGGTCGCAGTCCCGGGCCCACGGCAGGAAACGGGGATAACATTTACCCCCCAAGCCTTCATCTGGGCCTGCGCGGTGGAGGCTTGCCTTGGTCCTGGATACTCTCGGCTATCTCCCTGGTTCCTTCTTAGAATAGTTGGTCCGGGGTAAGGGGCCTCGCGTGTCAGGCGACTGCGGAGCTCGGACCATTTACCAAGGTTTGGGTTTGTTTACCGGTGTCCTGGTTCGCGACGAGGGGTACACGTGTCGTCTAGCAACCGCTGCACCGATGGCACTAGACCTTGAAAAGTCATCAACCACCTCAAGGGTCGCTAGGCCTAGGCTATTGTGTCGGCTCGGATTTCAAAGCGTCCCATCCGCATGGGGGCTTTCCATTAATGCTTCTACGCTGAGGTGGATCGTAGGATGGGGCGACTTTGAAGTGTCTCCTTTTCTGGGACGTTGGATCAAAAGGGAGCGGATCCAACACTCGAGTGGATTCATTAAAGCCTCTGCACAATCTTGGACCGTCCGATGGGGGATCGATCTTATCCGCTGGATCAGAGATCAGCCTTTGGGTCTTTATAAATACCCCTCAGGCATTCATTTGAAACCTTTACACTCTTGAGCCAGTCTAAGAACCTGAAAGATTCCTTTATGTCCAAGCTTGCCGACGAGATCTTCCACCGCCTGCTCATTCTGCGCCGTCGTCTTTTTCCAACAGTTCCGGCATCTGCACCCTTGCCCGAACCTACGTCGTTAGCCTGTCCTCTCGACAAGTTGCTGAACCGTCTTCATCAGTTCAAGACTGAGATTCTGCCGTCCTTATCGCCGGATAACCACCATTTTTCGTGACCAGCAACTCATAGTAAGTTCCTCTGCCTTGTGCCTATATAGGTATACAAACGTAGATTTCCTGTCACTTTGCTTATCTGCTTAGGCTGCTAGAACTTGTCTGTGCTTAGAATTAGTTCTAGGGAAAGACTGCCTGGTCCGGGCCGCTCTTGGCCCTTCCGGGTCCGGATGCTTCCCGGACAAGTGGTGATGGATCGAATTAGGAGTAGCCTACTTTTTCGTTCCCGATCAGGGCCTTGTGGTTCCCTGGTGAACACGGGTCTGATCTGGAGGGGACTCCAAGTAGTTCGTAGGAGACCCCCCGTACCGTAACCAACTTTCTTGGGTTTTGGTATTGACTGCTTGTGTAATGCCCTACTTCCTTAGAGTCGTTACTAAGTGAGTTTTAAAATGTGCTTTTAACTCGCTAATCGATGTTTTAGATCAAATAGTGTAATTAAGCTGTAAACAGAGGAAAAACTTTAGAAATATAATTTCCATAGAAAATCATAAAAGTTTGACACCTGGGATCCCAGAATACAGTTTAGAAATATTTACAACAAATACATTGAACTAGGTCGACTAAACGACAAAATCTAAGTTTTACAACCATCTCCCAAAATCCTCTAGCTGTGGCAGCCAGGTTGGCCCAACATGTACACGCCGCCTCACGCCTGCTACACTCATGGTTGGTTGGCCTTCTCTTTACCCTTACCTGCACCACAGAGCATCTGTGAACCGAAGCCCAGCAAGAAAACCCACAAACAGATAACATATGCAACACATATACCAAGCATATAAACAGGCCACCAATGGGCTAAACACATACGGCCTAGCCGTCCCAGGCGTTTACCAAGCCCTGGGTTCGCGGACCACGCCGTGAGGATATCCCAGGTATCCTTTTAGGGACTCGCCCTGGAAACTCGCACTCCGCGTGCTCAACGCTGCTCCCGGCCCCTTGCTGTACTCGGCCTTGCACTCAACGTGCCTAACGCCGTTCCTGGCCCCAGCCGTTTTCGGCCTGCACCGTTCCCGGCTCTTGCCGATCATTCACATAATATCATACATAGCATAACAAGCAAGTACATAATTCTAGCATATCCAGTTAAGGGCTACGCCCCACAGTTCAAACACATTGGGCCCAGCCCTGAATACAAGCTCTATGGGAACAAGGGTTTTCTTACCTGAGTCCCGAGCTCTCCGAGCACCGATGTCCCGAGCACAGTCCCTAACTTGAGCCTCTCTGAAACCCTAGTCACAACACATTAGCAACATCCATCCATCAAGTTCTAATCCAATAAATAACTTTGAGCCATAACCCTAACCTCTGGAACGTTGAATTCTATCAATCCGGGTGATAAAATCCATCCCGAGCCTTAACCATTGAGTTCCCAAGCCTAAACACTTCTTAAAAACACTAACTGGCACTAATAGTCGCGGCCCTACCCACAAGCACCGTGGCTAGCCTCAAAACAGAGGCTAGCTTCCCACTGACACCCACACGGGCCGCGGCGCGCGCACCAAGCGCCGCGGAGCGCATGAACTCCTCGGCCTCCCTTGGCTGCGCGCGCACACGGGCCGCACCGCGCCCGTCCTACGGTCACGGCCGTCACCTCCAAACCCAGAATTTTCTATCACCTTCCCTGCATTTTCCTCAAGCTAATTCACTCAAAGCTTACCTAACCAAACCCAGATAATAAACAAAAACATCCAGCCCAGTACCAACATCTAAACCCAACAAAATCTGCTCCAAAACTCAACTAGAATCCCCAAAAACAAAGCAAGCTTAACTAACATGCAACTCTAACAAACCAGCAACAATTCTAGACATAACCTTAATAATTGGAGCTTACCTTTGCAGAGTGTTGTCCCTGAGTTTGATCCTCAATCCTCAAGCTTTTCGCTCCCAAGTTTTCTCAGCCCAATTCCTTGCTTAAGCTAGCTTACACCAGATTTTCCTTGAGTTGTTTCTTGGAGAATGAAAGAGAGAGAGAGATAAGAATTGTCTTCAGCTGGGGGAGAAAGCTTATGTCGGTTTCCCAAAGTTTCTAAGTAATTCCTCCTTTTTGTTTTACTTAACTTAAGTCTAAAGGGTTACCTCAAGGCTTGGGGTACCAAAACGTCCCCGAGGGCAAAATAGTAAATTTCCCCAATATTCCCTCCTAGACATTCTATCCTCAAGTATATCTCCAAATATTTATTTTCATATCCCGATAGTCCCATAACACACCTAGTACCCAAATTACCCCTCGACTCGCCCCGAGTCCGAATCTCAACCCCGTTGTGACTTCCTGGCTAACCGTTCCCCAGGACTGTCTCGGATCGTGCTGCGCAGTCATATCACATATATATAGAATTATCACATATATAACCCTAATATTCAGGCGGGGCCCACATGCACATGTAACTCAACTAAACATGCATCATTATCATATATACATGTTAATTCATATATCAACATATTAAATCATTTATTGCCCTCCAGGCACACTAATAAAGGCCCTAAGCCCGATTAGCAAATTCGGGTCGTTACAGCTTGGTTTGTTTTTGCTTTGCTCCCAGATCACAAGCCATGACATCGGGTGTCACCCTTCATTCGGAGGAGGAAGTCAACAAGGCCCCTGTCCTTCTTCCCGGGTCCGGGACCCCCAAAGGCAACAGATGGGAGATGGATGCGGTACCAAACTTGTTCCGAAACTACTGGATGCTGTACGCCTTGGAAACGTGCTTGGGCGCAGAGTCAACTCCCAGACTCTTCCATAACCGTCTGGCCAGGAAGGAGGAGAGGGCCCACACCTCCGTGAACAGGTTCGGGGCTTGGAGTGTAGGCCACATTAGTGCGGGAGCTACGCTCCCACTTCATGATTATTTCGTGCAGTTCCTAATGTTCGTGGGGATCGCGCCTTTCCAGCTTCTGCCCCAAGCTTACCGATTGCTTGCGGGATGGCACGTCTTCTGCGCCGCGAAGGAGATCACGGAGCCGACCCCCGCAGAGATCTTGTACTTCTACAAGATGAAGCCGCAGCTCAACGCCAAGGACAAGACCCTGGACGGCTTCTACAGGCTCAAACCGCGGGGGAACTACCCCGCTCCTACTAGCGCCTGGAAGCATCCCCCGGACGTCCGACACTACTGGTTCATGACGTCCGAGTTTCTCGTAGACAAGAACCCCACACTGATGCTGGACTTCCAGCAAGTGGGTGAGTGGTTTCCCGATCCTTTACATTGTCTTTGTCTTCTTTTTCTTTTGTTCTCACTGTATCACCTTGGCTGGCAAGACCTTTTGCCCAGACTCCCCTCACCCAGTTCATCTTGGAGCGGAAGAAAATCTACTCCGAGTTGAGCGCGGAGGATCTGGACGTGGGTGGCTACGTCACCACTGAAATCCTCTGATTGATCGGATTGCTCGCGGCCCATCAAACTATCAACACCTCAAGCCTCCAGGGAATACAGTGCGAGAAAGATCCCACTTTGAGGGAGCAGCTGGCCCTGGATCACATCAGTGTCGTAGAGGCCGCGACGCTCACGGATGCGGTCAAGCGTAAGGGGGAGCTAGCTCGGTCGAAGGAGGCGGCCACCTCCGAGGAGCTGGAAGCCCTCTTCGACGAGGCACTGCCGAACACGGGGGCTCCTGGGGCTAGCATGTCCGGGCAAGGTAACTCACCTATGATTTTGACTTATGCTCCCCAAGTTGGGGACTTAGCTAGGGCTAGGCTAGCACATCGAGGCCCCGTGTTCGGGGCTGACAGGGAAACGAGACCTTCGTCTCCCGTTCCTGTAGGCTCGGAAATTCTCATGTACCTGATCGGGTTCCACCAATACGGGAATTTTCTATACCCGGATGACATGGGGGACCGAGTCTACTCTTTCGCGTTAGATGAATTGAGTCATGTTCGGGGCTTAGATAAGGGTTCGTCCCGGGTCACTCTTAGTCTTGATTTCTCTGTTTGCTTGTTAATTGTATTGACTCCTTTTTATTTGTGTTTGTTTCAGAAGATTCCGACATGTCCGACCCCGTGGACGAGATGAGGCAGCTCCTCGAGGTTCGGGCTGCCAAGGTCGTGGCAAGGAAAGCTGTGAAGAAAACATCTAAGGCGCCAGGTCTGGAGCTTCACCATAGAAAGGAGACGCTAGGGGCGGATCCTCGACCCGGCCAGGTTGCACTTGCCGCGGTTCCGATTACGGCCGTGGACCCGGCCACCGTCCCCAACCTTCCCGTTCACCCTTCGATGATTGATCTGGAGCTGGAACCAGCGGTAAGCCAGAGTTCTGGGAAAAGGGCCGCGGAGACAGGCGCAGCGAAGGCAGAAACCGAGAATAAGAGGGTCTGGACGAGGCGGGCTGGCTCGGCTGGAGAGTCTTTCAGGGAAAGCCGCCTTGCCGCGAAGGATCTTCCGGCAACACCGACCCTTCCCGTCCATCCGACCTTACTTGAGGAGGGGGAAGCCATCTTGCGGGATGAGCGGTCCAAACTTATTTCTCGGACCTGGGAGAGTGGCCGGGAAAGGAGGGACAAGGTCTACAAGGCCTTGACGATTCATCGTCAGGTTGAATTCGCTGATCGCCCAGCGGCTTTCAGTGCCCTCAACCGATCGTGGATCGACCAGTTGCTGAGACGGGTTTCCGCCCCAAGCTGGGGCAGGACACGACCCCATTTGCGACCAACCTGCTGGATCAGGTGGGGAACACCATGTCCAATCTCCAACTGAAGCGATATGCCACCATCGCCAACCCAGACATGCTGTTCATTTCCCAAGCTCTCCGCCACCAAGCCACCGCTGTAAGTTTGTTTTGCATCTTCTCATTCTCCTTTTCCTTGTTCAATAAGGATTCTTCTAACTTTTCTTTGTTCCAGGATGTTCTATTATCCCATCGGAATGTCGACCTGGTGGTCGAGGTGGCCATGAAGATGGAGACGCTCCAGCTGGAGCTAGAGGTGGCCGTGAACCAAAGAGAAGCCGCCAAGGAGGCCTTGGCCAGGGAAACACTCCAAGCAAGGGAGTCCCTGGAAAAATCGGTTGCTCAGGCCGAAGTGGACCGCGCGGAGTTCGATTGGGCCACTCTCCGGCTCGAAGAGGCCATGTCTAAAAAAAAAACCGAGGCTGATGAGAAGATAGCCCTTCTGGAGGTGGAGCTTCTCCGGGTAAAGGCCGCACAGGAGGCGGCCGTGACTCAGTCCATCCGGGACCGGGAGAGGGTCGAAAGTTTAGAGGCCCGGATCCACGAGCTAGACGGTTTGCTTCACAAGGAGGTGGAGGTGCATGAGGGGACTCGTCGCGAAAAAGAGCAGGCGAATGGCCTGCTGTGCGTCACCTTCGAGGAGGTCATCTACATGGCCTTGCGCAAGGACAAGAGCATGAACCTCCTGCTTTATCCTGACCTTGATTCAAAGAGAGCCGAGTTTGAGGCCAAGGAGAAAGCTGACGCGGAGCTCCTGGATGACGAAGAGGCGGACGGAGACGTCCCGGGGGGATCAGGGCCCGGCGAAGCCTAAACCCAGATCCTCATCATTTTTTGCTCCTTTTACTTTGTAATATTTTTACGGACGCGTACGCGTTCAAGACAGTTTTTGGTGTTTTATCCATTTTTTTTTTGTTGCTCTCTTTTTTACCATCGTGCATGAATGATCTAAGCGTTTGGTCCTGATTCCAACGGCCTGGACTAGAGTATTCCTGACTTTAACTTATCAATTCACTTTAATCCTGTTATCCAGGACCCAACGGCCTAGGCCATTAGGGAGTTGATAGTCATTACTGAATCTACCCGTCCAGTCCTCAATTCGAAAATTTGACGGCCTGGGCCATCTGGGTTATTCGATTAACTTATTTTGAAACCTAAACTAGGTTCCCACGCCCTGGGCCGCACTACTTTTGCACACACCTAGGACCCGCAGCCTAACAGTCGCGAGCTATGTCCTTGCCCTGGGGCATATCAAATATTTCTATCCTCCGGACAGCGTTCGTCCGGGGTGGGACCAACCTGAGGCTTGGTCCTTTTTGTTATACCCCCGGACATCGTTCGTCCGGGGCAGGACCAGCCTGAGGCTCGGTCCTTTTATTTCTACCCCTAGACATCGTTCGTCAGGGGTGGGACCGGCCTGAGGCTTGGTCCTTTTTGTTATACCCCCAAACATCGTTCGTCTGGGGCGGGACTAGCCTAAGGCTCGGTCCTTTTATTTGTACCCCCGAACATCGTTCGTCCGGGGCGGGACCAGCATGAGGCTTGGTCCTTTTTATTATACCCCCGGACATCGTTCGTCCGGGGCGGGACCAACCTGAGGCTTGGTCCTTTTTGTTATAACCGTACATCGTTCGTCCGGGGCGGGACCAGCCTGAGGCTCGTTCCTTTTATTTGTACCTCCGAACATCGTTCGTCCGGGGCGGGACCGACCTGAGGCTTGGTCCTTTTTGTTATACCCCCGGACATCGTTCTTCTGGGGCGTTGGTCCTTTTATTTGTACCCCCAGACATCGTTCGTCTGAGGCGGGACCAGCCTAAGGCTTGGTCCTTTTTATTATACCCTCGGACATCATTCGTCCGGGGTGGGACCAGCCTGAGGCCCGGTCCTTTTTATTATACCCCCGGACATCGTTCGTCCGGAGTCTCCAAAACTAAGGGCGTGGTTCTCCTCGTTGTGCGGGCATTCTCGGCGATTTTTGTTCACCGAAGCGCTAGGATGCAAAGACCTTTCCCATCCGGCATACCGAGGCCTAGTACCCGGCGGCCACGTCCCCTATGGATTGGTCAGATGACCCAGTCCTAGGATGGGGCACACCTTCTCTTTCCTAGGGAGCGGCCGGGGACGGGGCCCGGTTCTCTAGACGTGGGGATTTTTCCCTTGGGTGTTTGCCCTGGCCTTCTTTTTTCTCTCGGTCCGGGTTTCCTAGGCCTGGCTCAGAAGCCTACCCTGGAAGAGGGGTCGGCCTCACATCTTCAGGGGCTCCGGTTCTGGCCTGCGGAGCGGGCTGTTGCGCTCCCGGAGGCGGGCCAACTGGGGGATTGGATGCTGGGCCCTGCGCGGCTATGAAAGCCTGCAAGGCTTGGAGGGACTCTTGCATCCACCGAGATGCCTCCGCTTGCTCAGCAATCCTAGCTTCTTGGTCCAGGACTTGCTGCCTCAGTCTGGTCACCTCCAGATCCTCCTGGTTGGGGTCCACTCCTCCTGGGATCTCAGGATCATCAGCTTCGTCATGGTACTCCTCCTCATTCCCTTCCTCTTCCTCGTAATAGTCCTCCTCATACTCCGTTCCACCTTCGTGGTCTTGTGACCCGTCAGGGTGGGACGTCTGATGAGGAGTGTCCTCAGGTGGACTTTGAGGAAGAGGTTGGGTGGGCAGTGGCTCTCCATTGCCCTGTTTTGGGCTAGTAGGGTCGAAAGTGGTGTGTCTTGTATTCACCATTGTTGTAGAGGCTTGATGCCAACACTAGCTTTCTCAGGCTCTCAATGAAAGCACAAAAATGTTTACCGAGTTTTTCGGAAACTATAATAATAAAAGATAAGAGAGATTAAAGAGAAAGGGTTTAGAAGTTGTAAGCAAGATTTTTACGTGGTTGGGGCGTTAATGAGCCTTAGTCCACGAGACCGTTGCATTAGAGCTTAGAGAATCTATAACAATGGAGGTTTCTTTTAGTTTTAGCAGAGTAACTGTGTACATGCACCCAAAAAGTCCCTTCCCTAGTGCTCTGTTACATGTATTTATAGGTTCACAAGTGCACTGGGCGTGGGCCGGGCTGACCCGGGCCCAATAAAGGTATAAATACTACTGGCTTCTCTACCGAAAGCCCAATATAGAAGAATTAAAACACAAAAGAAAAACGCTAACTCGAGCCCATTGGGCCAACCCAAACCGTATCTATCATCCGAAAAATTGGAGGTTTTAGTCTGGGCATCTCGAGTTACAAGACAGATTCAGGGCACAAGATCGGTCAGAGCAGTGGTGGCACAGGTCTGAACCAGCGGCGTACAATCCCGAGGTGGCCTTTTCCGCAGGTGAAACATGGGGAAAATTCCCACGCTTCATGGGGTGAAGTTAGGGTCACGGATGCTTTTCTCTGCCAACCTTGGCGACCCGACCCGGGTTCGTTTACCTATGTCCCTCTCTGTTTACCGCGAGCCCGGATCATCCACCAGGAGCCCAAATCATTTACCAGGCTTCGGGACCGTTCACACCGATCCCGACTATTACCCCCAGCCAGTTGTACCGTCTCTCAGATGACCGTCCCGGACAATACTCCCCCGGACGCCTTCTGGGCCTAACCCAGAATTGGGCTGTCGATATCCATCATACTCCTTGCCATGGGCCTGGACTGGCCCAACCTTAATTGGCCAGCTAGTGGGCCTGGGTCGCGGTCCCGGGCCCACGGCAGGAAACGGGGATAACAGTAATATATAGTTTATTTAGCATTTATCTCTTATTTAATATTGGCATTAAATGTTTATTTTTTTATTTACGATTTTGCTATTACTTATTTTTGGTATCTTATTTATTATTAGCATTAAATACAGCTTTTTATTTTTTTAAATGAGAATAGCTTATTTGTTAATTAATTATTTAATTGATTTTTTTATTTATGAAATAGTTTTCCTTGCCAATAAAAATGTACTTTGATTATAAGACCAAAACTACAGTTTATTTGTTAATTGACTATTATTTTAGATCATTAGACATATTTCTCATACTCAAGTTTAAATATTCTAATAAGGGTTTATACTTTTTTAGATTCTGTGTTTTGGATTATTATCTGTTTGGACCTTGTGTTTTAAAAAATAACTTTTTGGATCCTGTATTTTCTAAAATAGTTCAAATAGACCCCTAAACCCGATTTTGATCAATTTTTTTGAACTAAAATCACTAAAAATTCATCAAACTAACAACTCAGAACAAAAATACAGTCATTCTGCCTAAGAACTGTGTTGTTATATTCAATTTTTTGTTCATCAAAATCAGGCTTAGGGACCTATTTGAACAATTTTACAAAACATAGGGTCCAAAAAATAATTTGTCAAAACACAGAGTCCAAATAGGTAATGAGGCAAAACACATGATCTAAAAAAGTATAAACCCTTCTAATAAATGAGACCAAAGATTTATATATCCAAATTATAAAAGATTAAAATGCACATTATAAGAGAAATGTTAAATACACTATTTATTACATCATCTTTTGTACTTTCTTAAATCAATAAATGACATGTGGATTCTACTAATGAGTTGAAAAAATATTAAAATATAAAAAATTGAATAATATCCACGTGTCTTGCATAGATGAATGAGAGTGTAAAAGAGAATGCAATAAATAATTTACTTAGCACTTCTCAAAGAATTGTGATCTCAAAACTGTAGCTAGTTAAACTAGATTACTCATACAAATTTCTGTAGCTAGACAACTTTTAAGATTTGACTGGATTATTGTTTTGTTTTTTAAGCCTATAATGTTAGGTAGCTTAAGATTTTTTAGGGGAAACCATATTATTATCAAAATAATTATTCTATCATGACTAAATGTCAAAACAATTATGTTTATGTTATGGATAATTATATTGCCTCAATGGAAAATAAGAACTATTACAACTCTAAGCAAAAAAAATACAAAAGACAAGATGATGATTAGATAAGTTTACAACTGTATTGCAAAAATACAAATAAATATAGTAAGAAGATGAAATAGAAGAAATTGCAATTCTATGACAAAAATTACAAATAAACTAAAAATAGTAAAGCAAAGTAGGTAGAAGAAGAAACAATTCTTATAGAAAGAGGAAATAGAAGAAATATGACAAGATGAACAATAGAAGAAATAATAAACAGCAAGAACAATTTTGTAACTCTCAATAATATGTTACAAGGTGTGACAAATCACATTTTGTCACATTATTTAATTTAGTATTATATTATATGAAATAATATAACATTCCTCCACTAGATTAAATAATAACTTTTGTAACACTTATTTAATCAATCAAACATTATATTAAAATATAATATTCCTCCACTTGATTAAATAATTACTCTCTATGGAAACCTTTGCATTGATGCATAAAGTAAAATGTCTTTCGACTTGAATTTTACCTTAGTGTAACTATCACAAAGTTTGTTAAAATTTTGGTTGCTGAAGTATTGAATCACTATTCCTTGATAACAAACCAGTGATAAAATACACACATTTGTTATGTTCACTTGAGACCTCAATGTCTCGCTTTTGCACGGTTAATGACCATGTGCACATTCCATTCATAGACTTTTCTTGAGAATGACTCCTAATTCTCATGAGGGGCGGCATCACCCCTAGCTCTATATAGGTAGAACTCTTACAATATTTTGTTTCCCTAAAATACTTGTCTTTTCAAGACTGAGTTCTATTAAAAAATATTTCGATTTTAACCATCATTTTGGTAACACTATAGTACTCATATCTCAAATGAGACAAATTTTTTTAGTAATATTACTATTCACTTGATTGACTTGTCATTACCTATTAAACCTAATACTAGTATGATTACTAGTATTAAGATAAGTTACCATCAACCGCGAATCTCTTTAGGGAGTCTAAGTCTCATCTCTTGAGATGTAGAAATGATTCAATTTGAGTCATTTCTTTTCTCATGTATGGATACTTAAAACACTCTCATTATTTTATTCAAACTGTGTTGCTAGCTATAGTTTGATTAAAATAGTTACACCATTAAAATAATGATTTTGACTAATGTCAACACCCTTACTATTTTATACTTCAATATCTAAGATAAACATTTTCTTGAATATTAATTCTAGAAACCTCTTTGTTTCTAAGAATTCTCCTTTATGTTTTAAATTGATTCCTTCTTGAATCAAAATATTAAAAACAATAACTTTAGACACCAATCATGTCTATATTTATCTATTCTATACACATATAGCCAAAGTGATTTAAAATGTGGAATTCCAAGTCACATATTTAATAGGATGACCAAATTAATCAACCATTATGAAAATAAATTGATTAACTTTGGAGCATCATTCTCATATTTCTCACATAAAGTAAAAATATCACTTTTAAATAGAAATCTATTTATTTCTATTAAGTTTTTTATCCTCCAAGAAAAATCTAGACTTATAATTTATAAAGTTCATCATGAGTCATTTAAGCCACATGACAAACTCTCAGTAGATCAAGATAAACAAAAACCTCAATGTTTATTTTGATTTATTTACTTGCTAAAGCAAGACACTCTTCTTTGAAAGTAGTTTTCACTTAGTTGCTTTTTTTTTTTATATATTTCACAAAATAAAAAATATGAACACAAATGTCATGTGAAAATTTATCAAAATAATCACTAGTTTTCACTTTTAGTTGTCTAAATAATCTCAAAATTACTTAAGCAACTTTTGTGTATTTTCTAAGAGTCTCTTTGAGATTCTTTTCAAAACACCACTTTGACATCCATTGATTTTTCTCTCTAAGATCAATTTGAAGATGTTAAAATACTTAAATCAGAGAAAATAAACTCTCATTGATTCATTTAAATACTTTGATTTCCTATACTTTAAAATTGGTTTTACAATTAAAAATGTCCCCTCATTGAGATTAAATTATTCAGATCACCATTTTATTATTTTTAACCAAAATGAACAAAATCCTCATCAATTCATTCACTATTTTGGTTATAAAATTCAAAATTGTTTCTCCAATTTTGTAATGTCTCCTCATTGAGATATTGAATATTTAAGAAATACTGTCACTAAATAATTCTCAAATATATTTCATTTGACCACACTCTAGACTCCAAGTCTATTGAGTCAATATGTCATCCCACAATTTTTGAATCCACCTTGATCCATTTTTCTTGCAATGGCAAGACGCTTCCAATAAAAGATGTAACCCACTTTGGTTCATCTTTTCTTATCTTATAAGTTGAGATGCTTAACACTTAAATGAGAAATTTTAATTTCTCAAATTATTCTTTTATTTACCAAATAAATTGTTACTAATTACATTAATAATCATATTATATGGCACACCATAAAATCACGATAATTCACATATATATATATCAACATACTTTATTTATTAACATAAGAAAGAACGCTAATACAATCTCATTACTATTATATAAAATAGTGTATACCTTTTACACTTATCTTATCTTACCACCTAGTAAAATTGGATCCATTAAACCTATCCAACCTCACTAGGTCTTGGTTCATGATATTGATAATCTCACCTTCTATTGAAACAAACAAGGGATTAAGCTTTTGATTGTTAGAGATAATTATATTGCCTCAATAGAAAATAAGAGCTATTACAACTCTAAGCAAAAAAATACAAAAGACAAGATGATGATTAAATAGGTTTACAACTCTATTGTAAAAATACAAGTAAATATAGAAATAAGAAGATGAAATGGAAGCAATTACAACTCTATGACAAAAGTTATAAATAAACTATAAATAGTAAAGCAAAGTAGGTAGAAGAAGAAACAACTCTTATAACAAGAGGAAATAGAAGAAAGATGACAAGATGAACAATAAAAGAAATAATAAACAACAAGAATAATGAAATAAATCACTCTCTCACTTACACAACCAAAGTGAAGATCATTGGGGATCACCAACTTGAACAAGGTTTACAACCTTTGTCCAAAAGCTTAGTTCCCCCTATCTCAAGCACTAAGGGATTCTCTCGATATTAGAAATAACTTTCTGGAATAATCAAGCATTTATGTGTATTTCTAGCCAAGTGCTCTATTGGATAGAAATAATGTTGTCTTACAAGTGAGCAATAGACTCATATTTATAGAGTTTTGAGGCGCTCTTTGAATTTCAAATTCTGCCAACCCTCATGGGTGTTACCAATTTTTAATTAGATGTTTTTTGAATTAAAAATGAGTTTTGGCAGTTACATGAGATGTTAGAACTCTTCAAGATAGAAAGAATAAGTTGGAGTTGGTTGTATGCGTCCCTGGCCGTGGCCAGAGATGTTCTTGGCCGCAGCCATTGGCCTCTGTTCCCCAGGCCGTGGGCATTGGCCTCTGTCCCCCAAGCCGCAGCCTGAGATTTTCAATGGCCGCGGCCACAACTCCAATATCAGCAAAACTCAGTTCTTGCATTTCCAAACAGTTCTATCATTTTCCCATGACTCTGTAACCTCCATACACATTATGGAGGTTAAAATCATGTATCCAACAACCATTTCATTTATTGGTTTGATGAATTTAAATCAAAATGTGTAGCATATACACATTATTGGGTGATATTTGAGAGTTACAATTTTGTAACTAATTTTGTAACTCCAAAATATGTTACATTTGGGCACACACACGTATCCAATTTTGTAACTCTCAATAATATATTACAATGTGTAACAAATTATATTTTGTCACATTTTTTAATCTAATATTATATTATATTATATAAAATAATATAACAGTTTACAGAAAATTAAAAGTATAATGTATTTTCAAAACAAGAGATCTTCAAAACTAGCAGTGTTGAGAGGAGATATTAGTTTTAAGTAGTTATTATTACCCATCAAAACAAAAATTGGCTAGAAAGTCTAAGAGCACTCACAACAACTTGTCTACTCTATTTTTTAAAAAATATCACCAAAACTTCATTTTTTTTTTATTTTATTTCAAATTTTTACATTACACTATATATCAACTTCTCTAAATATTATATTTCTAGATATTATTTATTTATCTAAATAAAAAAAGATGAGAGAGAAAGAAAGAGTGAAGAATAAAAAAAATTAAATAAGTTTAAATGATGAATAGTGTGTAGCTAAATGTGGAGAAGGATATACTTTTACTGTAACTTAGTTAAACACCTTAGCAATTATACATCATATGATGGAGAAGAATTTTAGTGCTTTTAACTACATTTTTAGCTTTCTAACTATTTTACATAATTTATTGTGAGTGCCTAAGTAATAAGTGATAATATAATTTGATTTGATGGATTATGATTCCATTAGATAAAGGTGATCAGGGAGGCCTCCCAATAATTTAGACCTTTAAATTATAGAAAAAGTTGCTTCTAAAAGAAACTCGTGTATATACATCTAATTAATTTAAGAGCACAATTCTTTCTTTTTTAAAATAAATATTTTATCTAAGTATAGATATTTTGATACAGGTTGCAGAGGGAGCTAAGCTTCGTGGAGCTTCCAAGATTATTGGGGTTGATTTAAATCCAGATAAATTTGAGATGGGTGTGGATGAATGCTAGTTCTTATTGAACATGAAATTATTTCTAATTAATCTATTACAATATATTTAGGATTTATATTTTATAATGTTTAAAAGAGTATGTTTTATAATGCAGGAAAGAAATTTGGGATCACTGATTTTGTCAACCCTGCCGACACTGGTGGGAAGCCAGTGAGTGAGGTTGATCCACCTTCCTTAATCAATCAATCATATTATATATATATATATATATCAAGATAAGATTAGTAAAAATATAGAGAAACTAAGATAAATTTTAAAGTGGGTGTGAGTTGAAAAAATTATATCAGTATATTATATTTATTTTAATAAATAAAAATAAATATGTATCTATATATATTATATAAATATTTTTTGAAAAAAAAATTAAGAATTAAATATTGTTTATTTTATTTTATTATAATATTAATTTATTTTAAATATTTTTATCACGAGTAATATCTAAGAAATAAGTTTATTGTAAAAAAAATTTTAAAAATTATTTTCAGAAAAGATAAAATTCTTCTAGCTGTAGGTTAGGCAAAAATTCTCCAATAAATTATTTCTGAGTGTTTACCAAACATCATTATTACACAAATTTTTTATAAAACAGCTTTTAACTATTTTAAAAAGAAGTTTTCCCAAACAAGGTCTAAGTACATAGCTTTTCCAATCTTAATGTATGTATACACAAATTTTTAATTTTAATTTTTTGTTGTGATTTTTTATTTTCAGGTGATTAAGGATTTAACTGATGGAGGTGCTGATTATTGCTTCGAGTGCATAGGGTTGGCATCTTTAATGGAGGATGCTTTTAGTTCTTGCCGAGAGGTCTTTCATTATTTATTTCACTAAAACCAAAATTATTATCTTTATTATATAGGACACTTGGTTCTTTTATGATTTTTTACAAAATAAACTTTAGGCATACTAATACTTTGTCAGAAATTTTTTGCACGAAGATCATTTTACAAAAAAAAAAGTATTAAAAAATATTACTTTTGTAAAATGATATTATAAAAAAGTTTATTTTCATTAATTGATTTTTTAATTGTTTTGATAAACATTGAATTTTGAAAATTGAGTTCGGTCAGGATTGGGGCAAAACAGTAGTACTGGGTGTGGAGATGCATGGGGCCCCATTGTGCGTGGCCAGTTACGAACTTCTTAATGGTAGAACTTTGACAGGCTCATTATTTGGAGGTGTCAAACCCAAAGTTGACATTCCCATCTTCGCCCAAAAATACCTTGACAAGGTAAAATTTTTTGCATTATATAACTTCCAACATTGTTTTGGATAAATTTTGGGCTTTGCCAAAAACACATTAATCATACACAGTATATATTTATATAATTACAGGAACTTAATTTGGAAGGGTTTATAACACATGAGGTGAGGTTCAATGATATTAACAAGGCTTTCGATTTACTAGTTCAAGGGAAGAGCCTACGATGCATTATTTGGATGGATGACTAGATGGGATTATCTTCTTCAAATTCTCTCTCAATTGCTGCATCTTACAATGTTTTTACCTCTTTATGAAAAATTATGTGATTTCAAATCAAACATGAGACTGATCTAATTTGTGGTACTGCTATACCACTTCAATCTATGGTGCACAAGACTCAAATTTAAAGTTTTGAGATATGAAAGGGGGCATTGTTTGTCTCATTGTAAAAATATATATGATGCATTAAATAAGGTGTCTTCTCAACTCGCGGGTTGTTTGGACCCTTCTGAAATTCTGTTTTTTAAGATTACCAACTGAATTTATCAAATAATTTAATTAATGCGGAATATTTATACAATTGTTTGATCAGACAAATATTTTGATGTATCAGGAAAGATTGTTGAAGAATCAGAATAAACGAACAGAAAGTAAACAAATTAAAAGTAACGTGACACAATAAGTTTTTTACGTGGTTCAGAATACCTAGTCTACGGGGCCACGCACAGAGATAAAATCAATTAGTAAAGTCTCAAGAATACAATAAGCAATTGACTTATACCAGTTTAGACTTCCTCTAAATCCTTGTCGCAACCTTGAAGTACTCAACTTTAATAATCTGGCTTTGATAAACACCAAGAACACGGAATCTCTTCTGATCTTGATGAGTGTTCGCTTCCTCCCGAAGTGAGACTTATGGAAATCTTCTCCCGGAGATTGTATGTCACGTTCACAAGCTTTATGACCTGCTTAAGAATAAACAACACAAAGCAAAACAAACACACAAAGAGATAGTTGAACAAATACTACTCTTTACATAAAAAAGAACTCTTCAAAATATAAAACATTAGAATAGTGAAGAGATGAGATTAGCTGCTACTTATGTCTGATATTTATAGAGTTTAGGAAATCCTAAGCCAAGCCAATCTCGTTCTTGATCTCAATCAGACCAAATCAGAGAGTTTTCAAAAATAACTCTCAATTATCTTTACTGCAGAGAATTCCAGATGTAACAGAAGATCATTTTGTAGCATCAAAAAATGGACGAACCTGGACTTAATCCTAAACTAGATTCATTTCGAAATTTAACTTACTTGGGCACAAAGATACTTCAGTTTACTCAAATTAAATCAAATAAAATCAAGAAATATATGCAGTAATCAATTCTATAGTAGACATGTTTATTATAGACAAAATTACTATAAATAAATAGGGAAACTTGACTATATATAACACATTCAATATACAATTCATAATTACCCAAAAGTGACAAAATCAACTAATTACCATAGATAGAATTTCAAAATTATCATAAAATTGGAAAAATATATTTAATAAAAAGTCAGCCAATATTAGGACTTTACAATCTCCCAATTTGACAACTTTTTAGACAAAATATATTTTTAAGCAATGTGAGCACAAAACCTGCAACAAAGACTTTGTTAGAAAAACGATTAAGTTCCTAAGAATTTCCCCTCCAAACAAGCATACTAACAAAGATAAGGTTTGTTAATGTAATGCCCCGACTAATTCTAAGACCTCGGACCATTAAAAACTACTAAGACATAGCTACTATTTTGGAAGACATGCATAAAATAATAAAACTTTATTATAAAAATCCAAAATACAGTACGGAATACAAAATGTGGAATCCCATCGTTATTTACATAAAAACATAAACATAAACTTTAATTAATTGTTTAAAACTAAGTGCAGAAATACATAAGAACATAAATTGAAAGACTTGAAACAACGTCGCCCTCGATCTTCCAGCAATCCATTCAATCAATCCATCCCCAATACACATGTCAAGCTGCCACGAATCCATCCTGCCTTCCAAGTTTACTATCCTGCACCATCTAAAATAAAATGAATGAGCCTAATAGCCATCAAGAAAAATTCTACTAAAAACATATATCATAAATTATAAGACTATATCATAAAACATATGACGTAAAAACGTATATCATATAGGACTATAATATTAATGTCCATTAACTCATTACTATAGCTTGTGATAAAACCATCTAGGTCCTCAGTCTACTAATCGAGGTAGGGTAAATCATAACTCTAAACCACAATAATGATAAAAATCTTGGGGTTTGCTATCTAAGCAACTATAAGCCCCAAGCGACTATAACATAAAACATATATTCATACATATATACATAGCACATAACATATCATAGCATATAAACATATCATAACACATATAATCTAACCTATTTTCCTTACCAAAAACCGGGATAATGGAGACAAGAATGGGATTGGAAAACTCCTAAAATCAACAATAAGAATCATGAATTTCTAAAGAAAAGGAGATGAACAATCAAGATAGAAACGTACCGAAGAACCTTAAGTTTCAAGAACTTAAATACCTAACCAAGAAGACATAAAATCAAGTTAGGATCTGAAAGAAAATGGAAGAAAATAAAAGAACTATAAGAAACTAAATCTGAGGATTAGAATACCTTGATAGACTAGAACTTCGATCTACACCTCAAATACCGAAATGTCACTCTATCTTACTTCCCAAGTGTTTAGGAAAAGCTTAGATTGAAAAGCTTTTAAATCCCAAACCCTAGGGTTTTCTTTCTAGAATAAACTTAGCAGCTTGGAGCCTCTGAAGAATGCTTGAATAATGAATGAAATGGCTTGAGTACTAGGTCCTATTTATAGAGTTCAAGGAGTGAAACTAACCCCTTTTAAAATGAATAGATAAATAAATATAAATTGAATAAATTTGAATTTTTGGTTCAAAAAATGCCCAGAACTCGGTCAAAACGTTTAGGAGCAGATCTAGGTTGTTGAGGGTTGTTTCTAATTTAAATCCACAAAGTTTCAAAAATGGCTCCGAGAGCCGATATATCGCCTACCCTAGGCGATATATCGCCTATACTTATTGTAACGACCCAAATTTCCTAATAAGGCTTAAGGCCTTGATTAGGGGGCCAGGATAGAAAATCTTGGAATTATATGATTATGTGATATTTATGTGTATCATTATGTGAATAACATCATAATATGACTTGATATGCATATTTCGGTGTATTAAATATGCATGTGGGCCAATTTATGTTTAATTGGGCAATTTTCATATGTTGGCCATTTTGGGCATATTTGGCATATATGTGGTATATGTGTGGTGCTTCATTATTATTTGGTTATGCTAGGGTTACTCAGCACGAGATGATCCTAGGAAGCAAGCTAGTGGGAAAGTCACAACGGGATTTATACCTGACTCGGAGTGAGTCAAGGGGTATTTAGTACATTACTGGGATATTGGGTAATGAGAATAAATATTTGAAGATAAATTGGGAGTTAGTGAGATCAAGGGGAAATTCAGGAAGTTTTGACTATTTTACCCCGGGGGCATTTTCGGGACCCCGAGCATTAGGATGTGCTTGAGGTTAATTAAGCTTTAAGTAACCACTTAAGAAATAAAAAAACGTTCTCTCTCCCTCAAAGTTCCATTTTCGACACCTGATCACATTTTCGAAGGAAACTTGAGTTTTAGGACTCAGATTCAGGCAAGGATCGAGGCATAGCGATTCTAGGAAAGATTAGAAGCTTATTAGCCGAAGGATTTAGCTGGGAAACAACTCAATCGGAGGTAATCCAAGTTCTAAGTTCTAAGTTTTTAAGCTTGAATCGGATTTTGTGTTTTGATGAGTTTTTGAATGAATTGAAACTTGGGTTTTGTTGGTTTTGGATCATGGGGATGTTTGGGAACTTTGATTTTGGGATTTGGATATGTTTGGGTAGGTTTTTGGAAGGCTTTTAAATGGAGAAAACGAGGTTTTTGGCTCGGTTCGTGGTTGGGCCGCGACCCTGTTCTTGGGCGCTGCAGCCCACACTTGAAGAAGGAGGAGGCTGGTTGATATGCAGGTAGGGTCGCAGCATAGTGTTGGAGCGCTGCGACGCTTGGCACAGTCAGAGAAGAGACTGACTTCTGTCTGGAGACGGGCCACGCCATAGGGTTTGGGGGGCTGCGATGCTTAAGGTAAATTTTGCCTATATTTGGTTTTTAGTCATGGGAACTTAACTCTAAGGGTCTGGGATCGATCCTACTACCCAGTTGAGTGGGATTCGACGTCTCGGAGGCTTGGGTTGGGTCTGGAAGTATTTATTAACTCATTTTGATGAGGTTTTATATTATAGTTGTGACTAGGTTATCGCTAGGGGCTTGGAAACAGGATTGTGCTTGTGGCTCATTTATTGGTAACATGTGCTTGGACCAAAGGTAAGAAAACTGCACCCAGTTTGTGATGCATGTAATGCATAAGATACATGTGATTAGGGCATGACATAAATTATAAATATGGAATTGATAAGAGCTTGAGTCTCTGTAATTGTGCATGGTCATAATTATGCTAGTGATTGTGAGTAAGCATGTTGAATGCCCTACATTTGGATACTTGACATATGACATGTGCCTAGTTGCATTGCTTACTTGCGAATGGAATTGACCTATGAGTCAGGAATTGGCAATGGTGTCAGTATTGACTGTGAAGCTGGGACTTACTAGTCAAGTTCGGCAGTAGTATTGAGCATTGGTCGTATGGTATTGGCTTATAGGTCAAGAACGGTATTAGCGTGTTTAACGCAAGCCAAAAAGATTAGATCTAATCAACATGAGCATGAAATTCTTGATCGACCTTAAGTTCGATGAAAACAAAAGCGCTTGTGTAATGCCCCAAAATCCCTAATGCGGTTTAATGGCTGGATTAGTAGGTCGGGAGGGCCATAATTGTTTAATTATGCCATTAAATGATTATATGTGTGTTTATGTGAATTATATTATAATATGATGTTAAATGCATGCATGTGGGTCCACATTTCATTACAGGGGTGTTTTGGTAATGTGGCCCATTGAGGGTGTAATTGTATATTTGTATGCATGTCAGTGACCTATTGTTGAGACCACATTATAATGTGGATTTGTTCGAGCTATTCGGCATGAGACAATCTTTGAGTATAAATTAGCGGTTTAGTCATAACTGGGTTTAAGTTCGGGGCTCGGGGCGAGTCTCGGGGTGATTTTAATGATTAGAGCATTGCCGAGAATTAAAGGGTAACAGGATATGAATTATTGGTGTTTGAGAATATTGAGAATAGCGGGAATTGGAGAGCGTTAATTATGATTAACGAAATAGGTGGAAAATGTCAATTTTGCCCTTGGGAGCCTTTAGAAATCCTTATTTGACCTAGGGGTATTTTGGTCTTTTCACCCCTAGGATAGATTTAAGCCATTGAAGGCTATAGAAGGAAGGGAAAAATAGAGCATTGAAAAGCCTTCTCCCGTACCTATTTTCTCTCATTTTCTCTTTGGATTTTTTAGTCTAATTTGAGGATTCAAGCTTGGGAAATAAGTCTTGAGAGCTTGGGAGTGTGATCCACCATTTAAGAGCATCATAATTGGAACTTGAGGTAAGTTTCTAGCCATTAAAATTCCTGGTTTGCTCTGTTTTAGCTTTGGTTTTCAGTTGGGATTTCTAGGTTGGATGATTGGTTTTGTTGGGAGTTTTTGGCTAAGGTTCTTGTGGTTGTGATGCTTAGGGCTTGTGGGGATGGTTTTTGGGTTCACTTGGCACCAAAAATGAGGTTTGGAAGCATTGGATTCGAGTTGGAATTGAAGGAGTCGAAGGAAGAGGTTTCAGGGGTGGATCTGGCTAGGTGTAGCGCTACAGTGCCCACAAGGGGGCGCTACAGTGCCCACAAGGGGGCGCTATAGCGCTACCCAAGGTTGTGTTGGGCAGTTTGGGGTTCTGAGAATAGCGCTAGGGCGCTAGTGAGTAGCACTGTAGCGCTACTCTTTTCCTTCAAAATCTCGTTTTGAGTGTTTTTAAGGGTTTTTGGCTCGGGGTTTCAATCCTTAAGGCCCGGGATCGAATCTACCCACCGTGTGGGTACGTTTCGAGGTCCCGAGAGTGGGGTTTAGGTTAAGACCCTTTCATTGTTGATTTTCATTAATGGAGGTTATAATTGGTTATGGTTAGGTAATCGCTAAGGAATAAAAAGGTCGATCATTCTCAAGGGTCATTCCTTTATTCATTCTCGCTAGAACGAGAGGTAAGAAAACTGCACCCTGTGTATATGACATGCATGATCGTTATAGAGGCATGTTGGTTGTTAAATGTGGACATGGATTGCATATTAAATGTTAGCAGAGGTTGTTTACTTGTGTATGGTACTGACTATTCAGAATCGGCATTGGTCGTGTATTACTGACCTAAGAGTCAGGAATGACATAAGCGTCCTAAACGCAGGGCCGATTAAAAGATTAGATCTAATCGATATCGGCATTGAATGATTCTAGGAGCATTAATGCTGGACCGACCCTAAGGTCGATGAAACTTATAAGCGCTTGACTAGTCTAGGACTAGTTACTCGGAGCCAGGGCTTAAGGCCTAGGTGACCGCTTGTCACGTGGCTAAGGAGCGGAATCCCATGGTTGTGACCCTATGGTCATGTGGTAGGTTATATTGGTGACTATTTCATCGAACACCTATCTTGATAAGCTAGTAAAAGGTTCACTTATTTGTAATGCCCAGGTGACCCTATCGTCACATGGCTAATGGGAACGGAACCCATTTTAGTGACTTTTCCAATTGTCACTCCTCTATTTTTGACTGAAAGTCCTGAATGATTATTATGATCATTGTTGATATTATATTCATGCGTTATTGTGTTTTCTTGCGGGGCTTTGGCTCATGAGTGCTATGTGGTTCAGGTAAAGGGAAAGAAAAGCTCACCCAGCCTTGGGTGGAGAGCTTAGGTGGTGTTGTGTATATATGCGACCGCTAGACCACCACGGCCAAAGAATTCTCAGAGGAACTAGGGGGTTTACCCTATTTTTTCCGCTTAGGTCGGCGGGTTGTAAATTTAAACAGTAATGGCCATTTTGAGTTGTAAATAACTTGTAAATGTTTTGATGGGCCCATGAACAGTTTTATGTTTAAAATAAAATATATCCTTCCCTTTTGATTGGTTTTCCACCTTAATCTATTAATAACACCTAGAAGCACGTTTTTAACCAAAGAACTCGGGTAGCAAGTTAAATTCACGGTTCAACATTCACCGTAACTGTTCTGGGATAACCAGGGCGTTACAACTTGATATCAGAGCGTGCCGAGGTTAGGGTTCCTGTAGACTGGTTGGGCATGTACACTCACCACTGAAGACAAGCTTGACTCATGGTTTGGTAACTATTTATGTAGTTATATGTATAACTGCTTAAATATAGTATAAATGCTTCACCTGTATGCATGAGACACCATGTTAAACATGTGCCCTGAATAATAAATTCTCGGCAACCGTGTGCTAAATAGTACTGAAATTGCTGGAACATACTTATTAGTATTGTTGATTGTGAATTATTATGTGATACATGTTAAGTGCTAAATGCTATGATCATGTATATGTTTGTGTATATTTGTATGACTGTGGAATATGATAATTATCTGCTTGTTCTTGGACCGTAAGGCGGCAAGAGGTTTAGTTATTACTACCTGACTGGCCGTATTGACTATTGTTTCAGCAAGGTATAAGTGATAAGAATGAATCCAGGGTAGACAGATACTTCAGCAGGCCAGAGTGATCAAGGCCATAATAATAATAATCAGGGTCAAGAGAATGACCAAGGACAAATTCCACAGCCAGCTCCTGCAAACTGGCAACAGTTGTTTAATGATCTGCAGGCTACAGTGTTGAGACAGGGAAAAGAACTTCATCTCTTGAGACAACAGCAAGCACCTGCAGTGGCTAATGTGTCAGAGGCACCTCCTTTGTCGGTGCCAGCAGCTGAGTAGCTGCCTGAGGTTGTTTATAAATGGGAGCCTCAATATGAAAGGTTCAGGAAGCAGCAACCTCCAGTTTTTTAAGGCAGTGCAGATCCTGCCAAGGCAGAGTAGTGGATGAGTATGATTACCACCATCCTAGACTTCATGAGGGTGACTAGTAGCTGCCTGAGGTTGTTTATAAATGGGAGCCTCAATATGAAAGGTTCAGGAAGCAGCAACCTCCAGTTTTTTAAGGCAGTGCAGATCCTGCCAAGGCAGAGTAGTGGATGAGTATGATTACCACCATCCTAGACTTCATGAGGGTGACTAGTAATGAGAGGGTGGCTTGTGCCACTTATATGTTTCGGGAGGATGCCTGAATTTGGTGGGAGGTTATTACCCAGACCAGAAATGTTAATGCCCTGAGTTGGGAAGAGTTTCAGACTCGTTCAACAAGAAATATTATAATGATGCCATCAGGGCGGCAAAGGCTGAGGAGTTCATTAGGCTACTTCAGGGAGGTTTGTCAGTCACTGAGTATGCCTTGAAGTTTGATCGTTTGGCGAAGTTTGCCATGGAGTTTGTGCCCACTGATGGGACCGGGAGGGAGAGATTTCTTCAGGGGCTACAGCCCAGATTAGCTCGTGATGTTCGTATTACCACTGTGGCTGGGGTTACTACCTATGCACATGTGGTTGAGAAGGCACTCACAGCTGAGAGTGCAGAGAACAAGATCTGGTGAGACAATGCAGCCAGAAAGGAGTTCAGGAGGACAAGTCCTCCATTTATGGGTTCAGGTAGGGGTGCAGGCCCCAGTGATCAGAAGAGGAAGGTTCCTAACACCTTCCCAGTTCCAGGTCCTAATAGGCGGCCCCGTGGTGTTTCAATGGGTCGTCCAGGTGGTAATGAGGCCTGGAAGTCTTATCTAGAATGCTCTAAATGCAAGAGACATCATTTGGGAGAATGTAGGGCAAGGGCCTGCTTCTCATGTGGAGCAGTGGGTCATCTTAAAAAGGATTTCCCTAAGGCCAGAAAATAAGAACCCAGGAAAGCGGACAACTCGGCCCCAGCTCGAGTGCTCGCATTGACACAAGCAGAAGCTGAGGCTTCTCCCTCAGTAGTTACAGGTCAGCTTCTTAGTGCTGGAACCCCTTATAATGTTTTGATTGATTCTGGTGCTACACATTCTTTTGTTGCTAGTAGTATTATTGATAGACTGTGTAGACCCTGTGATTTTTATGGTGTGGGGTTTGGAACTTTGTTACCCACTGGGAAATTAGTGGTATCCAGGAGATTGGTCAGATCTTTGCCAGGGACAGTGGAGGGCAAAGAGTTATCAGTGGATTTGATAGAGTTAGTTATGACTGACTTCGACATGATATTGGGTATGGATTGGTTAGTGAAGTATGGGGCAACCATTGATTGCAGAAGGAAGATGGTCACCTTTGAGACTGAAGGTGAGGATCCTTTTGTGTTTGTTGGTACTGTGCATGGACCTCACATACCTATGATTTATGTTTTGAGGGCTAGGGATCTATTGCAAGGAGGTTGCATTGGATTCTTGGCTAGTGTGGTTGATACCACTCAAGTCGTGCCAGTGAGACCAGAAGAGACCAGACTTATTTGTGAATTCCTGGATGTATTTCCAGAAGATTTTCCCGGGTTGCCACCGCACAGAGAAATAGAGTTCGTGATAGAACTGGTACCAGGGACGAAGCCAGTGTCTAGAGCTCCTTACAGAATGGCCCCAGCGGAGTTAAAAGAACTAAAAGTACAGTTGCAAGAGTTGCTAGATTTGGGTTTTATCAGACCTAGTTTTTCACCTTGGGGTGCGCTAGTTCTGTTTGTGAAAAAGAAGGATGGGACTCTGAGGATGTGCATTGATTACAGAGAACTGAACAAGCTGACAATTAAGAATAAGTATCCTTTGCCAAGGATAGATGATCTGTTTGATTAGTTGCAAGGTAAGAAGGTTTTCTCAAAGATCGACCTTCGTTCTGGTTATCATTAGTTGAGGGTCAAGGAGGGAGACATACTGAACACTGCTTTTCGTAACAGGTATGGGCATTATGAGTTCTTAGTCATGTCTTTTGGATTGACTAATGCCCCTGCTGCTTTTATGGATCTGATGAATAGAGTGTTCAAGGATTATCTGGACCAGTTTGTGATCGTCTTCATCGATGATATTCTGGTATATTCTCAGTCTGAGTCAGAGCATGAGCAGCATCTGAGGTTGGTTCTGCAGAGATTGAGGGAACACAGATTGTTTGCAAAATTCAAGAAATGTGAGTTCTAGTTATCTCAGGTATCTTTTCTTGAGCATATTGTCAGTAAGGAGGGGATTAAGGTAGATCCAGCGAAGATAAAGGCAGTCAGAGATTGGTCAAGGCCAAAGAATGCTTCTGAGGTTAGAAGTTTCCTTGGATTGGCAAGTTATTATAGGCATTTTGTGGATGGGTTCTGAAAGATAGCTACTGCATTGACTGAGCTGACACGCAACAGTCAGAAATTTGTGTGGTCAGATAAATGTGAGAACAGCTTCAGGAACTGAAGCAGAGATTGATTACAGCTCTGATTCTGAGTCTCCTGACAGATCAAGAGAAGTTTGTGATTTATTGCGATGCTTCTCATCAGGATTTGGGCTGTGTTCTGATGCAGTCAAAGAAGGTAATTGCTTATGCCTCTTGTCAGTTGAAGGAGTATGAAAAGAGATATCCCACTCATGATTTGGAGTTGGCAGCTGTGGTCTTTGCTTAAAAGATATGGAGGCATTATCTTTATGGAGAGAAGTGTGAGATCTATACAGACCACAAGAGCCTGAAATACTTCTTCACTCATAAAGATTTGAATATGAGACAAAGGCATTGGCTGGAGTTAGTAAAAGATTATGACTGTGAGATTTTGTATCATCCAGGAAAAGTCAACGTGGTAGCTGATGCTTTAAGCCGGAATGGTCCGGGGCAGATTCGCAGTGCGAGGCTGATAGCCAGAGAGTTGGCTGATGACATGACCAGAGCTGGTATAGAGTTGCTGGTGGGCCAGTTGGCTAATATTACGCTACAGTCTACACTGTTGGAGAGAATCAAGGAGGGTCAGTTGAGTGATCCACAGCTGATCAAGATCAAAGAGGATGTTTTGGCTGGAGCATCCAGAGATTATACGATGTCTGATTTGGGCTTGTTGAGATACAAGGGGCGGATATGTGTTCTGTTAGACACTGCTATGAGGAGAGAGATTCTGGATGAATCTCATACTACACCTTACTCTTTGCATCCAGGCACCATGAAGATGTATCAAGATGTGAGATCGTTGTATTGGTGGCCGGGGATGAAGGGGGATGTAGTAGAGTATGTGGCTAAGTGCTTGACATGTCAACAGGTCAATGCTGAGCATCAGAGGCCAACAGGGTTATTGCAGCCTCTGGATATCCCATAATGGAAGTGGGAAGACATCACGATGGATTTCGTGGTGGGTTACCCAGGACTGTTGGTCAACATGATTCTATTTGGGTGATAATGGATCGCTACACCAAGTTAGCTCACTTTTTGCCAGTGAGGACTACATATACATTTGATCAGTATGCAGATCTCTATGTGAAAGAGATCGTGTGCCTCCATGGAGCGCCAAGGTCGATCGTGTTAGATCGGGACGCCACCTTTACTTCCAAGTTCTGGGGGAGTTTACAGAAGGCCATGGGAACACAACTGAAGTTCAGTACTGCGTATCATCCTCAGACAGATGGGCAATTTGAGAGAATGATCCAAATATTGGAAGACATGCTGTGAGCATGTGTGCTGGACTTTGGTGGATCTTGGAGTAAGTATCTACCCTTGATAGAGTTCTCCTACAACAACAGTTATCAGTCTACCATTAGAGTTGCACCTTATGAGATGATGTATGGTAGGAAGTGCAAATCACCCATTCATTGGGATGAGACAGGTGAAAGGAGATAGTTAGGTCCTGAGGCAGTTCAGAGGACCAGTGAGGCCATTGATAAGATTAGAGCTCGGATGCTCGCTTCTCAGAGTAAGCAGTCAAGTTATGCAGATCCCAAGAGCAGGAACGTGGAGTTCCAAGTGGGAGACTATGTCTTCCTTAGAGTCTCACTATGGAAAGGGGTGAGAAGGTTTGGGAAGAAGGGCAAGCTGAGCCCTATATTTGTAGGTCCATTCGAGATCCTGGAGAGGATTGGTCAAGTGGCTTACAGATTGGGCTTGCCTCCGGCGTTGTCAGCTGTGCATAACGTATTTCATGTTTCAGCTCTTCGGAGGTATGTATCTGATGTGAATCATATTTTGAGTTATGAAGATCTGGAGCTTGAGGCAGATCTCTCCTTTGAGGAGCAGCCAGTCCAGATACTTGACAGAAAGGATAAGGTCCTCAGGAATAAGACGATACCTATGGTTAAGGTATTGTGGAGGAACAACAAGGTCGAGAAAGCGACCTGGGAGCTGGAGTCAGATATGCAGAGTTAGTATCCCGAGCTATTCCAGTAAATTTTGAGGATGAAATTTCTGTAAGGAGGGGATAGTTGTAATGCCCCAAAATCCCTAATGCGGTTTAATGGCTTGATTAGTAGGCCGGGAGGGCCATAATTGTTTAATTATGCCATTAGTTGATTATATGCATGTTTATGTGAATTATATTATAATATAATGTTAAATGCATGCATGTGGGTCCACATTTCATTACAGGGGTGTTTTGGTAATTTGGCTCGTTGAGGGCGTAATTGTATATTTGTTTGCATGTCGGTGACCTATTGTTGAGACCACATTATGATGTGGATTTGTTCGAGCTATTCGGCATGAGAAGATCTTTGAGTATAAATTAGTGGTTTAGTCATAACTGGGTTTAAGTTCGGGGCTTGAGGCGAGTCTCGGGGTGATTTTAATGATTAGAGCGTTGCCAGGAATTAAAGGGTAACATGATATGAATTATTGGTGTTTGAGAATATTGAGAATAGCGGGAATTGGAGAGCGTTAATTATGATTAACGAAATAGGTGGAAAATGTCAATTTTGCCCTTGGGAGCCTTTAGAAATCCTTATTTGACCTAGGGGTATTTTGGTCTTTTCACCCCTAGGATAGATTTAAGCCATTGAAGGCTATAGAAGGAAGGGAAAAATAGAGCATTGAAAAGCCTTCTCCCGTACCTATTTTCTCTCATTTTCTCTTTGGATTTTTTAGTCTAATTTGAGGATTCAAGCTTGGGAAATAAGTCTTGAGAGCTTGGGAGTGTGATCCACCATTGAAGAGCATCATAATCTGAACTTGAGGTAAGTTTCTAGCCATTAAAATTCCTGGTTTGCTCTATTTTAGCTTTGGTTTTCGGTTGGGATTTCTAGGTTGGATGATTGGTTTTGTTGGGAGTTTTTGGCTAAGGTTCTTGTGGTTGTGATGCTTAGGGCTTGTGGGGATGGTTCTTGTGTTCACTTGGCACCAAAAATGAGGTTTGGAAGCATTGGAATCGAGTTGGAATTGAAGGAGTCGAAGGAAGAGGTTTCAGGGGTGGATCTGGCTGGGTGTAGCGCTACAGCGCCCCCTTGTGGGCGCTATAGCGCTACCCAGGGTTGTGTTGGGCGGTTTGGGGTTCTGAGAATAGCGCTGGGGCACTAGTGAGTAGCACTGTAGTGCTACTCTGTTCCTTCAAAATCCCGTCTTGAGTGTTTTTACGGGTTTTTGGCTCGGGGTTTCAATCCTTAAGGCCTGGTATTGAATCTACCCACCGTGTGGGTACGTTTCGAGGTCCCGAGAGTGGGGTTTAGGTTAAGACCCTTTCATTGTTGATTTTCATTAATGGAATTTACAATTGGTTATGGTTAGGTAACTGCTAAGGAATCAAAATGTTGATTGTTCTCAAGGGTCGTTCCTTTATTCATTCTCGCTCGAACCAAAGGTAAGAAAATTGCACCATTTGTATATGACATGCGTGATCGTTATAGAGGCATGTTGGTTGTTAAATGTGGACATGGATTTCAAATTAAATGCTAGCAGAGGTTGTTTACTTGTGTATGGTACTGACTATTCAGAATCGGCATTGGTCGTGTATTACTGACCTAAGAGTCAGGAACGACATAAGCGTCCTGAACGCAGGGCCAATTAAAAGATTAGATCTAATCGATATTGGGGTTGAATGACTCTAGGAGCATTAATGCCGGACTGACCCTAAGGTTGATGAAACTTATAAGCGCTTGACTAGTCTAGGACTAGTTACTCGGAGCCAAGGCCTAAGGCTTAGGTGATGTGGTAGGTTATATTGGTGACTAGTTCATCGAACACTTATCTTGATAAGCTAGTGAAAGATTCACTTATTTGTAAAGCCCAGGTGACCCTATCGTCACATGGCTAATGGGAACGGAACCCACTTTAGTGACTTTTCCAACTGTCACTCCTCTATTTTGGACTGAAAGTCCTGAATGATTATTATGATCATTGTTGATATTATATTCATGCGTTATTGTGTTTTCTTGCTGGGCTTTGGCTCATGGGTGCTATGTGGTGCAGGTAAAGAGAAAGAAAAGCTCACCCAGCCTTGAGTGGAGAGCTTAGGTGGTGCTGTGTACATATGCAGCCGCTTGACCACCACGGCCAAGGAGTTCTCAGAGGAACTAGGGTGTTTACCCTATTTTTGCCACTTAGGTCGGCGGGTTGTAAATTTAAACAGTAATGACCATTTTGAGTTGTAAATAACTTGTAAACATTTTGATGGGCCCATGAATAGTTTTATGTTTAAAATACAATATATCCTTCCCTTTTGATTGGTTTTCCACCTTAACCTATTAATAACACATAGAAGCATGTTTTTAACCAAAGAACTCGGGTAGTGAGTTAAATTCACGGTTCAACATTCACCGTAACTGTTCTGGGGTAACCAGGGCGTTACAACTTGTCTAGTCTAAAGGCTAGTTATTTAGTGCCAGAGCCAAAAGACTAAGGTGATCTACACGTCTCATGGCTAGGAGAGTATGGGACCTCATAGATAGACTTATCAATCATCTACATAAGGATAGACTTATTAGTCATCGATACGGAGTATGACTTATTAGTCATCTATTCAGAGAGAGACTTATTAGTCGTCTACCTCAGAGAGACTTATTAGTCATCTACCTTAGAGCGAGAGACTTATTAGTCATCTACTCAGAGCGCAGGACTCCATAAACATTTAATTGTACCTTCTTGCATGCATGAGTAGGGTTATTACTGCTAGGCATGCCTATTATGATTTAGTGACATGTTATTACTTGTTCATGATCATATTGAGTTTTCTTGCTGAACTTTGGCTCACGGGTGCTATGTGGTTCAGGTAAAGGCAAAAGAAAGTTGGACCATCCTTGAGTTGGAAAGCTTAGGTGACGATGTGTGCATATGCAGCTGCTCAACCACCATGGCCGAGGGTTTAAAGAGGAACTAGGGTTAAACCCTATTTTGCCGCTTAGGTCGGATGGTTGTATATATTTTATTGTAATTAACCTTTAAAATATATTTTTGGGATCCCAATGTATACAGTAAACATTTTAGTGAAATGTTGTATCTTAACAAAAAAATTTAACCCTAAACCGTAATCGCACTTAGTTACACAATTATGGCCAAATGGTTCGGTTAACGAGTTTAGCATTATTTAAAATGCACATCGTAACGGTCCTTGGGTAGTAGGGTGTTACAAACTTGGTATCAGAGCTAGCCAAGGTTAAGGGTTCCTGAAGATAAGTTGGGCATGTACACTCGTCAATAAAGATAGCTTTACTCACGGTATGGTGACTATTTATGTGGTTATGTGCTTAACAGCTTAAATAGAATGTAAATGCTTTACCTGTATATTGTATTAGGGAGCATGAGATTCTGATAGAGTCTGGCTCTTGACTATTGAAATGATTATATGATTACCTGTTCCATGAATATATAAATGTATTATTTGCATGCTGGAGTTGGAGACATGGTGTGTATGTTGGAAGAGCAGGAGTTATGGATTGATGAACAAATGTTATGGCCATGTTTTTAGCACTGTAGCGGTTTATGATTGTAGTGTGGTATGATTGTTCCCGTGGGGAAGGCTTTTGCATATGCTCATCATGTTTAATAGGTCAAGTTATTGACTGCAGATTCAATCAACAGGTATGTATCCAAGGCAGATAATGAGACCTAGTGATGATTATACAGTGGCTGGGAATTACAGCCAGGGTTTGAGTTCTTCATTTGCCCCTCATAATTTCCAGCAAATGTTTATAGATGTGCAATTAAGATTGCAGAGGCAAGAGGCAGAGATCAGGTGTTTAAAACAACAGCATAATCTATTAGGGAACACCTTTTCCTTTGATATGCCAGGAGTGGCACCAGTATTGGCTCAGCCTAGGGTTGAGAACATGTGGGAATTATTTGTGGAAGATTCCAGGAATACTTCCCTCTAGTCTTTGAGGGTGGCCTAGATCCATTCAGAGCTGAGCAATGGATGGGCATGATCAGTTGCATTCTCGATAGTATGGGGGTGGTAGGTTACGATAGGGTGATCTGTATGTATTGCGGGATGATGCCCGGACATGGTGTGAAGTAGTATTCCAGACACGAGATACAGCTGTGATGGACTGGAAAGAATTTAGGCAACTGTTCAATGAAAGATATTACTGTGATGCAGTCAAGACTGCTAAGATGAATGAGTTTCTAAACCTTGTTCATGGAAACACAACTATAACCGAGTATGTTAACAAATTCTATGGGTTGGCCAAGTTTGCTTTTGATATGGTACCCACGGATGTAGCTCGGAAGGAAATGTTTATTTAGGGATTGAATCCCAGAATAGCTTAGGGCATTAAAGTTGCCCTAGTGCATGAAATCTCTACCTACACTCAGGTGGTAGGGAAGGCTCTTGCTGTTGAGAGCACATAAAATGAGATTATAAAGGAGAGTACTGTAGAGCACAGAGCTTAGACAGTGACACCTCCGTTTATTGGTTCGAGCAAGTATAAGAACTGGAGGACTTATCCAAAATGCGCTCAGTGTAAAAGGCGTCATCTGGGAGAATGCCGAGCAAAGGCATGTTCCTTATGTGGAATGGTTGGGCATTTCATGAAGGATTGCCCAGGATGGAGGACGGATGAGCAAAATGGGGTGGACAGCTCGACTCCAGCTCGAGTGTTCAATTCAATACAGTCAGAGTCAGAGACTAAGACTGAGACTGAGGCTGGTTCCTAAGGGCTGGCATGTCAGCTTTCTAGTTTTGATTGTTGTATTGTGCTAACTGGTTTTGGTGCCATGTTGTTCTTTGCTTGTTGCATCTAGGGAAGCATAGACTTAATATGCAGATTACATGGTTATGTTGTGATGAGTTAGATTATTGTGGAAATGCCTCATCAGTTCTTTTGATAGGGTTGGTTATGACTAACTTTAGTATGATCCTGGATATAGATTAGTTAGCCAAGTTTGGGGCAATGATGATTTGCAAGGAAAGGATAGTAACTCTTGGGTTTGAGAGTGGGAAACCCTGGTGGTAGTTGGCACTGTGCATGGATATTGTATGTTTATGACATATGTATTTAGAGCTAGAGATCTATTGTAGGAGGGTGCCTAGAACTCTTAGCTAGTGTGGTGGATACCACTTAGGTTGTGCCAGTGGGATCAGGACAAACTGGATTAGTCTGTGAGTTTCTGGATGTGCTTCCAGGAGATTTTTCAGGATTACTTTCACACAAAGAGATAGAATGGTGATTAGATTGGTGCCTGGGATGGAATTAGGTCTAGGGTACTGTATGGTACGACTTCAGTAGAACTATAAGAACTAAAGGCTCAATTATTGAGTAAGATGGTATTCTCCAAGGAGGATCTTTCATCTGGTTAGTACCAGCTAAATATTAGGGAGAAGGATAAATAGAAGACTGTTTTTATATCAGATATGGGCACTAGGAGTGCTAAGTTATGTTTTGAGGAACTGGTTAACGCTGAGTTATGTTTGGATGGATTAGATGAATAGAGTATGTGTAACGCCCTGGTTACCCCAGAACAGTTACCCGAGTGAACAGTGAACCGAAAATTTAGCTCGCTACCCGAGTTCTTTGGTTAAAAAAACTGCTTCTAGTGTTATTAATAGGCTAAGGTGGAAAATCAATCAAAAGGAAATGATATATTTTATTTAACGTATAAAACTGTTCATGGGCCCATAAAATCTTTTACAAGTTATTTACAACTCAAAATGGTCATTACTGTTTCAAATTTACAAACCCCGCCGACCTAAGCGACAAAAATAGGGTAAACCCCCTAGTTCCTCTGAGAACTCCTTGGTCGTGGTGGTCAAGCGACTGCATATGTACCCAGTACCACCTAAGCTCTCCGCTCAAGGTTGGGTGAGCTTCTCTTTCCCTTTACCTGCACCCATGAGCCAAGGCCCAGCAAGAAAACACAATATATCATGAATATAGTATCAACAATGACCATAATAATCATTCAGGACTTTCAGTCCAAACAAATGAGTGACAGTCGCAAAAGTCACTAAAGTGGGTTCCGTTCCCTCTATCCATGTGACGATAGGGTCACCGGGGCTTTATAGATAAGTGAACCTTTCACTAGCTTAACCAGGATAGGTGCATGATGACTAGTCACCAACATAACCTTCCTCATGACCATAGAGTCATAACCATGGGATTCCGCTCCCTAGCCATGTGACAAGCAGTCACCTAGGCCTTAGGCCCTAGTTCTGAGTAACTAGTCTTAGACTAGTCAAGCGCTTATAAGTTTCATCGACCTTAGGGTCGGTCCAGCATTAATGCTCTAGAGTCATTCAACACTGATATCGATTAGATCTAATCTTTAATCGGCCCTGCGTTCAGGACACTTATGCCGTTTCTGACTCTCAGGTCAGTAATATGCGACCAGTGCCATCCCTGACTAATCAGTGTCATACACAAGTAAGCAAGCTCTGCTAAGCATTTAATATGCAATAAATTTCCACATTTATCAACCAACATGCCTCAACAACAATCATGCATGTCATATACACAGGGTGCAGTTTTCTTACCTCTGATTTGAGCGAGAATGAATAAAAGAACGACCATTGAGAACGATCTGACTTTTAACCCTTTAGCGATCACCTAGTCATAACCAAATATGGGACACCATCAATAAAATGAATAACAAAAGTTCCCAAACCAAGATCTAGCCTCCGAGACATGAATCCCCACTAATCCGGGTAGTAGGAACAATCCCGAGGCCTAAAACCAAGTTCCCGAGGTCAAAATACTCAAACGGCCTCAAAACCACCCAAGAGCCGCAGCCCTAACACCTTGAGCCGCGGCCCCCAGCCACACCAAGAGCAAGGGCTGCGACGCCCCATACCCAGGGCCGCGGCGCCCAGCAAAACACTCCACCTGCTTCTTCGAACTAGGGCCGCGGCCCCCAACCCAGAACCAGCCCTAAGCTCGATCTCCTTCATCCCAAACCCTCCAAAAACATACCTAAACACTTCCAAATCTGAAAATCAAAGTTCCCAAACTTCCCAATGATCCAAAACCATCAAATCCCGAGGCTCAAACGAATCAAAAACTCAATGATTCACAAAATCCTTAGAAACTCTAAAAACTCAAAACTTAAAACTTAGATTAGCTTTTATTGGGTTGTTTCTCGTCAAATCCTTCGGTCAAGAAGCTTGTAATCTTTCCTAGGATTGCTATACCTCGATCCTCGCTTGATTCTGACTCCTAGAACTCGAGATTTCTTCGAAAATGCCTCGAACAGTAAAAGGAACTAACTGGAAGAGAGAAAGTGTTTTTCTAACGTACGGTTCTATCTGACAAGCTACTTTAAGCTTAAGTAACCTCAAATAAAACCTAATGCTCGGGCTCCCGAAAACACCCCTGGGGACACTATAGCCAAAACTTCCAGAATTTCCTCCTAATCTCAATAACTCCCAATTTATCATAAAATAACATTCTCATTACTCAATATCCCAATAAATGACCCCGTTATGACAAAACCGCTAATTTGAAATATAAGACCATCTCATGCCGAATAGCTTGAATATATCTCCATAATAATGGGATTTCATCCATAACTCACAATATGCACCTAAATACACAAATATGCCCTCAACAGGCCAAATTATCAAAACACCCTAATAATCAAATGTGGACCCACATGCATGCATATAACATCATATTATAATATAATTCACATAAACATGCACATTATCATTTAATGGCATAATTAAATAGTTATGGCCCTCCCAGCCTACTAATCCAGCCATTAAACGCATTAGGGATTTCAGGGCATTACAGTATGCAAAGATTATCTGAATTGGATTTGTGAACGTCTTGATCGACGGTGTTATGGTATATTCTCTGCGGATATTTGCCAAGGTCAAGGAGCGCCTTAGGGGCAGGAGTTTCCTTAGACGAGTAGGATATTATATGTGCTTTAGGGAAGAGTTCTGAGTCTTTTTACAGATCAAAACCAGTTTGTAGGTTGTTATGACACCTCAGTGACAAGGAAAAGTGATTGCCTATGCATCATGTTATTTGAAGAGTATGACTAGAATTAGAGCAGAGTTTCTGGTGGGCCAGGTGGCCAACTTTACACTTGAGTTTACTCTTTTGGAGATGATCAAAAGGAAAACAATTAAGTGAACCACAGATGGGAAAAATTGAGAGGAATGTCTCAGCTGGATTAGCTAAGGATTATACAGTGTCAGGTGTGAGATTATTGTGGTATAAGGATCGGATTTGGATTCAATGGACATTGAGATTAAATGGGAGATTCTGGATGAATCTTATACTACCTCTTATTCTTTTCATCCAGGCATCATGAAAGATGTGTTAAGATCTTGAAGCTTTATAGTGGTGGCCTGGGATGGAGAGGGACATAATGGAATACATGACAAAGTCCTTAAGCTGTTAGCAGGTCAAGACAGAGTATTAGAAACCAGTGAGGCTATTATAGCCTTTGAGTATTCCATAGTGGAAATAATGAAACATCGCGATAGGTTTCGCGATGGCACTGCCCAGGTTAGTGGTCATCATGAGTTGGTTTGGGTCATTATGGACCAGTATTTAAAGTGAGTTCACTTCTTTCAGTAAGGACAAGTAACACAGCTAATCAGTATTCAGATCTTTGTGTGAGAGAGGTAGTACGCCTTCATAGATTCGAGGTCTATCTTATTAGATGAAGAATCTATTATTACTTCAAAGTCTTGGGAAGGTTACGGAAGGCGATGAATATATAGTTGGAATTTAGTACAGGTTATTATCCTCAGACTGATGGTAAATCAGAGAGAGAGTTATCCAGTATTGGAGAGGCACCTTATGAAACGTTGTATGGTAAAGAATGTATATCACCCATTCATTGGAATGAGATAAGTAAGATATTATATTTGGATCTTGTGATAGTTTAGTGGATCATTGAAGCTATTGAAAAGGTTATAGCTTGGATGCTCACTTCTCAGAGTAAATGGAAAAGTTATGATAATTTGAAATGTAGGAACATGGAGTTCCAGGTGGAAGATTGTATCTTCCGTAGAAGATCACCATGGAAAGAGGTGAGGAAATAAGGGCAAGTTGAGCTCTAGATTAGTAAGGACTGTTTGAAATCCTAGAAATGATCAGTCAGGTTGCCTTTGGGTTGACATCAGTTTTGGCACTGTCGGCTGTATACAATGTATTTTATATTTCCATGTTGAGGACATGGATTAGAAGGGACTCATGTGTTGAGTTATGAGAATCTGGAGATTTAGGCTAAGTTATCCTGTGAGGAATAGCCAGTCCAGATATGAGACAGAAGGAACAGAGTTCTGAGAAACAAAGCTATACCTTGGGCTAAGGTATTATACGGATACAGAAACAGTCAGGTCGAGCGAGCGACCTGGGAACTGGAATCAGTTATGAAGAATTGATATTCCGGGATATTCAAGTAAAATTTCGAGGACGAAATTTCTGTAAGGAGGGGATAGTTGTAACGACCCAAATTTCCTAATAAGGCTTAGGGCCTTGATTAGGGGTTCAGGATGGCAAATCTTGGAGTTATATGATTATGTGATATTTATGTGTATCATTATGTGAATATGTGAGTAACATCATAATATGACTTGATATGCATGTTTAGGTGTATTAAATATGCATGTGGGTCCATTTCTGTTTAATTGGGCAATTTTCATATTTTGGCCATTTTTGGCATATTTGGCATATATGTGGTATATGTGTGGTGCTTCATTATTATTTGGTTATGCTAGAGTTACTCAGCACGAGACGATCCTAGGAAGCAAGCTAGTGGGAAAGTCACAACGGGATTTACACTTGACTCGGAGTGAGTCAAGGGGTATTTAGTACATTACTGAGACATTGGGTAATGGGAATAAATATTTGATGATAAATTGGGAGTTAGTGAGATCAGGGGGAAATTCAGGGAGTTTTGACTCTCTTACCTCGGGGGCGTTTTCGGGACCCCGAGCATTAGGATTTGCTTAAGGTTACTTAAGCTTAAAGTAACCCGTTAAGAAATAAAAAGAATGTTCAAAACGTTCTCTCTCCCTCAAAGTTCCATTTTCGACACCCGATAACATTTTCGAAGGAAACTTGAGTTTTAGGACTCGGATTCAGGAAAGGATCGAGGCATAGCGAATCAAGGAAAGATTAGAAGCATATTAGCCGGAGGATTTAGCTAGGAAACAACTCAATCGAAGGTAATCCAAGTTTAAGTTCTAAGTTTTTAAGCTTGAATTGGATTTTGTGTTTTGATGATTTTTTGAATGAATTGAAGCTTGGGTTTTGTTGGTTTTGGATCATGGGGATGTTTGGAAACTTTGATTTTGGGATTTGGATATGTTTGGGTACGTTTTTGGAAGGTTTTTAAATGGAGAAAATGAGGTTTTTGGCTGGGTTCGTGGTTGGGCCGCGATCCTGTTCTTGGGCCCTGCGGCCCACGCTTGAAGAAGGAGGAGGATGGCTGATTTGCAGGTAGGGCCGCGACATTGTGTAGGAGCACCGCGGCGCTTGGCACAATTAGAGAAGAGGCTGGCTTCTGTCTGGAGGCGGGCCACGACATATGGTTTGGGGGGCCGCAGTGCTTAAGGGAAATTTTGCCCATATTTGGTTTTTAGTCATGGGAACTTAACTCTAAGGGCCTGGGTTCGATCCTACTACCCAGTTGAGTGGGATTCGACATCTTGGAGGCTTGGGTTGGGTCTGAAAGTATTTATTTACTCATTTTGATGAGTTTTTATATTATGGTTGTGACTAGGTTATCGCTAGGGGCGCGGAAATAGGATTGTGCTTTTGGCTCGTTTATTGGTAACCTATGTTTGGACCAAAAGTAAGAAAACTGCACCCAGTTTGTGATGCATGTAATGCATAAGATACATGTGATTAGGGCATGACATAAATCCTGAATATGGAATTGATTAGAGCTTGAGTCTCTGTAATTGTGCATGATCATAATTATGGTAGTGATTGTCGAGTAAGCATGAAGAATGCCCTACATTTGGATATTTGACATATGACACGTGCCTGGTTGCATTGCTTACTTGTGAATGGAATTGACCTATGAGTCAGGAATTGACAATAGTGTCAGTATTGACTGTGAAGCTAGGACTTACTAGTCAAGTTCGGCAGTAGTACTGAGCATTGGTCGTATGGTATTGGCTTATGAGTCAAGAACGGTATTAGCGTGTTTAACGCAAGCCAAAAAGGTTAGATCTAATCGACATAAGCATGAAATGCTTGACTGACCTTAAGTTTGATGAAAACAAAAGCACTTGTCTAGTCTAAAGGCTAGTTATTTAGAGCCAGAGCCAAAAAGCTAAGGTGACCTACACGTCACATGGATAGGAGGGTATGGGACCTCAGAGATAGACTCATCAGTCATCTACACAGAGATAGACTTATCAGTCATCTACATAAGGATAGACTTATTAGTCATCTATACGGAGTATGAATTATTAGTCGTCTATTCAGAGAGAGACTTATTAGTTGTCTACCTCAGAGAGACTTATTAGTCGTCTACCTCAGAGCGAGAGACTTATTAGTCATCTACTCAGAGCGCAGGACTCCACAAAAATTTAATTGTACCTGCTTGCATGCATGAGTAGGGTTATTACTGCTAGGCATGCCTATTATGATTTAGTGACATGTTATTACTTGTTCATGAGCATATTGAGTTTTCTTGCTGAGCTTCAGCTCACGGGTGCTATGTGGTGCAAGTAAAGGCAAAAGAAAGTTGGACCATCCTTGAGTTGGAGAGCTTAGGTGACGATGTGTACATATGCGGCTGCCCGACCACCACAGCCGAGGGTTTATAGAAGAACTAGGGTTAAACCCTATTTTGCCGCCTAGGTTGGCTAGTTGTAAATATTTTATTGTAATTAACCTTTAAAATATATTTTTGGGATCCCAATGTATACAGTAAACATTTTAGTGAAACGTTGTATCTTAACCAAAAATTTTAACCATAAACCGTAATCGCACTTAGTTACACGATTTATGGCCAAATGGCTCGGTTAACGAGTTTAGCACTGTTTAAAATGCACACCGTAACGGTCCCTGGGTAGTAGGGCGTTACACATATGCCTCGAGCTTTCGTAATTTCGTTCGTGCAAAGTCGATGTGTTTTTCATATCTTCCGTAGGCGATGTATCGGCCCTATAGCTGCGATATCGGCATACGATGATATTTTAAACACGTTTTTGCACACTTTCAGCATATTTGAAGTATGTTAAAACAACTTTGACTGAGTAAAACGTGATCCTAACAGCTGCTGGAAGGTTTTAGAGCTTCTAGATTCATTCATTATTAATTAATTCATCTAAAATCCTCAAATAAACAAGCATGTGACAAGTGTCATGCTCTTAATTATTCTATCTAAACCTTAGGTTATAATAAATAATATTTCTAGGACCAGCTATATTAATCAAACCTTATGTTATAATTCATATTTCTAAACTATAGGTTAGACTTATAAAATCTATAACTATTTCTACGAGTTTCCAAATAAATCTCAGCTTGAACCAATATCCACTAAAACTAAAATACTACAGCTACTACTATTACTACTACTACTACTACTACTACTACTACTACTACTACTACTATCTAGCTAAGCAAAATTCTAAGATGCTATAGTTAACCTTTGGAAAAAAGTTTAACAAGACATAACCGCACAACTCCCCCTGAAAATAGGGTCGAGAGTTGTACACAAAATACTTTAAAATACCAAGATACCAACTACTCCCCCTTTTTGTCTATGAAGGTGCAAATGGTACGAAAATAAAAAGTACAATAGACAAGATACCTTATTTGTAACGCCCTACTACTCAGGGACCGTTACACTATGTATTTTAAATAATGCTAAACTCGTTGAACGAGTCATTTGGCCATAACCGTGTAACTAAACATGATTAACGGTTTAGGGTTAAAATTTTTGGTCAAAGGTACCATTGTTTCACTAAAAAGTTTATTTCATACATGGGATCCCAAAATACATCTAAAAGGGTTTACTACAACTGAAAAGTTACAACTAGTCGACCTACACGAAAAAATAGGGTTTGACCCTAGTTCCTCTTAAAAACCTCGACCGTGGTGGTCGAGCAACCGCATATGTACACATCATCGCCTAAGATCTCCAACTTAAGGATGGTCTAGCTTTATTTTCCCCTTACCTGCACCATATAGCACCCGTGAGCCAATGCTCAACAAGAAAACTTAAACATGCTCATAAGCAGTTAATAACATATATCCAAATCATAATAACCATGCCTAGCAGTAATAACCCTACTCATGAATGCATACCATTCATATAAATGACTACAGTGTCATATGGGGCCAATAGCCCAAGATAAATGATCAATGACTCATATCGGGGTCCAATGCCCAAAATACATGATTATGGAATCATACTGGGGCTCAGCGCCCTAATACATGATTAATAAATCATACTGGGGCTCGGCGCCCTAGGATATAGGACTAATGAGTCACGTTGGGGCCCTTTGCCCTATCCTCAGTATAACCAGCCTTTGAGCTGGCCCATCGTACCTGGCACTGAGATTTCCACGACCAATAGGTCGGTCAAACGTATATCACGCTCCTGATTAGGCATAATCATATCAACTAGCGCTCAACGCACTATTGTCGTCCTTGACTCATAAGTCAATACTTTTCGACCAGCATTGCAATGCCCTGGTTAGATACGACTATCACACTGTGTACTTTAAATAGTTCTTAACTCACTAAACGAGTTTTTAGGCCATAAACATGCATCTAAGTGTTATTAATGGCTAGGGTTAAAATCTCGGTAAAAAGGAATGGATATTTTATTAAAAACCATTATCCATGTTTTCCCTCTGAACACGTGGCATGATGCAATGGTCCTGCGGGCTCCTTTAAAGAGATCCGAGTCCATCCTGAGCCCGATAAACAAGGAAGTAGAAAGTTCTAAAGGCCCAATCACCAGTAATCCCAACAACGTCTGATAGGCGCAACCATAACGAGGGACCCGGGACCAAGATGCAGGCCCAACTCATCTTCCCGGTCCCAACCTACCTGTATCCTCCGAGATGTGAATAGAGGGCAGGCTCATGAGTCTGGGAATACAACCTTGTCAAGAATGAACCCGAACCTCGGTAAATGAACCAGGATATTAGTAAAGGAATTCAGACCATCTGTCCGGATGGGGTAAGATTGATCTGTTAGGAGTGTGTCCTAAAAACATGTAAAGACATTTTTTTTCCTGTGAATAATTAAATACAATGGTTTATTATTATTGTTATATTTAGATTGTTAAATTATTATTTGAATAATTTTGTAAATATCAGAAAAATTCCATATTCATTATTGAGGATGTGATCTTGTATTAGTACGAGAGAATTAAGATCACATGAGTGAATAAAAATAGTCAACAACAACAAATTAAAGTTATGGAATTCTTTAATTGGAGTTGTAAGTACGGTTTACTGAGTATCGCAATGATACAAATATTCTAGATTCGGATTATTGATGTGGTAAGACATATCCGTAAATGTGCTTTATATAATATGATTATATATGACATGGACCGATATGAATTAAAGTCTTTATCCAAAAACCATTTAACAATAAAGACTTGTAATTCATATCATAACTAATGATCATTTATAGATCAACCTAAATCCTGAGTGTTCATGAACTCCTGTTCATGTTTATTAAATCTTTTGATTCATTCGTTAAGGTCTCTTCAAAGAATGAGGCTAATGACTTTTGTTTTGGAGATTTAATATCATGGATGGCTGGGAACATGTATCAACAATAAGGAATCTAATCTTTCCTAATGGATCGTATATTAGTTCCCTTAAAGGTTAATTCTGGAACTGAATGATTTTTAGCTCAAATCTATAATTAGATTATAGATTAATTATTCACTAGTGAATTAATTGTTACTTAAGGAATAAGAAGTAAATTAGAAAGGTAAAATGGTAATTCTTCCATTCTAATTTATGAACTAATTAATTAGAGGGTTGAACTATTGTAAGATGGTTATATCAATGGACGACTTAAGATAAGATTTCTGTAAAAGTACATATATAACATAAATAGTGTAATTATGAATTTATAGTGGAGTAATATTAGAATTAATAAATTAACTATTATAATTAAAGAGTTTAATTATTTAGTTTATTTATTGGAGCTTAATGTTATAGGTCCATGGTCCCCGAAATAGCTCAAATAATCACTGACAAAGGTAAATACAAAAATGGGCAAAAATGACTTATTTGATAAGTAAAATATTTTTCTATGTATCAAACATAATTATTGTTTAATTATGTGTAATTAATTAATTAAGAATTAATTAATTATTTGATTTAACAAAAATATAATTTATTTTTGGGATTTTTGGTATTTAAATAATAATAAAAATTGGGAAAAATCACATGCCAATGATGGCATGTGGTACACGTGTAGCACAGTGCACAGTCATTGTGCTACATGCATAAGAGACTGTAATTAGTTTCTAGGTTCCACAATTTTAGTTATTTAAATATTAAATAAATAATGAGATATTGTAATTTGATTAAAATATTATTATTTAAACAAAAATCTGATAAATGATTAGTTATTTTCAAATTGTTTAAAATAACTAAGATTTTATTTTAATATATTGGATATATTAAATATAGGATATCAGTTTTTTAGAACGTAACTTTTCAGGAATAGAAAAATATCTAGAAATCTCTCTCAGAGAAAGAGAACAGTGATACAAACAAAAGTCACTGTTCTTCACAAAACCTAGGTCCAAACTTTATCAGATCTCATGTGTTGAGAACATCTGATAAATAGTTTTTTGCCTATTGTTTGTATAGCGAGCCCACACTCGTTCTTTGTGTGCTGAGAACATTTTGGAAGATCTTGGTGTGAGATCTCAAGGATTTAGCCATACAAAAAGATAGCAGCAAGGAAGGACCTGAGGTAATTTTTCTATTCATGTCTTTGATTCAATATATATATGCATGTGAAGAAGTAGATCTAGAAATCTTAAGGGATTAAATTAACAATTTGATTGTTGTTCCACTGCGTATAATCTCTGATTTGATCAATAAAAACCAACATGATCTTCCCCGACGCTGACACATTCCCAAGAAACACGGAAGTTGGTCTCCTCAACTAACCTGTAGAAGAGGTTACATACGGAATGTACGCTGCTACTAGGAAACAGTACTGCCACTACTCTAATAGATCCTGTCCCCAGGATCCCCTTAGAAGCCCATGCGGACCAGTCTGAGGTTATGTACTATTGACAGTTGTACGACTTGGCCATGTCCAAGCCGGCCCAATGGGCCATGATTAATATGTATTATTTAGCAGCATCCTTTGTATTAAGCCTCCATTAGCGAGCAAACCATGATTACATCCCTATTGGGCCTAGATTAGTCCGACCTAAGCCCATCGCACCTAAACTGCCTATAAATAGGACCAGTTGTGCACTGTAGCGGGGATCCCAGATTTTTCTCTTGTAAGCAATTACTCTACTCAAACTTGCAGAAAACTTCATTGTCAAAAGCTCTCTAAGCTCTAATCCAACAGACTCGTGAACTAAGGCTCATTAACTCCCCAACCACATAAAAACCATTGCTTGCATATCTTAAGTCCTTTCTTTTTAGATCTCTTATCTTTCATAATTCTAAGTTTTCAAAAATCTTGGTAAACATTTTGGTGCTTTCATTGAGAGCTGAAGAAAGCTTGAATCAATCTTGATCGTCTGCAACAATGGTGAACATCAGGCATACCGTGTTAGATCTTTCTCACCAGCAACAAGCAGCAAATGAAGGACCATTGCCCGATCAACCATTTCCTCAGGACCAACCTAAGGATACTCCATATCAAGCGCCTCTACCTGACGACTCCCAAAACTTCAAGGACGAGGCTGACCATGACGAATGTTACTACAAAGAAGATGAAGGCGAATATCAGGATCACGAGGCCGAAAACCCTGTTGACCCCGAAGAAGAAAATATGAACCCCGAACAGGAGGATCCAGAAGTGGCCCACCTGAGCCAGCAAGTCCTGGATCAAGAAGCCAGGATAACCGAATAGAAAGAGGCTACCCGCCAGATGCAAGAATCCCTACTTGCTCTTCAGGCCTTCATCGCTGCCCAAGGATTGTCATCCAATCCTTCAACCATTCTGCCTCCAGGAACACAGTCGCTAGTCCCACCAATCAAGACCGGCATACCTAAGATCACCAGCCCGATCCCTCCTCCAGGACCACACGACCCGTCAAATCCCGTGCAGGGAAAAGCCAAAATGGCCGATCCTATGGGAAAAGAAAACCCCCAAAAGCAAGCTCATCCTGTCCAAAAACTGAGGCTAACCCAGGGAAATTCCCTAGGAAACAACAGATGCATCGTGTCCCAGGACGGGATCATCCGAACGATCCGCAAGGGAAGCGCTCGCAGGGTGGTAGGCCCCAGAATGTCCCTAGACATAATGAACGGGAACGAAGCTTCCTTCCCAGTGCTTTCGTGAACAAAGATCACGGAGGACACAAGCATGAGGAAGAGTCGGAAGTCATCAGTTCGAGAGGCGATACTTCATTGGTAGACTTGTGCGACGGCCTTAATGCCCGAAAGGAACGGGCCCGCAAGGAAAAGATTTGCCCCTAAGGAGGCGACTTGAGGAATAACCTCAACGACAGGAGGAACGAGAGAGTCCCCCTGGATGATGGAATGGCCAAACAGTTCATGGAAAAGTTAGCCGCTCTAAAGAAGGTCACAGACCGTTAGGTCCGGAAACAAGAAAGATGAGGCTCCGATTCCGAAGAGGAGGAAAAAGAGCCATGCGCCAAACACATCATGGATGTGGTACTACCAAAAGGGTTTAAGATGTCGAACCTACCCTCCTACACCTGGAACGCATACCCTAGGGACCACTTGTCCTGCTATAGCCGCTTGATGACCATAGCTCACGTCTACGACAACGGCAAGTGCTTGTGTTTCTCGATCACTCTGGCCGAACTCGCGGAAGAGTGATGGAAGAGACTTAAGTCGAGATCAATCCAATCCTAGTTTGGATTGCCGTCGACATTCTACAAACAATTTATGGTCGCCATGATGATGGACATGCAAATCAGTGTGCTGGCCAATGTTAAACAACATCCCACTGAGACCCTCAGAGCCTATATCCAACACTTCACGGAGGAAGCCACAAAAACTAAGTTGGACGACGGATAGCGCCTGATGGCTCTCCAGTCCGGGATTAAAGCTAGATCCCCTTACTGAGACATCATGCAGCGCAGCAAGGTGGCCACCCTTGAAGAGTTCATAAGGAGGGCACAATGTTTTATCAACTGGGAGGAGGCTCAAATCCATGCTTTTGGGTGGCAGCCGGCAACCCAATTGAGTGCCCAGACCTTCCCCAGATACGGGATGCAGTATTCCCTCGAACCTCTATCCGGCACCCCCGGCGGCGTCCGGGTCCAATAATACCCATGGGATGATGTTCATGACCCTGACGGTCTATGGTCCCACTTCAACAGGGTACGCTCAGGCTTAGTTAGCCCCAATTTTCGGGAACGGCATGGCACCATTCGGATACAGTGCCGCTCCCGGCGGAGATTATTAGACTATGTAATAAGAGAATCTAGAGAGGTTGAGTTCTTTGAGAACATGTCATGCGATGGCAACAAGTTAGAACCAACTCAAACTAGAGAGCCTCAAGAGAAGACTCCTAGAATAGTTGGTGAACAACCTCAATTGCCTAGAAGGAGCCAAAGTGTAATGCCCCAAATTTCCTAATAAGGTTTAGGACGTTGATTAGGAGGCCGGGAGGGCCATAGTTGATTTATTATGCCGTTAAATAATTATATGCATGTTTATGTGAATTATATTATAATATGATGATAAATGCATGCATATGGGTCCATTTTTAATTATAAGGGCATTTTGGTAATTCATGATTGTGTATTTTCATGCATGTGGGTGAATTATGAATAATACCACATTATATGTGGATTTTTTCGAGCCATTCAGCATGAGACGATCATGGAATGCAAGTTTTCGTTCTGGTCATAACGTGATTAATTTCGGGGCTCGGGGTGAGTCTTGGGGTGATTTGAGGAATAGAACATTACCGGGAATTAAAGGGTAATGGGATATGATCTATTGGCATTTAAGAATATTGGAAGTATCGGGAATTGGAGGGCGTTAATTATGATTAACGAAATAGGCGAGAAATGACGGTTTTGCCCTTGGTGGCTGTTAAGGCTTTTATTTAGAATTGAGGGTATTTAGGTCTTTTGACCCTAAAGGATTCATATCAACCATAAAGTTGTCGAAAGCTTAAGAAAACAGAGTCTCCTTCACCTTCTCTCCGGTACATCATTTCCTCTCCATTTATCTTTGAACTTTGGAGCTCTTTTTGAGGAACCAAGCCTTGAGGGTTTTGGGTTATGCTCTACCAGTGAAGAGGATGCTAAGCTGATATTGAGGTGAGTTTTTAGCCATTAAAACCTTAGTTCTTGCTCTGTTTTCTCATTGAGTTTTAGTTGGGTTTTTGGTTTGAAAGTTGAGTTTCAATGGGAGTTTTTGGTAAGGGTTTCTTGGGTTATGATGCCTAGGACATATGTAGATGGTTTTTGGGTTCATTTGGGACTTAAAATGAAGTTTGGAAGCTTTTGGTTCAGGTTGGAAATGGTGGAGTCGAAGGGGGAAAGTTTCAGGGCAAAGTTGGCTAGTGGTAGTGGGCGCTACAGCGCTACTCAAGGGGGATTCTGGTCTGTCTTGGGCGCTGGGGCGCTGGGGCGCTAGGTGCGGTAGCGCTGGGGTAGCTCAAATTCCTATTTTGGGTGTTTTTAAGGGTTTTTGGCTCGGGGTTTCAATTCCTAAGGCTCGGGATCGAATCTACTCACCGTTTGGGTACAATTTGGGGTGCCGGGAGTGAGGTTTAGGTCAAGACCCTTTTATTGTTGATTTCATTAATTGGATATTTTATTTGGTTATGACTAGGTGACCGCTAAGGGATTAAAGGATCGATCGTTCTCAAGGGTCATTCATTTGTTATTTCTTGCTTGAACCAGAGGTAAGAAAACTGCACCCAGTATGTGATGTATGTGATGCACGAGAAACATGTGGTTAGGGCATGCCATGAATGTTGAATATGAGATTGATCAGAGCTTGAGTCTTTGTGTTGGTGCATGATCCTAATTATGCTAGCAATTGTTAAGTAAGAATGTTGAATGCCCTAAATTCGGATATTTGACATATGATATATGCTTGGCAGCATTGCTTATTTGTGCGTGGCACTGACTTACTAGTCATAATCGGCAATGGTGTCAGAACTAGCTGTGAAGCTGTGACTTACTATTCAAGTTCGACAGTAGTTTTGAGCACTAGTCGTATGTTACTGACCTAAGAGTCAGGAGCGGCATAAGCGTCATGAACGCAGAGCCGATGAAAGATTAGATCTAATCGATATCTGCATTGAATGACTCATCATGAGCATTAATGTCGGACCTACCCCAAGTTCGATGAAAAACTAAAAGTGCTTGTCTAGTCTATGACTAGTTACTCAGAGCCTGGGCTAGAAGGTCTAGGTGACCGCATCGTCACATGGCTAAGGGTACGGAACCCGCACTAGTGACTCCCTGGTCTCTCATTTGGTTTACGTAGTGATTCCCTCATCAGTCACTCATTTGAGGGTGTGGAACCCATGTTAGTGACTTGCTCACCAGTCACTCATCTGAGGGTGTGGAACCCATGTTAGTGACTTACTCCTCTGTCACTCATTTGATTAGGGCTACAAGCCCCAGCATGGTTATCGGAACCTCTAGTGTTAATCACTCATCTATTTAGGTTTGACTGGATAGTCATTCATACAGGAGGGCAGGGCCAACAATCATCATTATTTGAACTTATTTGCATGCGTGATTAAGGCTGTTATTACTAGGCATGCTCATTATGATTTGATGACATGTTATTACTGTTCATGAGCATATTGAGTTTTCTTGCTGGGCTTCGGCTCACGGGTGCTATGTGGTGCAGGTGGTAAAAGAAAGTTGGACCATCCTTGAGTTGGAAAGCTTAGGTGACGATGTGTACATATGAGGCTGCTCGACCGCCACAGCCGAGGGTTTAAAGAGGAACTAGGGTTAAACCCTATTTTGCCGCTTAGGTCGGCTGGTTGTAAATATTTGTTGTAATTAACCTTTAAATTATATTTTTGGGATCCCAATGTATACAGTAAACGTTTTAGTGAAACATTATATCTTAACTAAAAATTTTAACCCTAAATCGCTAATCATACTTAGTTACACGATTATGGCCAAAAGACTCGATTAACGAGTTTAGCACTGTTTAAAATGCACACCGTAACGGTCCCTGGAGATTAGGGCGTTACACAAAGGCTCAAAGGTTTGGGATCAAATGATAAGTGTTCTCCATTAGAGACACTATACCTTGTTGAAGGAGATAATGAGGAAGTTACTTGGAAACATCAAATAGTACTTTAAATAGAAGATGATCCCAAAACTTTCAATGAAGCAATGTCCTCAAGGGACTCCGCTTTTTGGAAGGAGGCAATTAATGATGAAATGGATTCAATTATGTCAAACCACACTTGGGAATTGGTTGACCTTCCAAAGGGGTCCAAACCAATTGGGTGCAAATGGGTATTTAGAAAGAAATACCATATCAATGGCACCATACAAACCTTCTAGGCTAGGCTAGTAGCCAAATGTTTCAAACAAAGAGAGGGAATAGATTACTTTGACACATATGCACCGGTAGCAATAACTACTTCTATAAGATTGTTGTTTGCCTTATCATCTATATACAACATTTATGTTCACCAAATGGATGTCAAAACGACATTCCAATGGGGATCTTGAGGAGGAGGTCTATATGGAACAACCAGAAGGTTATGTTCTTCAAGGGAATGAACATAAAGTGTGTAGACTTGCCAAATCATCATATGGTTTGAAACAAGCTCCAAAACAATGGCATGGGAAGTTTTACAAAGTCATTGTTTCTAATGGATTTAGACACAACAATGCGGACAAGTGCTTATACTCTAAGACTTGTGGTGACTATGTCATACTTGTGTGTCTATATGTAGATGATATGTTGATTTTAAGTAATGACATGAAAGGAATAATGGAAACAAAGAGGTTTCTATCTTCTAAGGTATCAAAGTTAGAATGAATAGTGGGGGTTTTGTGTTAAGTCAAACCCACTATGTTGAGAAAGTGCTCGACAAATTCAATCATCTCAAAATCAAAGAGGCACATACACCATTTGATTCAAACATAAAGTTTGAAAAGAATGAAGGAAGAACGGTGGCTCAATTGGAATATGCAAGTGCAACATGTAGCCTAATGTACGCCACTCATTGCACAAGAGCAAATATTGCATATGAGGTTAGTAAATGTAACATCCCAAATTCCCTAATATGGCTTAGTGCTTGGATTAGGGGGTCGGGAGGCAATACTTGTTTTAATTATGTGTTAATACAGTATGAGCATGTCATTATGTGAATTATATTATAATATAATTATGCTTGCCTGTTTAGAAATAATAAGTGTGTATGTGGGCCCGTTTCTTATAAGAAGGGCATTTTAGTAATTTGACCCGCTGAGGGTATAATTGTAAATTTGCGTCTGTGTGATTGAGACCAAATTATTATGTGGATATATTTGGGCTACTTGATGTGAGGCAATCCTGGTGAGCAAGTTAGCGAAAAAGTCACAATGGGGTAAAATACCCGACTCGGGGTGAGCTTAGGGGTATTTTGGTAATTAGTACATTGCTGGGATTTGTCGGGTGATGGGAGATTAAATGATTATTATTTTTAGATAGTTGGGGATTTAAAGGAACACCCGGGAATTCACGGGAAGTGGCAATTGACGGAATTGCCCTTGAAGGGCTTGGGGAGAGTGATTTGGTCTAGGGGCATTTAGGTCATTTGTGCCTAATTAGAGACTTAACTAGATGTTTCTTCAGCTGAGGGAAAACTAGAATAGAGTAATAAAAAATAGGACTACTTTCTCTCTCTCGTAACTCTCTCTCCCTCTTATTGATAGCTTGAGAATTTTGAGGAATTAGAGGAATCAAGCTTAGGAAATTGAAGGGTTAAGCTTGTGAAACATGGGGATTAGCTCAAGGGTGTTATCATCTCAGAGGTAAGGGTTTGAATTCGAAATTCTTCATGATAATTCTATGGTTTTGTTGGAAGCTTTAGTTTTTGCATGTGTGAGTGTTTTGATGGTGAATTTTGGATATCTAATAAGTTTTAATCAAGTAGTTAGTTAGGTTTTGTTGCTGGAAAAGTGTTATACTGGTTATGAGGATTGAATTGAAGTTTTGAGTGTGTTTGGGTTGAATTTAGTTGGGTTCGACTAAAGGAAAAACCCAGAAATTCTGGGTCCAAAGGGGTCGGGTCGCGGCCCTGCTCTTGGTGTGTCGCAGCCTTCTTGAACAAAAAGGGAGCCAAGGAGGGCTCTGTCGCGAGGGCGTGCCGCGACGCCTTTTAGGCTGGGCTGCAGTGTGTGTCTGGTGTTTTGGGGAAGGCGAGCCTCTGATTGGGGCGGGCCGCTGCACTAGAGCTTGGGGCCGCGACTTTTAAGGAGTTTTTGGACCCCGAGAAGGTTTTGAGTGCAGGAACTCAACCTTATGAGTTCGGGATCGATCCTACTACCGTGTTTAGTAGAATTCGATGTCTCGAAGGCTAGGACTTGGTCTAGAAGCCTTTATTCACTAGTTTTTTTTTATGGAATTCTTTATTATGGTTGTGACTAGGTCAACGCTAAGGGCTCGGATTAGGGATCGTACTCGAGAGTCGTTCATTGGTAGCTTGCACTTGGATCGAAGGTAAGAAAATTGCACCCAGAATATGATATACATGATTGGGGCTCGACCCGAATGCTAAGTGTTGACCGTGTTTTTGGCCAACGACGTGAGAACGTCAAAAATGATGAAACCTTCAAGAGAAATAAAACGACACAGACGGGTTTGAAAAGAAAATAAATAACACACGCAATTTTTATAGTGGTTCAGCCCCAATATGTTGGTAATAGCCTAATCCACTTAGAGTTGTGATTATAGATCTGTACTCAAGATCAGATGAACTGAGCCAACTGAGTTTCTTCAGTACAGATTATAAGAATACAAGAATTCTTTCAGATACAAGCACTTTCTCTCTCTAGAAAACTCAGACCCAAAATTTCCCAAAAGTCTCCAAAAAAGAAGCAACCCCTTTTCTAATCCCATAAGCCATATATTTATAGGCTTAGGGTCACACACCTGCTCTCCCCTAGAATCGAGATATTTTATTATTCTTATTATATTTAAATTACAAAAATATTCAAAATGTAACAGAACACCCAATTTGTGGATAAAATGAGAGATTCTCGCGTGTGCCAAGACCGGTTCTTGTTGAAGCCGTTTCTGGGAATCTTGACTTAGTCCTCCTCTATCTGGTCGACCCATATCTCCTTCAAGCTGGTCGAACACACCTTCACTGGGCAGATTGCCTGTGTTGTAGTGCACGCCAGTATACCTTATGTGCACGCCAATATACTCTATGACTGGGCAGTCATGCACTTAGCTGGTAGGACATGCACTTGGCTGGTAGGACACGCATTCCTCTGGTCTAACATGGCACTCTGGTCTAGCATGCCATGTCTCTCGTCTAACATGGCACTCTGGTCTAGCATGCCATATCTCTGGTCTAGCATGCCATATCTCTGGTCTAACATGGCACACTGGTCTAGCATGACATTTCTGGGCAGCAAAGTCATTACTGGACAGCAATGTCATTCCTGGGCAGCAATGTCATTCCTGGGCAGCAATGTCATTCCTGGGCAGCAATGTCACTCTTGGGCAGTAATGTCACTACTGGTCGGACAAGGTCATGCCTGGTCGGTCATGACACTTTTCAAGCCAGTCAAAATTTTATCACAACTCTGAGGAACCAATATATTTATTGACTATTAATGTGTCTTTTACTGCCCATGCACTGCCACTTGTCACCTCTATTGCCACGTCATCAATCTCCAATTTTTGGGGATAACACTAAGTATAATCTTGACTTGGGCGTTAGGCCTGTGAATGCGCATGATTATGATTATGCCTATGTATGTTTGATTAAATATATTATAATACATTGTATCTGTATATATATATACATATATATGATAAATGGATTATGTGATTGTCTGCTTTGACTAGGGAGCTCGGTCTATAAACTAGGGATTCGTTGTGATATCTAGTTAGAGATCGACTTACTAGTCATGGGCGTATCTGATTTAAGTGACTTGACTTATAAGTCAAGAATCTGTGAAGCTCGGCTTATAAGTCGAGGGTTTTTAAGCTTCGACTTACAAGTCGGGGGTCTGTGAGGCTCTACTTATAAGTCGAGCACCTGTAAGATTCGGCTTATGCGCTAAGGTTGGCATTACGCATGTGGGGTGCAGGTCACAATGGTTGAGCCACCTTGGGGGTGCACCAAGCACCTGACTGGCTCAGATGCCAAACAAATTGAAAGGGAGTGCAACACGAACTTGTGCAACTCTATGGCTGCTGAGCTATAAAATGTTTATGCTAGTTTCAGTTATTACTGCTAGTCTGATGTATTACTCTGTGAATTGTTGAATATATTTTCTTGCTGAGTCTTTTTGCTCACAGGTGCTTTGTGGTGCAGGTAAAGGTAAGGAGAAGCGTGGTCAGCCATGAGTTGGAGAGCGATAGCAGTGACGTGTACATATGCAGTCCGCTCAACCGCCACAGCCGAGAAACTTAAGGAAGCTAGGGTTGAACCCAGTTTTGCCGCCTAGGTCGGCCTATTTTGTAACCTTGGTGTTGTAATCAACTTTTAAACTTATATTTTGGGGATCCTGTGTAAAGATCAAAGTTTTTGATTATATAAAAATGTTTATGACCTGACCAAATTTTTAATACTTGAACCTTTAGTAACTTAGTCACATGTTTGGTCCAAATGACTTGTTTAGCAAGTCCAGCACTAATTTTAAACACACTTGGTAACAGACCCTAATTAGCAGGGCGTTATAATAAACTTGGTAGGTTTACTAGCAATCCAAGTATCAAGCATTGGAAAGTTATTGAGAGAATACTTGGTTATCTTAAGGGTACCAAGGAGTATAGTCTTCACTATACAAACTTTCTAAAGATACTTGAAGGATATTTCAATGCTAATTGGATATTGGGAATTGGAGATAATCTCTCCACCACCGGTTGGGTGTTTACTCTTGGAGGAGGTGCTATCTCGGGGGCTCCAAGAAGAAAACATGTATAACACACTCAATCATGGAAGTAGAGTTTATTGCTTTAGCGGCAACCGAAAAAGAGGCTGAGTGGCTTAGGAATCTCATGATGGATATTCCTCTAACCACGGATATGGTATCGAAAATTTCAATACATTGTGATAGCCAATCCGTACTTGCTAGAGCATATAGTAGTGTGTATAATGGAAAGTCTAGACACATTAGTCTAAGACATGAATATGTGAGACAACTGATTCAAGGTGGAATCATATCGATCTTATATGTTAAAACAAGTGAGAACTTAACAAATCCATTTACAAAACCTCTTGTGAAAAGGTTAGTAAGTTCTACTTCAAAAGGGATGGGATTGAAACTCCTATAAGAATAGATTCACCAATGATGGAAACCCAACTCTCATCTTGTACAAATCAAGGGAAAGAGTTCAACGGGTAAGAACAAATCATTGATAAGTGAATAGTTTCAACACTAAAATTTATGATGAGTTCCATTTGAGGTGGTTAGTGTTGGTTGCTACCGAGTTAGGGTTAAGCCTAGGACTTTTAATGAAGTTCAGTTGAGTGTAACAAACATCTATAAATGTAGCAAAGATGCTGTAAGAACTTCACTTATGTGGGCTTAGAGGTGGTGCCGTCTCTCATGGGAGTTGGAGTTTCTCCCCAGAAAGTCCATGAAGAGATGAACACATGGCCATGATAGTGCTAAGAAAGAAAGTGGGAAAACAAAAGATGTGGTGGAGGTGTGTGAGGTATCACCGGTGTTATCATATGGAATACTTGGTTCAAGCTCTAAGCTACTAATGATTTCGATATTTTGTGGTATTTTCACTAAGATAAAAGTTCAAACTGAAAGACACTTTATCTTATGCACTAAAACTGTTTTAGCTAGAGAATGTGGCTTGTATTTAACCAAGTGGGAGATTGTTATGATTGGTTAAATACAATTAATAAAGTGTTAAAATACAAGCAAGGTATAAACACTTAGTAGAATTCACATAGTGTAGATGTGAATTTGAGTTTCAAATTGTAGGCACTTATAAAATGCAAATTTTGATCCAAAGTGATACATAAAAGTATCTAAGGGTTCCCAAAAAGTTTGGTGGCATTTGGAGAATTTTTTGGACCTTTGGAAGTGTCCAAAGTCAGAGGGGTGGCGACGTAGGCGACACATCGCCTGCGTCGCCTGTTGTATTACGTGAAATATTGTAAATGCTCTAAATGACGTGTTTTGCAAGTCTAATCCAATTGGTTAGACCTAATGACGATGCCTACTGTATATATGGGTCAAAAACAATGATTTGGGAGACTTGATCACTCTCTCTAGCTCCGAGAATCTCTAGTTTTCTCCAAGAACTCTCCAAGAAAGTGCTTGACTTAGAGAGTTGAAGGCTTGTTCAATCTCAATCCTCATTTCCTTAAGAGACGACCCCAAGCATCAATGGTGTCTGGGAAATAGAATATTAGGACAGCGTTTCTCAACGTGTGTAAGCCTTGGTTTGTGTTTGGTTTGCTCTATTGTTTAAAGTGGTGATTTGCCTAGGGTTTGAAGATTCATCAAAACTTGGAGAACACCATTGTTCTACTTGGGTTTGCATGTTCTTTTTCAATATTTTTTAAGTTTCTGTCAATCCAAATTTTGTGTAGATTCTATTTTTTATGGTGGTGTTATCTCACTCTCCCCCAACATCTTTGACTGGCAGGGTGCGGCGCACGTTTGCCCATGTTAGGCATCATTGTGGGAAATGCCGATTGTCGAGGGTACGAACTCGACACCACTAATTGAGGCTCACGACTTGTTGCTAATTACTCATAATTGCCACGTGTCGGGTGTTGAAAACACAGACAACAATATATAATACATAATCTTAATTTTTATTAAAAAAATTATCATTTATGTTTTAAAAAGTTATCATATTATATATATATTTTAAAACCCATAAACAATGTTTTGGTTTAATTTTTTATTTAATATGTTTATGTCATTATTTAATACATAATATTTTTTTTTATTTAAAATTTATATGACAATGATATAAATTTAATAAAAATAATTGATAAATTCTATAAATAAAACTAAGTAAATGTACAATGCTCGTTGTTCGTATATAATATAATAAAAAATATGAGTACACCTCTTATATAATATTTTTTAGACTAAACACCTAATGAATTTTATAAAATATTACGCATGCACCAATACTCTTATTTTAATTTTACTTTGACCATCAAAATTTAATTTAATTTAAAATATTCAATTAAAAGAAGACTTTATTGTTCAAACGAAAGTAATAAAATAACTTGAAAAACCGATTGAAATTTGTATCATAATCTTGACAGACATGTATTCATGTAATTTTCTTGTTAAAAAATATTTTATAAACTAATTTTTTTGGTAAGGTAAGATCATTTCCATACCAATAAATCATTTATCATATTTTTTAAAATACATCACAAAAATCTAATTTTCTTTTGGCTTTCAATTTTACATAATGACTCTCACAATATATCATATGTATATAAATATATATATTAAATTATTTAAATTTAATAGATTTTAATATTTTTTTAACTATCAAAATGAAAGAAAGAGGAAAGAAGAAAGATAAACCAAATAAAAATGTTTAAAGAGATAAATAGGGGTTAAATTTTTTTGTGTATTTACGGAAAATTCACAAAAATACTTAAGATTTAAAAAAAATACTAAAAATGCGGAATTTGAAAAAAATTAAAAAAAATACAAAGCGACATAATTGTAAGTACGGAAGTTTTTTTTTTTGTATAAACAAAGTTTACAATTTGTAACAATATAGATTTTTTGTAACAAAAGTTTATAAATTTGTAACTAAAATTTATAAGTTTATAACTAAATGTTATGATTTGGTAAATAATATTTATAGACTAAATAAAAAATTATAACAGATGATTACAGAACTGTTACAAACTATTATCCGTATTTTTTGTAATTTTTTAAAAATTTATGTGTAATTTTTTCATTTACGTAATCAATTATTTATACATTTTAGTACATTATTAGGGGTGCTCTTTCTAACTAGGGTGACATTAGTAATTTTCTTTTATTATTATTATTATTATTTTTTATTTTTTAAATAAATAATTTAATCAGCAAACCCAAGGAGCTGTCCAAATTCTAGAACGTCTTGTCGGCCCAGTCCAGAGCACAGGGGGTCATTTTGGTAAAATCACCTTCAAACCAAAGACAAAACAGATCATTTAAGTTTAACTAGAAAGTAAGATAGTAACTCAGTTAAAAATCTCTCTCATCTTTACTAATTACTTTGCCCTAACCACTTCATTACTTACTTAGACCATACAATACTTATATACAACTTCACCACGCTCCCCCCATCCTCGTCCTCTTCCTCTTTCTCTCTCTAAAAGATAACAGAGCTGATCTGATCGCTTCCTCTTTCGTCCAATGGCGGAGCCGCAACCTGAGAAAACCCTAACCCTTTCCGAGGTACTGTTCTTATTGTCTTCTTTGTTCACTTTACTAATTTGTTCTTTTGCGATGTTCGTAATTTAGTCTGGATGGATCCAATCCAATTTGATTGCTTGATTGCTTTCGTCTGGGTGCTTTTTGTTCCAAAATTTTCCGCTCTCTTTAGATTTGATTTAATGGTGGTTTGCTTCAATCATAAGAATTCTTTCGTTTTTGTAAAAAAAAAAAAAATTGTTCTTGGTGTTTAGTTTTCGAAATATCTAAATGGAGGTCAAGTGAGGTTTATGCCCTAATTGTAATAAGATTTTCTTTAATTTGTAAGATTAATTCGACGATGATCATTAAATTAGTGTGCACCATGATATAGTTGGAAATGCTCTGTTTGGTTTTCTTTACCTGCTATCTCAAATGAAATGTATCAAAATGGTTTTAGTTAATGGTGTTGGGTTATAAAGATAAACAAACAGACACACGCTATACTTGACTATGAGTGCTCACATTACGACCACAAAGTGTGATATTAACAATTTCTGTTATGATAATTTGCCAATTTGGACTATAAATTTTCTCATATTTTTTAACATTCAATTGTCAGCGTGATTGTCTAAATTTTTTGCTGTTGACCATGTAAGCATCCATCCTCCGGTAATATCTATAAGTTTGTATCTTCTAGAGAGTGAAAGTACTTTTTTTTTTGCTAATTGATATTTCGTTGTTTCTTTTATTATATTAAGTTTACGAGGTTGAGAATGGTTTCCCTGATGCTTTAACTCGCAGGAATATGCATTAGAGAAAGAAGATAAGGTGGCTGTGGATACAAAACCTGTAGAAGTAAAAGAGGTTGAAAACCCAGGGAATGCTGCTTCTGAGGAAGTAGTCGCTGAGAAAGATGAGGAACCACCAGCTGCAGCCCCCAAGGAAAGCACTGAAGTTCCTGCTCCTGCTGCTGCTGAAGAAAGCAGTGAATCTGCCCCTTCAGCAGTTGTTGGTGGAGAAAGCTCTGGAGACAGCGCTGATGCAGTTGAAACCAGCTACGAAACTGCTGCCGAGGCTGAAAACTCGAGTGAGCAAGAAGCTGTAGAAGAAGAGGCACCGGAGATTAAGGTTAATTTTGCTTATACCCTTTATAACTGTTATCAATAGTTTAATTTGTTCACCTAGGCAATCATGTGCATTCCATTGTCATTATATATGTTCGAGTTGTTGCTTACATATTCTTATTTGCAATGGTCAGCTTGAGACAGCACCAGCAGATTTCCGTTTCCCCACTACAAATCAAACCAGGCATTGCTTTACCCGATACGTAGAGTATCATCGGTAAGACTGCTAGTTCAATGGTTGCTGTCTAATTCCTTGAGCTTGTCAGTGCGATACCTTTATTTTGCATGTTGCTCAGACAATCTTTTTCAAAATATATCTTAAATTATTCGTTTTTTCCCCAGATGCGTAGCTGCGAAAGGTGAAGATGCTCCAGAGTGTGATAAGTTTCAGAAATATTATCGTTCTCTTTGCCCTGGTGAATGGGTATGTATCTTCTTTTGTCTTTACAGATACTTAAGTGATGTTTGGTTGGGGTAATAGAATGGAATGGAAAGTAAATTCCATTATTTTGTTTGATTGTATTTTAGAATATTTGAATGTCATTTTTCATTGGAATGATTTTTCTACTTTTTTTTGGTGGGATGACTATTCAATTAAAAGGAAAGATCATTCCAATTCCAGATCGAAAAAATTTTAATAATTTTTTTTTATTTAAATTAATTTTTATTCCATTCCTATTCTTTTCCATCCTTATTCTTCCATTTTCATTTCCTTCAATCAAACGGCATCTTATAGTTTTTCCTTCATATAATACGTTGGACAAGTACCTCTTTACTCATGCCAATTGGTTTATTTCTTATGTGTGCAGGTCGAGCGATGGAATGAGCAAAGGGAGAATGGAACCTTCCCAGGTCCTCTGTAGACAGCGGCTGTTTAAAAAGTATTTGTATGCCATGTGCTCTGCTTTTATGCCCGAGTTGGGTATTCTGGTAGATGAACTTCTGTGATGAGAATTGAACTCTCAGGGAATTTCTTAAACAATGAGCTAATAAGAAATTTGGCTTGTTTTTTGATACAGATAATTTATTGCTGCATAAAGGCCATTTATATTGACATCGAATTGGGGAAGCTTTTCTTGTGACATTTTTCTGTTTTATACATGTGCAACAGTCATTTGTTATTTTTACTGACATCCCACCCCTATTTGCTCTTTGGGGTTTTGTGAAAGTGTCATCCAATAAATTAAAGGTCTGTTTAGATTAGCAATGTGAAAAAGTGTTCGTGCATGGATAGTTAGTTTCTTTTAACGTAAACAGATTTCACACTTCTTAATATGGAAAACCTTCGGTACATGCCTAATGTATGATCCTCACCTCACTTTTAGATCATTTTCATATTACATATCTCGCACTCCTTATTATGCACTTTGTTACACCATATCATTTATTTTGAATAAAATACCTTTGACATCGACTGCAATGCTAATCGACATAAAGATTTCATGTGCGATTATGGTTGGGAGAATATCGTTCTTCGTATAAACTTGTCGTTTGACATTAAGATGACAGTAATGTTACAGGAGCAGCTATAGCGCTGAGACTCGAGTTGTTATGCTTTTCCTTGAAGAACGACCTCAGATATACTGAGACGACTTCCGTGAGACATCATTTAGTCATATGGAAATTGATTACATTTTTTTAAGAACGACATTGATTTCATAAAGAACAACGTTGGAAGTAATAATTGTAGTTGTGCCTTGTACTTAAATGAGCATATATTATTTACGAAGAAAGACTTGTGAGCACCAAATTTTTGCCGTAATGGACCAATGTAACACAATTGTTGTGAACAACGACCTTGATGTAACAAGGAACGATAGTTGTGATACTGATGGTAGTCGTTCTAGCTTTCTCAAATGTTTTGGTTTAAATTCAATCTGCAATGTGAAAGACGTACTGACACCTATGTCAGAATGAATATGATGTGACTAATGTTAGTCACACTTTTAATAATAATTTAGTCGCTTCGATAACAATGGGAACGACTTGTCTATATGAAAATTACCCTCATCCAATTGATCATAGTTGCGAATAAGTGGAAATCTCTGTGTCAGTTTGTGTATCAACCGTATAGGCACAAATTTTAGTGTGTCAGAGTAATTTATTCAAAATAAATGATATATTGTAGTAAAGTAGATAATAAGGATACTAAAAATATATAATTTGGAGTTGATCTAAAAGTGAGGATTAGAATTTCTGACTTGTATTGGAGCCTTTCCCCTAAAATATGTGGCAGTAGTGCTAATTTGTTTTTTGTTTTTTTTAAGTGACCAAATACCAACGGAAATTTGTTGCTGCTATTGATTGTTGATTGTTGATTGTTGATTTTTAATTTTTATTTTATTTTCCTCAAAAATGTTTTTAGTAATGTCTTTTCTATTTTCTTTAATCCAAAGTTCCAAACACTACAAAATTCTGGGGTGATTGGAAGAGGGTTTAGATGCAAGAGGTGAAAGAGTATTTACACATGATCTGTTGAATAACCAAATTATTATTTATTATCTTGCCTTTAACTAGTGGAAGTGTTTATTCTTTCCCCAAATCTAATTAGCTTAAATTATATACATCTTAATAGCACTCCCAGTTACTTCATTATACTACTTTTTAAAATACATTACTGAAATTCGTTTTATTTAATTTTATACACTAACTTTTATAATTTATGATACATTACTTTTGTCTATCTAATTTTATCGAGGACAAAAAGAAAATATAAATTAATTTAAAAAATTATAATATTCTTGTAAAATATTTATAAATTACAAAATCTAGTAAAGTCATCTTTTAACACTATTTTGATTAATCTTTCCAAAGAAAAAAAAAATCTATTTTGAAATAACTAATGGAAGTCTATTTCATAATAATAATAATAATAATAATAATAATAATAATAATAATATCATTAATTGATCGGCAGCATCAATGACTACTACTGTCCGTAAACTGGGCCTTGGCCCGTTGATCATGGCCTACGGTCGTGGCCCAATTTTCTTTTATTTATATATTTGATAAAAGGTATTATATTTGTACCTAAAAATATATAAATGCACCTATTAATTAAAATTTTAATATTTTTTGATATTTTTTAAATTATTTTTTTTCTTAATTTCAATAATTTTATTTTATCTTGTTTTCATAATTTTTTTTGATAATGTATAATTTTTTTAGAAAAAAACTTTTATATACATATTTTTTTGTTTAAATTTTTATTTTATTTAAATATTTAAAATATATATTATTTATATGTAATTTTTAGAAGGTGCAAAAGAAAAAAAATAGAACATAAGTTGATAAAAATACATATTATATATTAATTTTTAATAAAAATAAGGTGGATTAATCAAATTTATTTTGGGGGTACAACTTGATAAAATTTTTGTTAAAAATAAGGAGTTTGGTGCAAAATAACTTTTAATGGTGTGTGAAAGTAAATAAATATCTATATTTTTAATTTTATAATAAAATAGCTTAACTACCTTTTTAATATTACATATTACCAAATATGTCTTTTAGCAAATTACTACTTTATTCTAAATATTTTAATATTATGGTATATGTATATTAGTTTGTTTAATTAATTTTTATTTTAAAATTATTTTAATTTTTTTTTTCATTTTTTATGAGTTGTTGAATAATATATTATACCACAAAATATATGCACTGAGTTCAAAAATAATATACCAACAAAAATTGCAAAATTATTACTAAAAAATATATATAATAAGCTAACAAAATTATATACTACTTTTAAAATGTATATACCATATTACTATATCATTATGTATAATAAAATAAAAACTAACTATTATAATATATATATATATATATATATACTATAACACAAACAATATATATATATATACCAGTTCAAAAATAATATTCAACGACTCATACAAAATTTTAAAAATCAATATAATTTTAAAATAAAAATTAATTAAACAAAACTGATACAGATTAGTTTCTTTACCAATATTTTGGGACATAGGATAATTTCTCTAAAAATAACGATAAAATAAGCCCAGATGGATAGACGAGACGTCTTCACCATCTTTAATTCTTACTTCCGAACCGGTGGCTCATAGTCGGTACTAAACTCACACAGAGTTCCGGCACCGAAATGCAATGGGTTTACAGTGTTGTTTGGGCGGAACAACCTTACAGACCTTGAAGTTTGCAGCAATTCCCTCTTCTTAGTCTTCTTCCCGCTTGATATTCAGCTCTCTCTCCAAAACTTTCACCTTTCAATACTTCTATCCACATAACCGTCCTCAAAGGCCTGCATTTCCTTTCCTCATTAGAGCCCTCTCGACCTCGACTGTTCAAGCCACAAAAACAACGAAAAACTCCACAAATGAAAATGGTATTATGATCTTTCTCTCATATCAATCATTTTTTTTTTTACTTCAATTAGTAATCTTGAATTTGATACTTACTACTTATGTGTGTGTATAATTGATAATGCAGTTGCGAAACCTCAATGGAAAGCGGCAATTGACTTCAAGTGGATAAGGGATAACAAATGTGTGTTGCTGTCAGCATAAGCAACAGAAACTCCAACGCAAATTTGGAGCTTGTACTTGAGCTGTATGAGAAAATGCTTAATCTTCAAAAGGTCCATTTTTTAAGGTTTATCCTCCCTTATTGGGTCCTTTCTTTTGATGTCTTATAACTTGGTGTACTGCAGCACTATTGAATTAATGAATTGCAGTTTTCTTACTGAGTAATAAGCATAGTGTGAGAGAGAAAAACAATTTGAACAAGCAATAGTTGCTTCTAATAATATCAATTGTGCATTTTACATGTACACAATTAGAATGGGTGGTGTCTTGAATCCTATGCTGGTTATTTGTTTGCTCAAATGGAGCATACTGTCGATTTTTGCAAATTGGATTTTCTTGCTCAATTTTAGCTAATTGTCACTCACAGATAGCAGGAAGTTGGGCGACTGCGTGGAGAGAGTAATGTGGTGGCAAACAAGATGAAAGGAAAGCTTGAACCATCAGAGCGCCAGAAGTTGATAGAAGAAGGTATGATTGATTAGTAGTGCTTTCTTTTCCTCTGCTAGTTACAGTTTTTTATTTGTTGTTATTACTATTTGTCATCTGTTATATTTTCTCTCAGGAAAGAATCTGAAAAAAGAACTTCTTAGTTTGGAAGAAGACCTGCTTAAACTCACCGACGACCTTCAGCAGGAAGCTCAAAGTATACCAAATTTGACCCATCCAGACGTTCCAATAGGCGGGGAAGATTGTGCAACCATAAGAAAGATGGTATTCTTTTCTCATTTTCATTTGTCAAGGTGTCTTATTTTTTGTTTTGTTCTGCTTGCTTCCTACTTATCAATGTGCTATTTTTAGGTTGGGACCCCACGCGAGTTTAGCTTCCCTTTAAAGGATCACCTACAACTCGGGAAAGAGCTTGATCTTTTTTAGTTTGATGCTGCTTCAGAGGTACCGTAATCTTTAATGTTTAATCATTTTAGTTGACATGATGGTTTAATGTGTTAGATTTATAAAGTGACGAGTACACATATCACTAGTATTTTTTTTTTTTTGAAACAAAACATCAGGACTTGTATTAATAATATGAAAAATAATACAAGAGGTATGGGAGTACAAGAAACTTCCTACCCATATATAACAAAATGAAACAGAAAACAGAATTAAAATTCCTATAGCACATAACTTACAACTTAAGAGAAGGAATATTTACATAAAACAATTCTAATCTTTACATAAATCAGAGAAAGGCACATTCTTAAAATCTTTGTCATTTAAGAGCCCGATGGCTACCCAATGTCTCACTCTGTCCCAAATCTCTTATGACAATCTTTTTTTCCTTTCTAGCCATATTGCACCACACAGCCGCTATTCTAGTTCTCCACAATGCTTATTTCCTTCCATCTTCTGATACACCTTGAGCAATAAACTCCTCACAATTCTTTGGCATGCTCCCAAGAATCTAAAATTTATTAAGAAACCAAGCCCAAATCCTTATAGTGAAGATGCAATGTAAACATACATGAGAAGAATCCTCTGCCCTGCTTTTGCATAACACACACCATCCTGGCGACATCTACATCTTCACGTAAGGTTTCCTTCATTGGAGAACATAGTGAACAATTAACCTTTCCAAACACAACCGGCATAGGAGAACATAAACTTTTGAAGGCATAACACTTTTCCATATCACTGTTGTTCAAGAAAATTATTTATTAGGCACGTCACCAATCAACATTTTAAAAGCTGATTTACTAGAAAACATCTCACTTGCATCCCCCAACCAGATCCTCCTATCCTCTACATGTGGGTTAATTCTTTGGTCATTCAATCTAGACATCATATCCATAAGAATAGGGACCTCTCTATCATTCAAGTATCTTCTGAAATGTAAATTCCAACTCACTCCCTCCCCTCTTCTCCGAAAGCATAGCCATTCTTGGAAAGGCTGTACCTAGGCTTTCATCCCCACACCAAATTCCTTCCCAAAAAGAAATTGACCTTCCACTACTTACCTTAAATTTGACCAGTTGCCAAAACTCCTTATACTGGCTAGCAACTTCCACGAACACCTAGAGGAACCCTTCCCCTCCTTTGTGTCCCACCCATTTTCGTGCATACTATACTTTCTTCTAATGATCTTATGCCACAATAATTCCTCTCTAAAGGAAAATGCCACAGCCACTTCATCAATAGAACTTTGTTTCTTTCTCTAAGCTGTCCAATTCCGAGATACCCTTTCGATTTTGGCAACTTATCAATAATTCAATAGTGCATATGGGTGCTCTAAATATTGATAGATAATAAATAGGTAGAGAGGAAAGAACTGACTGTATAAGAGTAAGTTTTCCTCCCCTTGATAAGTATGCACATTTTCATCCCACCAGTCTTGTAGACAACTTTGCCATAATTGGTTCCCAAAAACGTCTTTTACTAGGATTACCCCCTAAAGACATTCTTAGGTACTTCATAGGCCACGAACCTACTTTGCATCCCACCTCCTTTGCCCTTTCAGCCACCCAATTTTCTTCCATATTCAAGCCTACCAATGGACTTGGTTATTTAGGATTTTTGCCCCCCGAACTATGACCTATAAATTATTGTGTCCCCTGATTTTTTCGAGCCGTGAAAAATTCCCCCCGAACTATTCATCATGATGTAAAGTGAGACTTCTGTTAAGTTTTATCTCATGTGGCTAACGGAAGGCTGACATGGCTATTCACTCACTGATGTGACATTGCCATATCAGCGCTACATGTGTAATTCATTTTAAAAAAAAATATATTTTCTTATTGTAAATTAATAAATGAAAAATGACAAAACAAAAAAAAACCTTTACAATATATTTAAATTTGAAACTTAAACTAAAAATAAATAAAAAATAAAACATTAAAACAAAACTAAAAAAACCCTAATTATTTTCTTCCTCTTCTCCCGATTTTCTTCTTCTTCTTCTTCTTCTTCTTCGCAAGTGATGTTGAAGGAATGGTCAGATCTTGGGCTATGCTTGCGGAAAAAGGTGGTGGTCGCATTTGGGGCTTTTGTTTTCAAACGGAGGGTCAGATCTGGGCTTGGGGGTCGAAGGAGAGGCAGGTGGAGGGCTTGAGTTCTGGGTAGAGATGACGAATGGGCTTCGGCGTGACGAGGTTAGGGGATTCGGGTATGAAAGCACTTGGGTCTTGCTGGGTGACGAAGATGAGAAGATGGCTTGGAAAAGGCAATTTTTAGGAAGGTAGCAGGACAGGAAGATGGCTTTGACGAAGATGGCGATCTGTGTTGTTAAAAGATTTGAGTTTTTGTTTTTCAAATATGGATTTTTGTTCTTCAGATTTGGGTTTTGTTTATGGATTTTTGGATTTGGTTTTTGTATTTTGATTGTATTTTTGTGAGATTTGTAGATTTTTTACTATTGTATACCCAGATTTGAGAGATTTTGAATGAAAATCAATATATTTGAGTTTATTGTGTTCAACATTTTGAATGGATCTAGATTTTTGTTCATTCATAATTCATTGGAAGAAAATGATGAATATGTTTTTTTGAATTGGTTGAATGTTTTTACGTGTTCATTTTTTTTCAAATTTCATTTTTTAAATTAATTAAAATATGATTTAAGTTTTAATAATAGTAATAGCATGGTTGAATGGTTTTTTTTTACACATGTGGCGCTGATTTGGCAATGCCACATCAGCGAGTGAATAGCCATGTCAGCCTTCTGTTAGTCACATGAGATAAAACTTAACAGAAGTCTCACTTTACATCACGGTGAATAGTTCGGGGGGAATTTTTAACGGCTCGAAAAAATCAGGGGGCACAATAATGTATAGGTCATAGTTTGAGGGGCAAAAATCCTAAATAGCCAATTGACTTTTATCCTAGTTAATTATGAGTCCTGAAATTATAAAGAAAGTCTTCAAAATGTTGAGCAAGTGTGTAATATTTTGATTATCTGCATCAAGAAAGAACAGTGTATCATCCGCACACTGTAGATGCGTAAGTTCAACCTTCTCCTTCCCCACTTTGAAACCTCTCACCACATTCACCTCTTCACCTCGATCCACCATTCTCCCTAACACATCCACAATTATAGCAAAAATAAAATGCGACAAAGGGTCACCTTGCTTTAAACCATGCGATCCTTTGAATTTTCCTCTAGGCTGACCATTAAGGAAAATTGAATTGGATGTCGAACTCACATAATCTTTTATCCATTTGCTTCACATGTTCCCGTATCCTTTCTTTCTTAGGACAAAGTCAAGGAACTCTCATTCCATAATGTCATAAGCTTTCTCAAAGTCATTCTTAAACACCACACCTCTTTTCTTGGATTGTCTATATTATTCCATCACTTCGTTAGCCATCAAGATGATGTCTTTTGCCTCCAAAAGCCCCTTGATTTTCAGAAATCGTGTCATCCAAAACCTTCTTTTAAGGACTCTTTTGTCCTCGTAACACACCACATATTCTACCTCAATGGGTGAAGGTGCTACAAGTATCCATACAAAACATAATCACAAAACAACAACTCCTACCATCATACTCTACCTGTATAAGTAAGGAATTGGTGGGCGTTCATGTGACACTTATCACAAAATAACTCCTCCTACCAGCCGAATGCTTAGAAGTGGATTATATCATTCATGCAGCCTATTCAATCGACATCACTAAATCCAACTACGTCATGATGTTGGTTTGCCGACAACACATCCTTGGTGGTACCATAAAGATGACAACTCAAATACCTATCCAACACGCCCATAACAAATATTATAACAGAGAATGTGCGTACGTGAGTACATGTGCATACTTGAGTACATATCAGGCTGCCTTCTATATGTATAAATGGTACAAAATACAAAACTGATTTTTCCTTGTATTAACATACAACATGGAGTTTAGGTCTTCTATAATTTGTCACCATTTAGACTATTCCAAAATCTTCAATCAAATCAATATATATATATCACAACAAACATTAGTCAATGCAACACTATGAGCTGATTCAATATACCATTCATCTTATTATGAAGAATCTAAATACCTAGAACATGCAAGGTTTTTCCAAGATTCCCCATCCAAAAGAATTGGTCTAAAACAATTTATTTATCTCTTAATTAGATCATTATCATAGCATGCGAGCATTCTATCATGATCATGCAAGGTCATTAAACCACAAATAAAAGACTCATTAATAACTAGTTCTTTTTATTTCTTTTGGAATAAGTAAACCTTAGAGGGGGTCTCATATTCCTATTAATACCCCTCACCCAAACTTTCACCTTGTCCTCAAGGTGGAACTCAGGGAATCGCTGAAGCAGTAGGTGATAATCCTCCCAAGTGGCTTCAAATTCTGGAAGGTCTTTCCATTTTATCAACACTTCCAACTCGGTGGTTGTTCTTGCATGCTTTTGGCATACATCCAGCAATCTCTCAAGCATAGCATGCATCTCCAAGTCTGCATCTATCTGTGGGAGAATTGTAGGGGCCGAAAGTTGTTGTCCAAGGTCCCTTCTCAACTTGAAATATGGAACACCGGGTGTATGGCAGTAGTTGGAGGAAGGTCCAATATCCCCGCAACTCCCATCATATGAAATCGTGTATGCCACTTTAACCACTCGTTTGAGTACTCGAAAAGGGCCGTAATACCCGATGCCAACTTGGCATTCGTTTGGGTAGCCAAAGACTTGTTTGTAGGGTCGCAGCCTTAAAAACACTAATTCGCCATCCTGTAATTCATCATGATACCTCATTTTATCAACTTGGATCTTCATTTGTTGTTGAGCTCAACTGCTTTAATGTGGCCTCAACTGCTGATACCACTACTGTCCCATGTTCATAACAAACTAGTTTTGGTGGATCTCTTCCATATGATGCTTTAAATGGGGTAGTTTGTGTGGTTGAATGATAACTGGTATTGAGTATTCAGCTCATGGTAGCCATGTTGCCCAAAGCTTTGGCCTCTCACTAATGAAGCATCGGAGGTAGGTTTCTAAGCTCCTGTTAATAACCTTCGTTTGTGCATCTGTTTTGGGTGGTATGCAGTGCTATATTTAAGTGTAGTGCCTTATACAAACGCGATGGAGAAAAATAATTTTTATTTTTATTATGTGTTTTATTTACAACCTAGAAGCAATATTATATAGATTATTTACAAAATCATCTTCTTTAATACAGAATAAAGAAATCCCTATAAAATAGGGAATAACATCAAATCAGGAAACTGAATCAATGGGATTCGATTTCCTCTCTGTCAACACTTATAACTTCAGTAACTCCTTCCAAAAGTTGTTGAGGAAAATTCTATACACATCAGAAATTGTAGACTTGGGTATTCCATGTAGGCGCACTATTTTTTGCACAAATTTATCAACTACTTGGATGGATTTGTAAGGGCTAAATGGGCATATCTGGTTAATCGATCAACGATAACCATAATGCTGTCCCATTCTTTGGATTTGGTAGACTGTCAATGAAATCCATTGGGATATCTTCCTAAATTGCTGCTTGTATGGGATGGGTTGAAGAAATGTGGCTGGGGTTTGAGCTTGATACTTGTTTCGTTGGCATACATCACATTGCCTAATAAATCTCTGTAGCTAATCGTTGGTATGTTTTAGCCTCTTCGGCATGTCCCCCAATTGGTGGTTCATGAAAGGCATCAAAGGTTGAAGCCTTGTATTTACTCTTTTTTGGAATGACCAGTCGCTGTTTATAGTGGAGCTACCCTTGAATTGAATGGAACCCCTCATGTTGCGCTTGATTTGCCATAATATCAATTTTTTAGCTGCTGAATAAAGCCATATGCTGCAATTTCATGCTGTAATACGTCCCAAAAATGGCACACTCCGATGTTGCTGCACTTGATAGGTTTTTCAATGCGAGATAAAGCATCAGCAACCTTGTTGCTAGCACTTGTGCTGTATTGAATCTCAGTTGATATCCCATTAATTTGGACAACCATTTTTCATCTTCAGCTCCAGTCACCCTTTGTTCTGTCAGAAAAGCAAGCTTTGCTGGTCAGTTTTATCAACCTCTCAATCTCTTCCTTTTGATAACGAGGGTACCTATAGGGCCTCACATTAATTGGTTGGCTCCCTTCCTTCACTGTGATGGAATGTTCATGTCCTCGACATAGTGGAAGGCCCTTTGGTGTAGCAAATACCATGCTATATTTGTTGCAGCATTTCTATCAAGAATTCCGAAATTTGGGGTGCATCTTCACAATGAGTTTCCAGCTAGTTCCATTCTACTTATGTCCCTCCTTTTTCATGTTGCAAAATGCGTATCATATATTTTTAAGGAGATCAAAGAACTCCCTAGAGATGGATCCCCTTGGAGTGTCAATGTCTTTCCTCCCATTTTAAATTTTATAATTTGCTTCTTCCACTCAAAATGTGTCCAGCCCAAAGATTCCAGCCATTGAACTCCCAAGATTAAATCGACACTTCCTAGTTTCATAGGCAAAAAAGTGTCTGTGATTTCTATTCCCAGTAACTCAAGGCTATCCCTTTTACAAATCCTCTTATTCTGCACTGATTCTCCATTTCCCATAGCTACCCTATATGATGATGTAATAGTGACTGGAATATTCTTCATGTACTTTGTGGAAATAAAAGAGTGGGTTGCTCCTGGGTCAATTAGAACCACTATTGCCTAACCTGCTATTGTAACGCCCTGCTAATTAGGGTCCGTTACCAAGTGTGTTTAAAATCGGTGCTAGACTTGCTAAACAAGTCATTTGGACTAAACATGTGATTAAGCCACTAAAGATTTAGGTATTAAAATTTTTGGTCAAGTCATAAACATTTCCATTGATCATAAACTTTGTTCTTACATGGGATCCCAAAAAACACAAGTTTAAAAGTTGGTTACAACACCAAGGTTACATAACAAGCCGACCGAAGCAGCAAAAGTTAGGTTCAACCCTAGCTTCCTTGAGTATCTCGGACGTGGCGGTCGAGCGGACTGCATATGTACATGTCACTGCTATCGCTATCCAACTTATGGCTGGCCAAGGTTCTCTTTACCTTAACCTGCACCATGAAGCATCCGTGAGCCAAAAGACTCAGCAAGAAAACATATTAAACAATTCACGGAGTAATATATCAGACTAACAGTAATAACTAAATCTAACATAGACATTATACAAATCAACAACCATAGAGTTGCACAAGTGCATGTCGCACTCCCTTTCAATTTGTTTGGCATTCGAGCCAGTCAGGTGCTTGGCGCACCCCCAAGGTGGCCCAGCTATGGTGGCTTACACTCCAAGTGCGTAATGCCAATCTCAGCTCACAAGTTGAGTCCTACAGGTCCTTGACTTATAAGTCAAGCCTCACATGCCCCCGACTTATAAGTCAAAGCTTTAAGATCCTCGACTTATAAGCCGAGCTTCGGAGACCCTCGACTTATAAGCCGAGCCCCTCAAATTAGATATGCCCTCGACTAATAAGTTGATCTCTAACTAGATATCACAACAATTCCCTGATTTCTATACCGAGCTCCCTAGTCACAGCAGACAATCACATATTCCATTTATCATACATATATACAGATACAATGTATTATAATACATTTATTCAAACATACATAGGCATAATCATAATCATACGCATTCACAGGCCTAACGCCTAAATCAAGATTATACTTGGCATTCGGGCCGAGCCCAATCATGTATATCATATTCTGGGTGCAATTTTCTTACCTTTGGTCCAAGTGCAAGCTACCAATGATGACTCTTGAGTACAATCCTTGATCCGAACCCTTAGCGTTGACCTAGTCACAACCATAATAAAGAATTCCATCAACAACGAGTGAATAAAAGCTTCCGAACTGAGTCCTAGCCTCCGGGACATCGAATCCCACCAAACACGGTAGTAGAATCGATCTCGAGCTCATAAGGTTGAGTTCCCGCACTCAAAACCTTCTCAGGGGCCAAAAAACTCTTAAGAGTCGCGGCCCCATGCTCTTGTGCCGCGGCCCGCCTCAATTAGAGGCTCAGCCTCCTCAAAACACCAGACACGCGCCGCGGCCTTGCCTAAGAGGTGCCGCGGCGCGCCTTCGCGACAGAGCCCTCATTGGCTCCCTTTTGTTCTAGAGTGTCGCGGCACACCAAGAACAGGATCGCAAGTCGACCCCTTCGAACCCAGAATTCTGGGTTTTTCCTTTAGTCGAACCCAACTAAAAACAACCCAATTATGCTCAAATCTTAAATTCAATCCCCATAACCAGTATAACTCCTTTCTAGCAACAAGACCTAACTAATTACTAGATTAAAAAGCTCATCAACAATCCAAAATTCACCTTCCAAACTATCAAACATGCAAAAACTAAAGCCTCCAACTAAAACCACAGAACTATCAAGAAGAAATTCGAATTTAAACCCTTACCTCTGAGATGATAACACCCTTGAGCTAATCCCCAAGTTTCCCAAGCTCAATCCTTCAATTTCCCAAGCTTGATTCCTCCAATTCCTCAAGACCCTCAACCACCAAGAAGAGGGAGAGAGTTACGGGAGAGAGAAAGTATTTTTGGTTTTGTTTACTCTGTTTCTTAGTTTCCCTTCAGCTGAAGAAACCTTTAGTTAATCTCTAATTAGGCACCAAATGACCTAAATACCCCTAGGCCAAACCAATCTCTCCAAAGCCCTTAAAGGGCAATTCCGTCTATTTCCACTTCCCGTAAATCCTCGAGTGTTCCTCTAAATCCCCAACTATCTCAAAATAATAATCATTTAATCTCCCATTACCTGATAAATCTCGGCAATGTAATAAATTACTAAAATACCCCTAAGCTCTCCTGAAGCCGGATATTTTACCCCATTGTGACTTTTTCACTAACTTGCTCACTAGGATCGCCTGGCGTCGAGTAACCCAAATATATCCACATAATAATGTGGTGTCAGTCACATAGACTCAATTTTATAATTATATCCTCAGCGGGTCAAATTACTAAAATGCCCTTCTTATAAGAAACAGACCCACATATACATTTAATATTTCTAAACATGTAAGCATAATTATATTATAATATAATTCACATAATAACATGCTCATACAATATTAACACATAATTAAAACAATTATTGTCTCCCGACCCCCTAATCCAGGCACTAAGTGTAACGCCCTACTACCAAGGGACTGTTACGATGTGCATTTTAAACAGTGTTAAACTCGCTAACCGAGCCATTTGGCCATAATCGTGTAACTAAGTATGATTAACGGTTTAGGATTAAAATTTTTGGTTAAGATAAAACGTTTATTGTATACATTGGGATCCCGAAAATATAATTTAAAGGTTGATTACAACAAAAGATTTACAACCAGCCGACCTAAGCAGCAAAATAGGGTTTAACCCTAGTTCTTTTCTAAACCCTCGGCCATGGCGGTCGAGCAGCCGCATATGTATACATCACCACCTAAACTCTCCAACTCAAGGATGGTCCAGCTTTCTTTTGCCTTTACCTGCACCACATAGCACCCGTGAGCCGAAGCTCAGCAAAAAAACTTAATATGCTCATGAATAGGTAATAACATGTTACTAAATCATAATAGCATGCCTAGCAGTAATAACCCTACTCATGTATGCAAGCAGGTACAAATAAATGTTAGTGGAGTCCTGCGCTCTGAGTAGATAACTAATAAGTCACTCGCTTTGAGGTAGATGACTAATAAGTCTCTCTGAGGTAAACGACTAATAAGTCATGCTTTGTTTAGATGGCTGATAAGTCTATCTCTGTTTGGATGACTAATAAGTGTATCTCTGTGTAGATGACTAATAAGTCTATTTTTGAGGTCTCATACCCTCCTAGCCATGTGACGTGTAGGTCACTTTAGCCTTTTGGCTCTGGCTCTAAATAACTAGCCTTTAGACTAGACAAGCGCTTTTGTTTTTCATCGAACTTAAGGTCGGTCAAGCATTTCATGCTTCTGATGATAATGCTTATGTCGATTAAATCTAATCTTTTCGGCTTGCGTTAAAACACTAATACCATTTTTGACTCATAAGCTAATACCATATGACCAGTGCTCAGTACTACTGCTGATCTTGACTAATAAGTCACAGCTTCACAATCAATACTGACACCAATGTCGATCCCTGACTAATAAGTTAGTGCTTTCTCAATGAGGTAATGCAAACAGACATATATCACATGTCAAATATTCAGATATAAGACATTTAGCATGTTTAATCAATAATCAGAAGCATAATTATAATCATGCACAAATACAGAGACTCAAGCTCTGATCAATATCATATTCAACATTCATGCCATGCCCTAATCTCATGTATCTTATGCATCACATGCATCACATATTGGGTGCAGTTTTCTTACCTTTGGTCCAAGCACAAGTTACTAATGAATGACCCCATGCACGATCCTGATTCCAAACCCCTAGCGATAACCAATTCACAACCATAAACGGTGTTTCAATGAGTTCAAGTTCCAAAACCCAATCTCAGGACCAATCCCGCGCTCTCGGGACCTCCAATCCCACCAAACAGGGTGGTGAAATCATCCCCCTAGCTCTCGGGTCAAAACCCCAAAAAGTACCAAAAAAAACCCCATTCTGAAGACTGTGTAGTGCTACAGCGCTACAAGCAGACCCAACTCCTCCAAAACAGAGCGCCTAGCGCTGTAGCGCTACCAACCTAGCGCTACAGCGCCCAAACCAGGTTTCTGGGTTCTAACTTTGTGTTCTTCGAGCTTCAAAGCTCCAAATCCGACGCCAACCTATCCAAATCTCAAAATTAAAGTTCCCAAACATCCTAATCTCCCAAAACCAATAAAACCTAAGCTTCAATTCATCCAAAAACTCATCAAAATATAAAATCCAATCAAAGCTTAAAATTTTTAAAAATTAAGAACTTAAAACGTGGATTACCTTCGATTATGTCGTTTCTCGCTAAATCCTCCAGCTAATAAGCTTCTAATCTTCCCTAGAATCGCTATGCTTGAATCCGAGCCCTAACACTCAAGTTTCCTTCGAAAATACGATTGGGTGACGAAAAGGGAACGGGAGGATGAGAGAACGTTCTGAACTTTCTTTTATAATTCTAACAGGGTACTTCAAGCTTAAGTAGCCTCAAGAAAATCCTAATGCTCGGGGTCCCAAAAACGCCCCGGGATAAAATAGTCAAATCTCCCAGAATTTCCCACTGATCTCACTAACTCCCAATTTATCATCAAATATTTATTATCATTACCCAATATCCCGGTAATGTACTAAATACCCCTTGACTCACTCCGAATCAAGTATGAATCCCGTTGTAACTTTCCCACTAGCTTACCTCCTAGGATCATCTCGTGATGAGTAACCCTAGCATAACCAAATAATAATGAAGCACCACACATGTATCACATATATGCCAAATATACCCGAAATTGCCAAAATATGAAAATCACCAAATTAATCAGAAATGGGTTCACATGCATATTTAATACAGCTAAACATGCATATAATCATATAATTGCATAATAAATCAATTATGACTCTCCCAGCCTCCTAATCAAAGCCTTAAGCCTTATTAGGAAATTTGAGTCATTACACTAAGCCATATTAGTGAATTTGGGATGTTACAGCTATCATGCCCATTAACTTCATGGTTTTGGCCTAAGTTAGGCCAGCAACTCAATTGAGAGTCACCTCTTCAATCTTGCTGACTTCTGTTGATTCTAATTCCACCCAAGCTGAATCATTTCCTTCTTGTTGCTCCATTGTTTCATTGTATTCGTCCTCATCATCTTGGACCAATAGCGCATTAAACTCCTTGTTCTTACATGTGTGGCCATAAACTCATTTTTCATCACAATTTTAACAATGCCCAATTTTTCTCTGAAAGAGCTTTGCTTCACATTCGATTTTGGCTTTGTTCTATTGCCCAAGGCTATGTTCAGTTGATCAGTTGCTGCAGATTTATTCTTTGTTGTGGCTGGTCACCTTTCTTTCGGTGATCACGACAATCTCCATAGCTCGGGTCACGCTACCTGGTTCTTGGATACAAACTTCACTCCCAATTTCTGGCTAAAGTCTGTTCAAGAATGTGGCTAATGAAACATCGTCTGAAATGTTACTCAATGGTGCCAACAAACGAATAAAATCCCTCTTGTAATGTGGCACCAATCCTTCTTTTTTTACAGCAAGGAACTGGGCATGTATAGAACTTGTTTGAAGGTCTCGAAATTGGCGTAACAACTTGATTCTCAATTCCTCCCATAAATATATTGGGCTTTTTTCAATCCATATTGGTAGCAGACAAGTGCATCCCCTTCAAAGGATATCATGGCTGCCTCAATCTTAGCTTCATTTGACAGATTATGCAATGTAAAATACCTTTCACAGCTTGAAGCAGCCACCTGTCAGAATTGTCTCTTCCTTTCCCTCAATCTGAAACCATTTGACCCCGAGTCTCCTTTCTTGGACGATTCCTCATGAGTGGCATCCATTTTCTTGGAAGAATCCAGTGGCGCATTCACTGGTTTCTTGGAAGAATCCGGCTGAACCTGAATGGAAACAGTACTTTCTTCCCAGTTCAGTAGTCTGTGCAAGGTCCTACTGGTTTCTTGCATGGCAGTCTCCATCGTTTGCATCTGTTCATCCATAGCCTTCATTTTTTCTAGCATCGCCTCCTGTCCTCTTTGTTTATCTTCAGCATCATCTATGATAGATTCCATTTTCTCCTCTTGTCCCTTTTCTTCGGCACCATGTCCACAGCTCACTGCACCATTTTGTTAAACTTAGAATAGATTTTTAAAGAATTCCTCACACTTTATTAATCAATCACATAAAATTATAAGAATTGCCAAGCATTCAAGAGGCTTGGTACTCTCCCGAAGAGCAATGCTCTATCAATTACAACATAATTCTCTCAGTATTTCCCCTCCTTTAGGAACTAGGCAGTATATATAGTGATCCTTAAGTACACGTAGGGCACTTCTTTTAATCCTATGGGATAAACATTAAACAACTAATAAAAGACTCATTAATAACTAATCTTTTAGACTTCAATCAATCAATATATCCCAAAATAAATATAAATTGCTTAGATATAACTTACTATCCTCAAAAGTCAATAGCAACAATGATATTATTATTGAGTACACATGCATAACCCCACTAATTTGGATTCATCTTGTTTACAATCATCCATAATTAACATGATTATCACCTGAAATTAGATAATCTCATATCTATTATCACAAAATAGGTTCTTTTAATATTCAGCCAAAATTTGTCCCACTTAAGATCTATACCACATTTTGAGCCTTAATCATAACAAAATAATTCACAAGTTCCACCAAAAACTATTACAAGGGAACCAATGTCACTGGTCTCTCATACTTATTATTATTGGAAAACCATTTGAATTTCATGTCAAATACATCATGAAAATCCTAAGCGATCTCATCCTCATAAAAGCTATCATAATAGGATCGATCAACGCATTTACCTCATTTTAACCAAAACTCCCATTGGTCTCCATTGATTAAGGAGTAACTTGGCATCATCCAAAAAATTCAAATGTGACTTCAAGACTTATCATTACCGAGGCCTAGTCAATCTTTTTAATGAGAGATCTATATGTCAATACATAGTCCCATCCAATATCCAATATACATACTCCCATTGGTCTCCATTGATTAAGGAGTAACTTGGCATCATCCAAAAAATTCAAATGTGACTTCAAGACTTATCATTACCGAGGCCTAGTCAATCTTTTTAATGAGAGATCTATATGTCAATACATAGTCCCATCCAATATCCAAAATGGTTGAGATTTTTAGGATTGCTCAAAGCTAAAAAGAAATATCAAAGAGCAGTACCATTTAAAACGAAAGACATGTCATCTGCTTGTTTCCTTACCATAATAGGAATGATCAGATGCTAGAGTCATTCTAACCAATTTGACTCTTATGCAGGTAAGGACAACCACACCAAGCATCACAACCAAATGCATCAATCTACCAACGATAGGATAGAAAAGATTGTGCGATTCATGACGTTTGATGCATTTCCTTAACCATTTGAGCATCCTACCAAACAATAAAATCTTCGACAAGACAATTAAATTGCCCGAATGGATCTTAGTATAAATTGTGATCATAACAAGAGTGAACCCTATAAACGATAATCACAATCATGATATAATTATCCATAGAACAGTCAATTACATGTTGATAAATTATAATCTCATAATTACCAAATAAGCCCAACTAAACACCCATAAATCTGAAAGAATCTATTACCAACAACAAAAATTAAATAATTAAATAGGTAATAATTTTATTCTAAAATCAAATATATGCCAACAAAATCCATCTATGATCAACAAATTATCTAATAATCCACCGTATATTTATAAATAATTTTGGTATAAAATATTGCTTAAATATTGGGCCTTATAAGAGATTATAGTTTCATACTTGACAATTTGACATGTTTAGGCTCACGAGAGGCTCATATAAGCACTCAATATTGTATTAATCTCACAATTATTATATTTGACAAATTGAGATGCTTACACTCACGATAAGTGAGTACATAAGCTCTAGATTAATGTCTCAACAACATAATTATATTTTCACATAATGCCAAATATTATAAAATAAATATTGTGGCATACCGAATATCAAATATAATTATGCTCATAAATAAATATTACAAAATTGTGAGATATGCATAACTAGAATTTAATTTAGTTGTGTGAATATATGTCAATTAACAATTTAAATTGACCAAAAAAAAAAAAATAATCACAATTATTTTGGGAAATGAAAAATGGAACAAAATGTCGAAACAAAAAGACCCTAGCACGTGCCCCCATGCGCCTCAATTTTTTTATTTTTTTTAATTTGGCTCTTTGAAATGACATGTCGGTTGCCCTGGGTATGTGCGACTGCAACTAAAAATCATGTCGTTTTTTGCTTAGTAATGAGCAAAACGACGTGTGTTTTGGAGCCCTTGAAATGCCTATAAGTTGCAATAAACGAGGTTTTTTTTTTTTTTTTGCTCTATAGAGCAAAAACGACATATCGTATGACTTTGTCTCTAACCTCTCTAGTTGGGTTCGATTCGACCTAGTTGGCACCCAATTTCCCAATCCATTTGAAAATGGCCACTAGTGCTCTATTTTCGACGTCATTTGAGTTTTACTCCAAATTTAATTTTCTATTGAACCAACACAATTATTTGGCCCAAAAATTACTTAAAAATTGTACCAAATCAAACCCATTTTTAGATAAAAAACAAGTTTGAAAAACTCATCAAAGATGGCCAAATATGCGTCCAATAATCTCCCAAATCATCACCCACAAGTCATTTTTATGGTATATAAACTCAATATAACATTTATTTGAGCTAAAAACATCTATTTAAAAAATTGGATAATCAAAACTCATTCAAAATAATCCAAAATTCGAACTACACTAAAATTCAAAATTCTCATTTTGACAACCCAAAACCTTGGGAGTTGGCTCTTGATACTAATTGTTAGATTTATAAAGTGATGAGTACACATATCAACAGTACTTACTCATCTCATCAACACAAGCACAAATTGCATAATCACTCCTAGGATATTAGGGCATACCAAAATGGAGTTTTGAGTTATGTAGATGACTTGGGGCCTCTATAACCTGCAAAACAATAAAGGAAGAGCAAGAGGATACATGGAGGCTAACCCACTACACACTCTCACCCATTCATTCTACTTACCATTCTACTTACCTTTATGACCAACTATATTAAAGATACACAATTTGCTCCGTCATTAATAAGCACCAAAAGAGTATTTTGGTCCGAGTGACAATCCGTACCCAATGGGCTTGGTTAGTGATCAAGGTGGGTGCGCATCCACGTGCCTTAGATATAGTTAGTTAACTCGACCATCCCATTGTGGTCTTAATTAAACTATAGGTAATATACCATGCATATAAATCTTCAGTTATCCTAACATGCTACTAACGACACTCGCATGAGCTATACTTCATTATGTCAGTCCATATAAAAATTCTAACATAATGTTCTTATTTAATTAGCCTTTTGCGTTTTTAATTTTGACATGGCCTCTCTTAATATATAATTGCTGAAGCCATGAGTGTGTCTATATAAATATATATATATATATATCCCGTACGTCAAACTAGGCTTTGAATCCAATTCTAGATGATTAGGTTTTAATTGTTTGTAGCTGTTATTTGTAAGAAATATTTTAATTTGATAAATACCATTTCCAGGTCAGTGGATCAAAATTCTATTATCTGAAGAATGAAGCAGTTATGTTAGAGATGGCACTTATCAACTAGACACTATCAAAAGTTATGAAAAGCGGGTTTACTCCTTTAACAACCCCAGAGCTTGTCAGATCTTCTGTTGTTGAAAAATGTGGTTTTCAACCCTTGGAACAAACACACAGGTATATTTTCATCTTTTCCCATTCTCCCTCCATCAAATAAATGCTGTATTGTGATGTCTAACCATTCGCATATATCTTGATCCTATCCTTTATTATAGGTTTAACTTTCTACTTCTCCCATAAAGACAACTTTCTTAACAAATAAAGCTAATATATTTTGCTGGGAGGTAAATTGGTGGAAATCACCTGAACGTTTCAGTTCCTTTATTTTTCTTAATGCTGATTCTTTGAAACTGGAAATTAAGAAGAGAGGGATGGAGGTAGGAACAGAAATGCTTTCTATAAGCAGGATGCCCTTGTTTTTCTTCGAGTTTTAAGGAAGTCTGATATCTTTTCCATTGTACTGATCATGTACAATTTAAAATTAGGTCTATTCTATTGAGGGTAGTGACCAGTGCCTCATAGGCACTGCTGAGATTCCAGTTGGGGGAATTCATATGGATTCTATTATTTCTGAATCATTGCTACCCCTAAAGTATGTGGCATTCTCCCATTGTTTCCGCACTGAGGCAGGTGCCGCTGGTGCTGCAACAAGGTAAATACTCCGCACACTATACACTACAATGCTTAGGCTCTGGAATATGTCATTGTTTGGATTAATAATTGACCCTATGCATGTAACTCTTTAAGTCCTTGTTACTCTAATTTTGCCGCAGTTTTTTTGGTTAACTGGCTATGATTATCTTCAGGGGTCTGTATCGAGTTCACCAGTTCAGTAAGGCAGAGATGTTCATCATATGCCGACCAGATGAGAGCAAGACCTATCTTGAGGAGCTCATCAGAATTGAAGAAGATCTGTTCTCGTCACTAGGACTACATTATAAGTTAGCGATTTCATTCCAGTGGCTTCTAATTGGTTGTTGTGTGTTTTTTCATCCTGTTCTGTTTGTGATTGATCATGATTCATGAATTTTCTTGGCAGAACCTTGGATATGGCTTCTGGTGATTTAGGCGCCCTGCTTACCGCAAATATGATATTGAGGCATGGATGCCTGGTTTAGAACGGTTTGGCGAGGTATTGCTCTCTCTCTCTCTCTCTTCAACATGGAAATCCCACTTGTGACATTGTTTGTATCGTTTCTTAATCCCTTGTGAATTCTTGCTTTAACAGATATCAAGCGCATAAAATTGCACAGATTATCAAGGTCGTTGCCTTGGTATCAGATATCGTCGTTCAGAACGAACCATCAGGGAGCACCCCTAAAAAGGGGAAGAGTAACCTTGCTCCACCACAGTTTGTTCACACCTTAAATGCGACAGCCTGTGCAGTACCACGAATGCTTGTATGTCTGTTTGAGAATTACCAGCAAGAAGATGGCTCTGTCATTATCCCCGACCCATTGAGGCCATTCATGGGTGGGCTTGAGCTTATTACTCCTAAGTCTAGATAAGGTGGCCACATTATTCTACTTGCACTCTTCTGAGGATATGTGGTTGCGGGATTATTCTTTGGTTAAAACTGCTATGAAATCTCTATTCAGAAAAACAAGTTAAATTTAAAATAGTATCATTAAATTGCTTGTTTTTTAACAAGTCATGGTGCGTAATTCATAGTTTAGAATAAGAATATTAAATAGCGTCGAGTTTTCAATTTTATGGAGTCCATACAAACATACATCTTTCTTTTCTTTCGTAAAAATGTCATCAGTCATAGCATTGCTCATCACTCCATTTCAGACAGAATTTCTACGGACATTTAGCTCTTAAAATAAAATTGCAAGAATCTGAGTCATTGGCCGAAATTGGTTGGTGCTCTGGTTAAGTGATGCTTCACTTTATTCTCTACAATTTGAGTTTTGTGATGTCAACTTTTGGGCGAGCATATGTATATGCTTCATAATTGATTTGTTGGCCAAGGCTACTCAATTTTGTGAGAGTCGTTATCAAATCAACCTGAAAAACACAGGCACACACATACTTATGGTAAAGGATCAAATGATTTACATTTAATTAAGCATGTTAATAGTTTTGTCAGTTTTAAGAAGAAAGAAAAAAAAAACAGAATCATTAGATACTAGCTTGTAGGGCAGACCTCATAATCTGTCTGAGATACAGTTTCTCGGCTGCGTTGATATTTTTCAACCCAAGGCAAAACCTGAGGATCTGTGGCTAATAAGGCTTCGGTTGCCGTTTGATCAGGACCCAAGAATGCAGACATTACAGCTAGCTGGCCAAAGATATAAAAGAAATGAAAATCAGCAAAGAATGGTTGATTTTTAAGTCAACATGTTTGACCAAGGATATTGGCCATTCTGAGGTTAAAGTCTGCTAATTTTGGCTAAGTGGTACCCAAGAAAAATACTTGAGGACCATGAAACTATAACAATGGGCTATGTAGGTACCCAAGAAGGACTCCAGCTTCAAATATTGTAGGAGTAAACAACATACCTGATTGTTTGAACTTATTAAAGAGAGCAAAGAATTGTGAAGTAATAACCTGGCGAGGACCAAAGCCAATGGCAACGAACTTGTCCTTCATTTCTTGTACAGTGGCTTTCTCCCACTGGGGAACCCTTCCCTCCGGATCAGGCTCCTGGGCATCTGTTCTCCCAAAGGTTCTATCAAACAAACCCCACTGTTGGCACAAGAAAGCAAAATGATTCTATCAATTATAATAAAGATTTCAATGCATGCTAAACCTTTTATTTACTCTCAACAATATAAGAAATCCACCCATTTTACCTGTTGCAACACCTCTTTCTTTACTTCAAGAATGGTAGTAAGTTAGTTGAAAAGAAGAACAGACGATAAGAAACAAACCTGCCCATTTGAACCATATGCTGAGTAGAGTAAGCTTCCCTTCTCTTCATTCCCACCACATTTACGAATAGCAGAAGCTAAGAAGGTAGATTTAGTTGCACTTTGTGCTGCACAAAGTAAGGAGCTTGAGTTAAAAAAAAGTTCATCTTCATGAGCATGCTAGATAGTATCTCATTGGTTTATTACCCGCAAATTGGATGAGATCAGCATAGGAAATAGGTCCACCCTTGGAGTAAGAATCAATCTCCTTCTTAACTTCCTCCAACAAATTCAAAGCACCAGCAAACCCTTTGTTTTCAGGTCTGCTTATCTCTGAGCTTCAGGCAAGAAAATTGTAGAAAAGAAAGTAGATGGGATTTCTACACTTAGCTTAAAGAATATCATCAACTCCCACAAAAGACACTGAAAATTTTCTACACCTTAATTATACCTGAACCTTATTGATCCATTTGGGCCTCCTGTTTTGGTAGCCTACACTTAAAACCCCAGGAAATGAGCAAGTTTCTCTTTTTGTGCATTTGGTTAATTTCTTTACAAATATAGAATCACCATCTGACCTTGTCATACGTTATAGCATCATTAAGTGCCAAAGTTAGTATGGATGGGATAAGATCTGGATTTGCCTGAACAATCCGGAGAGGAGGGCATATCAAACTAGAGAAATCAAACTTGAATCATTATTGGGCATAATTACATAAATGGTAGAACTTACCTTTATTGCAGTATAAAGGGTACTCTTGATACTTGCTGTGAAAAACAATTAGTGAAGCTTAATCAGCAACTTCAGCTGCAGAAAATAGTTTTTAAAAAACAAAAACAAGTTGTTGAGAGCTCACAAAGAAATTCAGATCGCTGTCTTCGTTCTATCAAATCAGCAGCACTGGCAGTTTCCACAAATGTCCCGGAACTTGCTATTAATTCCTAACATAACAACTGGCGAAAACTCATAATCACATCACTTTTATTCAAATGGAATAAGTCCATTTTGATGGCAGCATTTGTTTATATACTTATAGAAGTGTTCTTTTTCAGGCTAGTTGATGGGATTTATTGAATGCAGTCAATAAACAAATTTGGTAAAGAGAAGAGTATATATAACTCATTCAACCAGATACATCACCATCTATTATACATACTTGATAATATAAACAATCCAATCTTGGTTTAAACCAAGTTAACCATGTGATCAAATCAAGATCAAGAAGAGAGAAAACAACACAACAACAAGAAGGATTATCCTCACCATGCCAATGGAGGCACCAATGCATTTAAGAACGTCCCTACGTCGGAACCCATCCTCATCGGTAACTGCAGCTTCTATTTTATTACAACGAATTGAGACCTGAAATTCCAAACGATCAAAAAAGGAAGAACAATATATTATTCAGGGTCTCAAATTCAATCAAACAAGCAAAACAAACGAACCCAGAAACTCCATTGTCATGTGAAGTGTTAAGGCAATGTTCTAAGAAAGTAAGCACACATAGATTACAGTAATGAGTGGAGGACTTACTGGTTGAGTGGAATTTCGAGAAGTGTTGGCATTGACATTGAGAGAAGAGACTGAAGCAAGTGGAAGAAGAGAAGGGGCAGTGGAGAGGAAGGAGACCCCCATGATCATATTAAGGTGTTTTTCTTGTCGATTAAAGTTTACAGAAATGTTGTTGAGTGAGAGTGAGAGTGAGAGTGAGAGACTCAGTTGGGTTTGAGAATGGGGTGGGAGATGATATGGTAATGAAGAATGTAGATCGGTTTATGTGGAGCGAGAAAGTTAGTTAATGATACGTTATCCTATCTTTTAAGTCTGACTAGGATCCGGGTCTCCAAACCCGGATCATGTTCGAACATGGGTGCCCGACTAGACTAGAGTCAAGCCAAAGCAGGGTCTGTTAACCCAAATTTTAAATATAAAAATTTAACAAGAATTTGAAAGTGCATATCATAAAATTATTATTATTATCATTATTATTTGAACAAAATATTAATACATAATACATGTACTAACTAAATATATATGTGGAATGAAAAATGATGAGTTTCAAAATCTCTCATTATAGAATTGTGTAGCATTACTTTCCAACACAAAAATCACCAGTAGCCAATTTGTAACTACAAAGTAAAAAAAATGGATGAACATATAAACTGCAGAGTAATAATTGGGACACACTCAAATTGCACACTGTTTATACATAATGATGTGTAATTAATCTCAATCACACAATTACACACTGTTTATACACAATGATGACACAATTAGAAGTAACGAGGTTCTCATAAAATTATTTATGATTAAAATTTAACACTCTAAACTGTAGTAACAATAACAAAATATGAAGATATTTATATAGAAAAAAACATCATTCCCCATTACAACAACAATAATAATAATAAAAATAATAATGATAATAATAAATTGACATATAAGAGTTATAAAAAATAGTGTTCCTAATATGTGAAAGCCACAACAATTTCAATTAGCCATTAACATAAATTAATTATTAACATTAATAATAGATGTTTAAGGCAATGACAACTTATAAAAGACACAATAACAAATTTGTGATTTGGATTTCAAAATCTGCATGACACAGACTTACAATCACAAATGAACACAAATGTGTTGTATAAGCGATTTTACCATAAACCCATGTCAAAATTAAAAAATATTTAATTTTCTACCATTACACATTTATTAAATAAAATTATTAAAAGTTAAGAAATTTGGGAGATAAAGATATTTTTTTTATAGAATTTTGAAAATTATATTTTTATACTTGAGCAATGTGGGAGAAAATGAAATTTGTGACTGTAGCTAATATGTTCAGATTTTAGGATGATGAGGTATTTTATGCTTGTATATACTAGTATCTCTTGGTATTGTTTGATTAATAAGATTGACTGTGTAATACCATTTCTACCCTCATGAGTAGTTTTGAAATTGATTAAACTCGTTTTATGTCCATTTTGCTATTATTGAAAATGAACAATTTTGGTTCTGTTATGTTGGCATATGAACCTACACAATTTTGATTTTCTGATTCAGTTTCTCTTGTATTTTCTTATCAAAACTGAAGCTTTATTTTCCATTTACATGTTATATATTGACATTATTGTAAATTTAATAAAATGTTGTGATGAGGATATATAGCTTATTCTAAGGTTACGTTTACCATGCTTCTCTAGGAAACTTTAGTGTGTTATTTTGAATCTTGATAGTAGTATTTTGAATTGAACTTATATATACTCTACTGATCCTATAGTTTATACATCATGTACTGGTTTTAAAGTTGAGAGTCCATGGAACAAAGAGAGATTTGACCAAAGAAAACCTCCTCATGCAAGGAGCAATTGCTCGTTTTGGTGGCTACGAAATTCAGATATTGAATTACGTACTTTGATGTGTCATCATTGGATATAAATCTATTAACTGTCTTATTTCAGTTTCTTCTTTGAAGAATTATTTTTTGTGAAGTTTTAGAAGAAAATAATATATAAGCAGGTCGCTCATTATATATATGTGTGTTTTGCCAGAAGCCAGCCTTCTTATATTATTATTCTTCATTTAGACACATACTCACTTGTGGTCGTGCGATTATGGAAGGTTGCCTTTTCAGCCTCCACCATATTGAACCCAACATTTTGAGTGTATTGAACCTAAAATTTCAATTATTTAAGTCTTAAACTTCATTATAAACTCGTTATGACAGATCAGGAAATTTGTTGTTTTACACCCCAAAAAATAAAATAAAAAATTACAAACCGACATTATTAATTCCACTTAAAAATTATGCCTCACTAAAGTTTTTATCAAGATTTATCGCAAACCATCGCAAAACTATCGTTAAAACATCATTAAGCATCATTTTTTACCTAAAAATCACGTTTTCATTGGACCATTGTTAAAACATTATTTTTATACCAAAACATCAAGTTTTCATGAGACCATTACTAAACCATCGTTAAGCATTGGTTTTGCATCAATTTTTTTCTTAAAAAATCTGCAGACTATACAAATGTTCAGATCTGAAAAATAAAATCTCAATTAAAACCAATTAATATGCAGAGATGTGTTTGAAAACTTTAAATTAGTGCTTTATCCAATAAAATGTTTTCTTAAAGAAATTATGAAATTGACCGATTACATAGTGACAAATGTCTGCTTAATCAACATGTTTAACAGCTCCAACAGAGGAGGTACTGACAAAAGTAATGTTTTAACAACTTTTGGTATTTTTGCCGCAAAAAAAAAATTAGGTATTTATCTTTAACATATATTGAACATTGAATATTTTTACCGTAAAAATAAAATATTAGGTATTTAACTGTAATAAGTATGAAACATTGAGTATTTATGACATAAATACCTTTTTTTTAATAAAATGAACACAATTTGGTAGTAGTGAAAGTTCAAGGGTAAAATTGCTAATTATTCTATACTTGACATTGCTACATCAACAATCAAAATGATACGTCATCATTCTATTAGCCACTTATGACAAAATCTACTAGAAGTCCAATAATTTGAATCAGTCATAGTTCATATGTAAAAAAATGTTTTTTTTTTCTCTTCTTGTAATTTTAACCAAAAAAAATATAATTAATCATTTAAGCTAGGGGTGTTCGTGGTGCGGGTGGTGTGGTTTTTCTCTAATTTTTTTTACCGCACTGCATATGCGGTTTGAACAATTTTCCAAACCGCAACCCACACCGCAAAAATGCAGTGTGGTGCGGTGTGGTGTGGACAGTTTATACCCATCGCCAAATAATTTAACAATTAAATATTATAATTAAGAAATATTCATAATAAATCTCATAACCATAGTGTTTAACAAAATAATTAAATGTACAACAAGCTAATAAACTTTAAGCAAAACAATAAAAATATAACAAGCTAATAACAAAGACAAATGTAATATAAAAGTAAATATTATTTTAATTAAAGAGGAATATATTTAGATTGAAATAGAATATGTGTTAGCATCCTATGAAACATTATATTTTTTTAGATAATGTGTATTTTAGATTATACTATATAAATATTTATGCATTAACTTTAAATGTAGTAAAATTGAAAAAAATAATATAAAAAAGTTAATATATATAATGATGCGGTGCGGTGTGGTTTGAACCGCATTTATAAAATTTAAAACCGCAAACCGCACCGCACTGCGTGGTTTGGCAAAAATACAAACCGCAACCGCACCGCAAAATGTTCTAAACTGCAAATTGCGGTGCGGTGCGATGTGAGCGGTTTTATGATCACCTCTAATTCAAGCACTTCCATGTTTTAACTAGTGGAGAGAGTAGTCAATTCTTACAAAATTATTATACGACGAGGATGTCCCAGGTAAAAAAAAATTAGATTTTTAGCATAAAACTTCAGATTGGTTATCACTCTTGTCGCCCATTAATCTAGGTATCTAGGTAATCATATAACTCGAAACAGTTATAAGCAAACATACGTAAGAACAGATACCAAAAAATTGTGAAGAAAAATAAGAAGAGAATAACAACAAAATGGAAATGAATGTTCCTTTCTTTTTTCATTATTGGAATTTAATGAGTAAGAAGATTACAAAGAGTGCAAGTCATTTTTGAGCAAAGATAAAATATAAGTAATCCCATCCCATTCCCCTAAGTGAATGGTTATCCCACTCCAGAAACCAGGCCAACTTCGCAAGGCACATAAATATGCCTTGGTCATAAGGAAAGGCTGCATTTGGTTAACCATCTCTATTCCTATCTTGCACCCTTAAATGCATACTCCATTTCTACTATAATATAATTTTCTGTACTGCCCCCACCACCTAACTAAAAAAGCTCAGAAAATATACACACTCCGTGTCCCCCGCTATGGCCTATAATGGCAACTACCAGCATCTAAAGTACCAATAAATTGCAAGGAATGGAAATGTGCTGCCACCCCCTACCCGTGGGGATCTTTACAACGAGAATCGTTCTTCGCTGTTAGCTCATATCCCATACTACCTCATTGTCAAAGAGTTGTTCACAACAGGTAGTTCTTTTCGACACAAGCAATCCGGCAGAGGGTTTACATAGAAGGCTTCTTCTGAACGAAACCTATCCATGCCCTTTGTTCCCGAGATGGGACCTTTTCTTTTCCGTGGTGAGCCTTGCCTGTGCAATCAACAAAGTGAAAATTGGCACTACGAGATAGAAATGTTATTTCACAGTATTCTATATAGTAATCTGTTCTGTATATAACATACCGTCTTCTGTGGATTTCAATGATTCGACTTGATAAGTTTTTACCTTCTTTCATTGTTCCCTGCTCAAGCTTGTCGAACAGGCGAACAAGAGATTTTCTGATAAACAACAAAAGGAGCTGTACTTGTTAATTTATGATTAAAATACAAAAATTAACTTAGATCTACATATATATATATATATATTTATATATATAAATATAAATTAATATAAATCTTGCCTGTCAGGGGATATTGTTTTCCTATGTCCAAGATAACGCCGATGACCTTCAACAGCCCTAGCCATGTTTCCCGAGTAAGAAGGAATAAATACATCACTTTCAACTGAGACTATGTAGTCAAGAGCAGCCATCTGAGATGCGTGATTAGTGAAAGGCTCAAGCTCCTCACCAGTTGCCAATTTTTCCTACAATGTGATCAAAGGAGATGAATCAACACTTATTTTACTTATTAGTGTGAAATAAAGGGAGCAACTGAAGTTATCTATGTGATTTTTTTACAAAATAATGGGATCCGAAGCTGGCCTTGAAGATTTTTTCATCTTAGGTTGCCTTCTCTCCATGTAAATAAGCACTACATAAAGATTTAGTAGCAGTCTAGCAGAAGCTAAACGAGTAAGCAAAAAAGTCTACTTTCACAGTGTGGAACTGTAACCTCTAATAGTATGACAATTGCAAGTCAGTGCCCTGCTGTGATTCTTTCTGGTCAATTAGCATATTTTGTAGCATAGCATAAATGAATTTCATATAGGCTTGAAGAGATAATATTCATGTTAAACTCAATTCCATTCCCAAAATTTGACAAATCCCTTGAGCTTAATAATATTACTAGAATTAAAAACCAACCACAAGCACAAACCAACAGTTTTATATGTCACTACCTTGCTCATTATTAAGGGATAGCGAGACTGCAGATCAGCCATGCGAGAATCACCTCCATAAATTTCTCCAGCTGCAATGTATATGGGAGTGGTTGAAGGGTATCCAAGAGCTGTAAGAAGTATCCCAACCTCCTTTGGAGTTAAGGGGCAAAAGCCTTTGGACCTCTGTTCACTGGAATCAATTTCCTTAACTTTCCAATATGGAGTGTTCTCTCTACAATTATGAAAGAGGAATGTCAGGCATAATTTGTTCCCGACTATTTCTAGAAATATACACACACCATATATAAGAATAAAATACCTGATCACCCTAAGTTCATCAGCTTCATCTGGAGACAGCTCATGAGTGCATCCACTAAAGGCAAGCATATCCTTCTCATATCGTAAGTGCAATGCAATGTAAGGACCATATGACCGCATCCGATCCACCAACAACTGTAATATTGACCAAAGAACAAACTTTAAAATGTACTGCACTATTAACAAGATTGTTGAAAACCCGCTAACTGGAATAAGCAAAGAGATCAAATATTTACCTTCCCCATGGCCTCAATTTGAGGTGCAAAGCGGAGAGCTTCATAACAAGCACGACATCGCAACTTCTGTATATCTGGGGGCAGATGGTTATTTGCTAAGCGAGAATCAGACTTAGCAGCTCGGATAACCTTCGGGGGAAAAAGTATTCATCAGCACAATTAAACTAAAAGTAAGGTGTTCAAAGGCACGCATCAATCAGAAGCACTTCAAAGGGCATACTTCATAATCTTCCCACATGCTAGCTATCTCATCCTCATAGTACTCCATTCCAGACCAGCTTCTAAAGTGCTTTACTGCTCTTGTAGCATTTGCTAGATCCTTGGGAAGCTTCTTTATGACTTTTACATCATTAGCAAGAGCTTCAATAAAATGATCCTCATCAAAAACATCTGAAAAATTGCTGCAGATCAAATGAACAACAGAGGAGCTCAACATCAGTTTGTGAGACAGAAGATAAGTATAACCAAGGAGGAAGTATTAAAATACAATATTACCTAGAATCTTGCCAAAATGATCTTTTATCAAGTTCTGGGATTACAAGCGTGGCATTTATAATCCGGGCAACAGCAACCATGTCACATATCTGCAATGCAAGGATCACAGGCCTTTCATCTCAGTACAATTGCCTCGAATTGACATAAGAAACATTTCAAATAATTGATAAGTAATCACTAATTCCATATGTATGTAACTTTTTCGGATAAACCATCTATAGCTATTGTGTCTTAACTAGCTTTAATTGACTTGATTAACAATTTATTACAAAAAGACACCAGGTTCATGAGACAAGGTGGTTGTCAAATCCTCTGATGTCAATAATGAATATTTTTTTTAATCCTTCAAGTTCCAATTTTCCATTCTCCACATGCAAATCAATAATAATAAATACATAGTAATCCAGAGAAGCCGAACCAAAAAGATATAGCAACCCTGACATCTTATTCTTAATAATTTGGCATACATATGAATAGATGCACTTGTATAAAATTGTTAAATTGCAGCAATGAATTCACTTTGTCAAATTAGACTACTTCATATGAACCACTCCCAAAGTTGATCTAATGCATTCTAAGGAACACCCTATAACGATCCCTCCTTTCAGTGGGGAGAATAGTTTATCAGTATATTCTTTATGTGTCATCATATTCATTAATGACACAATCACTAGAAAAATGCATTCTATTAACAAGTAAATGAAATCATTTCAGTTGACCAAGTTTCCCCCCAATCTAATGATCCAGTTGGTTGCTTTAAAAGAGGATAAAAAGTAAATGAAAACTCGGAATTCCATGCATAACATACCCCAGCACGCATCTGATTGAGCCCACCATTGGTATGAACTAAAAGGTAACCTCGAGACCCGGCAGGGGCTGAAATAACATCAAGACAATCAATACAATTCACATATCTGAATAGAAAAATAATATCAATAAGTTCCTTACGTGTATAATTAAGACTTGGGTTTGCACATGGCACGAAATCTCGATTCGATGGAGGTTTCCATAGCTTTTCCTTTTCCAATTCCAAAATCCCACTGGCCTCATCCAACTGTCACGTCTAAAGGAGTGAAAATGGGAAAGAAAGCATGATTTTGTTCGCATTACAAAAGAAGGGTAGTTATAACTATGAAATACCCTTCTTTTTAAACAAATTTCCCTTTTGTTAATTTTCTAGTCATGGAAGTCTCATACTAAAGAATACCCTTTATTTATTTTTTTAAAAAATCAAAATTTTTAACCTTCAATATTCATTTTTACGATGAATTAACTTAAACCCAAAAAAAAAAGAGTACTGAGTGGAAACCTTGCGAGAAGGGAGAGGAGATTTGGAATGGGGAGGAGCGAGCTCCTGAGTCCAGCTCCGCTCGGCGCTCAACCTCTGGTATTTATGTTCACGTTTCTATCCAATTAGATCAGTAAACAAACAAAACAAATCTCAATCGAAAAAATTATAATTAAATAATAAGAATTAAAAAAACACCATTACCAAAACCACAAACAAGGAAAAATTCCCAATTTTTTCTAATAAGGGGTTGTCCAAATATGGTGATTCTTAAGTCAATAATATAAAAAGCACACGCACCTAATCCCATAACATGAAAATGTAAGCGTTTGAAAGCATCAAGACAAACCAAAAACACATATTGACTCATTCTTTATCATACATATATTATATATAAAAAAAATAAAGAAACAAAAAATCGAACTTGGAGAAGATCAAAGAAGTTGATGGAAGAAAAAGAAAAGCCCTAACAATCATCAGAAAATGAAAACCCAATGATCTTTTTTGAAGTAAAGAAAAGAAAAGAAAGAAAGTTGGGGGATCAGTGATCACCGTGGGGAGCTTGAAAGGGTCAGAGAACTTGGGAACCTTAGAAGAAGGGAAGGCGGGAACATGGACTGAGCAGAGAGCCACCAATGCTATTGAACATATGGCGCACGTTAGCACTTTCCTCAGCACCACCAATGCTCTCCACTTCTTCTTCTGCATCTCTCTCTCTCAAAACACACAATCTCTCTCTCTCTCCCTCCCTAAAAACACTTGAGAATACCCATTCGCAAATCTAAACGCTTCAGCAATCAATCAGATTCAAGCTCCTTTCTTTCTTTCTTTCTCTATATATCTATATATATATATGTGTATATATTTCTCTCTGGGAAGACCGAAGTGGTCGGCAGTTTGGGTTTTAACAATTCTTCTCCTTCTGGTATTTTTTGCCGCTTTGCGTTTAGAAAGTGTAACAGCTATACAAGAATATATATATATATACATATATAATATATAGAGAGAGAGAGAGACCACTTTTTATGAAGGATATCTAGCTAGAGAGAGAGAGAGAGAGAGAATGGTAGATAATTACTAAATATTAAGTTTTTATTTTTAATTTATTTTTTGTTTGAGAAAATATTAATAATTGAAGTTGAGGAATTTTGAGTTTATATAAACTTATAACCGTATTAAGATCCTCACGTGGGGGCCACAAACTGTGTCTATATACGATTTTGTTCTTTGCTAGTCAAAATTTGTAACAACGTATTAATGGGTTTATTTTGTTTTCTTCAAAAAAAATTAATAGGAGGGTTATAATATTATTACAAATAAATATATTTTTAATTAATTTTGGGTGCTCATAACAATGGTAATGGCAGATCCTGAAACCTTTAAAGCTAACAACTACCAAGTCCACATCAAAAAGTTTTCTAGATCTACAATAGCTTTTTGCCAATTCAACATGAATATTTACAATAAATTGTACTCTCTTTTTTTTTATAATAATAAAAAATAAAAAGAAAGAAGAAGAATTGACCTATTCGTTTCAAATTCACATTAGGTAACAAAAAGCTCTTACTAAGTAGAAGAAAAGACTAAAATCTGAAATTAGTATTTTAACATCAAATTTCTATATTAAAAAAAATGTAATATATGGTAAGAATTTGCTTAACAAAATCTATTGGGGTGTCACAATATATATACCCAAAAAGAAAAATGTAAGATTTGACTTTATTATTAAATGTGAAAATAATATTTCATTGGACTGTTAGTCACTCTCCGTTGATGTATTACAAAGTGAAAGCTGTTTTTTTTTTTAATTAAAAAGAGAAGAAAGGTTGTGTATGTATGGGGGTAGAGATAATATAGTACTTAGTTAGTAGCACTAAATATAGTGTGGATCTCAAGAAGAGTAAAAAAAAATTGGAGTCTTTGCATTCATGGGAGGAGAATGGTATGCATGTGCTTAATTAAGATTTGCATTTTATTATTATTATGATAAGGATAAACATTAAATACATATATATATGCCAAATATTAAGACATTGGAGTACAAAAGATAATAAAAATATTAACACTTCTGTTATGATAAATGTTATAAGACTAAAGTGAACAACCTAACTCCACACACCCACATTATCGATTCATTTTATTATGCTTATATCTATTATTGCTTCCAATTATTGTCATAATCTTATTCCAATTTAAAGCTCATTTTTATGGACAAAAACTTATCACTTATTGGTCCCCTCGTTGCGGCTTATAAATGTTAAAATGTTTATATTTTATATCACTTAAATTATCAAAATTCCTCATTTGATCAATTTTGTCACTTTGCACTTCAATACATACCCACAAAAAATAAAAAAAATAATGATATGTGCACTAAAATTATGTACCAAAATATTAGACTATCTCCAATGTAAGATGTAAATTTTGTGTCAAATTTGGTACAAAAAATAAATCAATGTTATAGTTGGCTAAATATTTGCAATTGTGCTCCAATGCACAAGACACAAATTAACTAAAAAAAAATATCAATAATTCATTTAATATTTATTGATAGTATACAAAAAGTAACAATTTTTTAATTTTTTATTATAAAAAAAAATAGTTATTAATTGATAATTAATAAATTAGTAGCAGTATGACAAATAAAAATGTGACATTAATTGTTGCACTAAATTTGGCTCACGCTATATCTTGTGCCAAATTTGACACAACCTTTAGCATGTGTCAAATTTGACATACCTTTTAGAACACCATTAGAGTGATAATTTTACTAAAATATGCTAAATATAATAGTTCACCACTTTTTTGGCACTCCATTGGAGACGATCTTACACCAACTAACATGACGTTGTTTTTTAACATAGTGAGTCCTGCTTGAAATAAATTTGATTGGTTAAATGAAATTGCCACATCAGTTAGTATAATGTTTTGGTGCATATGTCATTACTAAAAAAAATCAAGAGACACTTTTGTGGAAGCTTTTGAAAAGGTAGTCTATGCATTTTCCTTTATTATTATTATTATTATTGTTTTTTTTTTTTTTTTTGTTATAGAATGTATCACTATTCAAGATTGAAAACATGAGAGATTAGAACATGGATATTTTATAAGAGCATTGTTGAGGGGCACCACATCACCACAAAGGTGTGTCATACCATTATTAGTGAAATCCAATATTAGGTCTCACATATTTTAATTTAATAATTATTATAGAATGTCGTTAACTAATTATAAGGTGCCAATGTTGGCCACAAGGTGCCAAATAGCAACACTCGTTTTATTATTCGTTGAAATGTAAATATTATATATTTTTACGGTATGTGTTGACCTCGGTTTTGGCCAACGACATTGTTATACCCAGAAAATAGGAGAACGCATTCTAGGAGAGCTAAGGGGAGTGGTCCTAGTAGACCCCAAGGAGAATGTGGTCCTAGGAGACCCCAAGAGAGTGATCCTAGGAGAACCCAAGGATGAAGTCCGAGGAGAACTCAAGAAAGTGGTCTTAAGGGGACCCCAAGGAGAAAGTGGTCCTAGGAGACCCCAAGGAGGATGTGGTCCTAGGAGACCCCAAGGGTGTGTTTGAGGTAAGCCTTCCAAGGTTTCCTAAGTGTTGGCTCGAACGTGTCCAAGGTAAGTAGCTAAGGAGGAGGAGTCCCATGCAAGTCAAGAATGGGGACTTAGATTTTGACAAGGAGAGCCTACACATGTCCGATCGGACATGGTTGGAGGAGCCTAGGAAGTGCCTCGGACTTGTCCGAGGAGAGATGCCAATAAAGATGGCTCGGACCACCTTGGTCCGAGGAGAAGGCAAGAAGAGGATGCCTCGGACTACCTTGGTCCGAGGAGAAGGTCACAAGGTCCGATCGGACCTTGGTTGGAGGAGGAAGGCTCGGACCTTCCCGAGGTGAAAGGCCAAGGGAGTAGGCATGCACCACCTTTGTCCGAGGAGAGCCAAGCATACATCATTTTGGACCAAGGAAAGCTTGAAGGAGTAATCAACCTGCATGTGAGACTACGTCAAAATCCCCGGAACGACTCTAGCAAGAATTGGTCTAGGCACCCGGGAATCTCTCATTTCTCACTCAAATTGAGGAATCAGTTGTATTTTAAACATTTATTGTAATATAAATATAAGATGAATAATAAAATATCCCTATCGTAAGGGGATATCAGTTGAGGATCCCAGGCCTATAAATAGAGAGCTTATGGGATGAGAGAGGGGTTTCTGCTGCTTCTTCTTTCTAGACAGAGAAAATTGGGTATGTGTATTCTAGAGAGAGAAAGTGCTGATATTTGAGAGAACTCTTGTATTTTCACAATTTGTACTGAAGAAACTCAGTTGGCTCAGTCCATCTGATATTGAGTATAGATCTATAAATTACAACTCTAAGTGGATTAGGCTATTACCGACAATCGGGGCTGAACCACTATAAAAATCTCTTGTGTTATTTACTTTTCTTGTTTATACCGTCTGTTGTCGTTTACATTCTCTTGAAGGCTTGTCGTATTTGACGTTCTCACGTCGTTGGCTAAAAACGCAGTCAACAGACGTGTAGACGTCAAAACGACAATAAACATTCAAGAGAAAAATACGACAAAGACAATTTTTATAGTGGTTCAGCCCCAATGTGTTGGCAATAGCCTAATCCACTTAGAGTTGTGATATATTTAGCCTACACTTAAGATCAGATGAACTTTAGCCAACTGAGTTTCTTAAGTGCAAGTAGAAAAATATAGAGTTTCTCTCTCTAGAGAATACAAGCTTTATCTCTCTAACCTCTCAGAAAATGCCCCAAGAATGCCCCAAGTAATAGTCCCCAAAATCTCAAAACGAGAGAATTTTCTCAGTCTAAAAATATCAGATCCTTAAAATGATGCCATGAGCCATTTATTTATAGGCTCGTGGATCGTACAAACGCAGTCCCTCATAATCGGGATCTTTCTGTTATTCTTTCAATATTTAATTAATAATAACATCTAAAATACAACAATAAGCGATTCTTTGAGATAATATGAGAGATTCCCGCGCAGGTACGACCAATTCTAGCTGAAGCCGTTACTGGGATTTCTTTGCGTAACAATGATCTGTTTAGTCGGTCCACTTCATACCCACAAGGAAAACTGGAGGGCCAAAACACTTCACTAGTCGGGCAAGACAAGTGACTGGTCGGCCAAACACTTGACTGGTTGGACAAACACATGACTGGTCGGACAAGCACCTGACTGGTCGGTCATGACACCTGATTGGTCGGACAAGCACCTGACTAGTCGGTCATGACACCTGACTGGTCAGACATGCACCTGACTGGTTGGACAAGCAGTCAGGTGCATGTCTGACCAGTCAGGTGTCATGACCGACTACTCAGGTGCTTGTCTGACCAATCAGGTGTCATGACCGACCAGTCAAGTGCTTGTTCGACCAGTCATGTGCTTGTCCAACCAGCACCTGACTGGTCGGACAAGCACCTGACTGGTCGGTCATGACACCTGACTGGTCAGACAAGCACTTGACTGGTCGGTCATGACACCTGACTGGTTGGTCATGACACATCTCTGGTCTAACATGACACATCTCTGGTCTAGCATGACATATCTCTGGTCAGTCAAAAACCTTTATCGGTCGGACATAAATTCTATCAGGTCGGCTAGATCACTTTATCACAACTCCGAAAAGTCAACATATTTATTGACTATTAATGCGTCATTTACTGATCATGTATTGTCACTTGTCACTTCTAACTGCCAAGTCATCGTACTGAATTTTTTTGGGGATACCAGTATGTTAATGTGTCACTTTGTCAAATTAGACCAAAAAAAAACAAATTTGAATATTAATGAGATAATTGTTGTTTCGTAATTCCATAAATTGGTACAATAGAAAGTAAAACTCGAACAATATAAATTAGCTAAAAAAACATTTAGCTATATGAAAAAAGGAAATAAAGTCTAAATATTTAAAATAGTAAAACATTCTAAAGTATGATGAATCTAAAAAAAATCAACATTCTTTTAAAACTAAAGCGTTAACCACTTAGCAAAAAAATAATAAAAACTTTCATTTCTCTCAAAAAGAAAAATATATATTTTTTATTAGTTTACATTTATAATTGAAATGAAATATTAATTTTTTATATGTATTTTTGGAAGAAAAAAACATGTCAAATGCTTATGCTTGAAATTCAACATGAGTGTTCTTCATTTTTTAAAAAAACATGAGTTTTCTTCAAAAAATAAAAATAAAATCAACATAAGTATAGCATGTTCTTTTTCGTTTGTTTTAAACAACTAAATTATAACAAGAGGTAAAGTTACATATTTTCATAGATTTGTGTCAATATCTCTTCTATATAAAAAGTGTGTAAATAACCAATTTTTTTTATTTTAATAGTTAATTTTGTTAACTTTAACGGAATATTCTAAATATTTAACACAAGATACTTTTAAAATTAACTAAAAATATATATATTTATTAATTATATTAATATAAATTTAAATATTATAAAACATTATTATTATAATAATATATAATATATGACTAGATATTTAATAATTATATTAATATATACATTTAAATGTTATAAAATATTATTATAATAATAATACATAATCATAATTTTTTACTAATTATATTAATATGAATTCAAATATTATAAATATTATTATAATAATATTTAAAACAAAACTAATATCTAATACTTATATTAATATAAATTTAAATATTATAAAATATCATTATAATAATATATAATACATAATCTTAATTTTTATAAAAAAATATCATTTATATTTAAAAAAATTATGATATTATATATATATATTTTAAAAAATCATAAATAATGTTTTGGTTTAAAATGAACAATAAAACAAAAGTAATTAATGCACAAAATGAATATGTTTATGTTATTATTTTATATATAATATTATTTATTTATTTGAAATTTGTATGACAATAATACAAATTTAATAAATTCTATAAATAAAACTAAACAAATGTGCATTGCAAGATGCTTATATCTAGTATATCTTTTTCATATAAAAAGTTTGTAGATAACGAAAATTATTGGTTTTAACAATTTTTTAATTTTTTTTCGTTAATTTTAACGGAATATTCTTATGTTTAATAGAATATTCCTATATTTAACGGTAGATTGTAAACATGACTTAAACTTAAATAAAATAAAATAAATAATTAATTGAAAAAATTAAAATAGGATATTTTTTAGATTTTTTAAAATGATAATTATTTAAAAATAATAAAACCACACTTTCTATAACTTAAATAAAATTTAATTAAGGGTTTATTTTCAGCTGCAGTCCCTATTCTTTACACTTAGGTTCTGAAAGTTGATTTTGTATCAGTTAGGTCCCAACATTTTCAAATCGTATCATTTAGGTCCCTAAAATGTTATTTTTATTTATTTTTTTCTTTCAAAATACATAAATAAAATACAAAAAATGGTGAATCAATCTTAAAAAAATTGGATCACTTAATTTATGACAATATCAAACATGACATTGAAAAAATATATATTTTCATGACATTTTAAAAAATATTTAATGGTTTTATATATTAACTTAATTTTTCATTAAAAAAATTTATCTATAAATTTTTAATATTAATAATTGAACTATCACGAGCTTATCAATATTTATAATGTACATATTTATTTTTTATTTTGTACATTTTTTCTATAATGCAACTCATAACTAATCATATATATATATGCACATAAATAACTTTATATACACTATAAAAATGTATGAAATAAAAAAGTATAAACATAATAAAAATTGATAATATCAAGATAATAGAAATAATATAGTTATTAATATCAATTATAAAACAACAATTTAGATAAGAGTATTTTTTTAGTAAAACATTAATTTAATTTATAAAAATATTAAATATTTTTAAAAATTCCATGAAAATATATATTTTTTCATGTTATGTTTAGTATTGTCAAAAATTAATAAGCGGTCTAATTATTTTTAAGATTGATTTAACTTTTTTTTATATTTTATCTATGTATTTTGAAAAAATAAAATAAAAAATAGCATTTAGAGACTTAAATGATACGATTTAAAAAGGTTGGAGACCTAACTGATATAAAATCAACTTTTGGGACCTAAGTGTTACAAAATGTAAAAAATAAGGATCGCAGCTGAAAAAAAAAAACTTAAACTTCACGTATTAGAATAATAACATATTAAACATATAATATAATATAACTTATATCAACTAGAAATAAACTTAAATTTAAAATTCATGTATAATATTAATATTATATTAAACATTTAATATATAATCTCTTATTGTTACTGCCGAATTAAAAAACTATGTATTTTTATAATATTTTTTTTTTATTTAAAAGTTATGTGATAATTTTAAAATATATAATAAAAATAAATATATAATAAGTATATTTATAATTTTAAAATTAAACAAACGTGCCTTCTCCGTTATTTTTACTTGATATTACCTGGTATATATATGTGTGAACATTTAAAGATGATGGACTAATTTAAGATTGTAGGTATAGTTCCAAGCTAACACAATATTATTTTTTTTTCTCATTCAAATTCCATGCTAAACTAAGATTTTAGGTGACGTGACTTTTTCAATCCATTTACAAGGACAAGACAAAATATGAGATAAAATAAAAATTATGATGTTGTGACATGACTTTTCTCATTTTTTCTTTTTGCTCATTTTGAAGTCCATGCTAAACAAAGATTTGTATATTTAAAATTGTGATGTGATTTTTGTAATTAGGATATTTAAATTTTGCATTTAATGACGTGGCACAATTTTGAGTGTCCTTTACATCATTTACATGAATGTTTTAAAAAAAATTGTATCATATTATATTAGATGTAAATTTTGAGTGTCCTTAAAAAAAAAAAAATTGTGTCAATATAGCATCACTCTCCCATCATCTTACCTAGCCTTGGATCGAAACCAATGAGATGGTTGAGTTTTTGTTCAACTTTGGATGCGTGACGTGATAATTTTGACAAGGCTACCTAGTAATGATAGTATTATTTGATGAGAATGATGGCTCACATTATTAATATATTTGTGGTTAGTTTCAATTGAGCAAATGATCCTAATATAGGACTCATGTATAAATGCTTCTCATATGTAATAATCAAATTAAGTGCTCCACTTTGATTTTCACACCTTCTCATATACATAATTCCTTATTTTTAGGGTATATACTATTTTGGGTTTTTTTTTAAATACCAATTTCCACACTTAGTTTGATATAATTACAATACAAATAAGATTTTTTGTTTTATAAATTAGTAAAAAATAGTATTCACAACTCAATTCTGGTCAACAATAAAATCAAATTTGGATTTTTGTTGATGGTCACCTATAGTGAACTAAGTTCATATAGGAGGAAAAAAGTGATAAGGAAAAGTCTAAACAATTAAGTTGAAATACCATTTTTTTTATCAATTTACAAAAAAAAGAGTTTTGTTTGTAATTATTTAGAACCGAAGATCCAAACTGATATTAAAACAAAACAGAAATACCCAAAATTGTATAAACTCTCATTTTTATGTACAAGATATATCTTTTACTAAGAAAAATGATTACACTACCTTTTTTGTATTAATTTAATTCAAATATTTGTAATACAAGTTTTCTTTCTTTCTTTTCAATCTCTAATTCATTTAATATAGAAAGGGTTTAAGAGCGCTTTTCGCTATTAACAACTTGGGTGATGACAACAACTCCATTATATATTTTTCAACAAATAAATAATATTATGTATTACTCCCACATGTGAAAGTTTTAGCCAAGAAAAGGAAAAGCATCACAAAAGGGAGGAAAATATAATGCAATAGAATAAATAGTATTTTTATCTCCTGAACTTTTGGTACTACTATATTGTGCCATTTAAAATATACGGTCAGTTCAAATTTCTCATTGAACTATTAATGCTGTCAGATCTTTCCCCTGTTATAATTTGCATAAAATAATTAGTATTTTTGTTCCCCGAATTTTGACAACTAACAAATTGTGCCCCTTTTAATTATAAAAATTTTAAAATCTATTTTTTTATTAATTCTTAAAAAATTAAAGAAAAATTATTAAAAAAAATCAATAAAAGACTAAAATTATTTAAAATTCTTTTTGAATTCATTTAAGTTTGAAAATATTTTTTAAAAGAAAAACTAAATTGTTATAAATGAAAAAAAAAATATATTTCATTCTTCTTTTTTAATATATTTTTCTAATTACTTTCTATTCTTTGACAATTTGGTAGTTGTCAAAGTTTGGGGTGAAAATACTAATTATTTTATGCAAATTATAACAAATAGCACAATATGATAATATCAATAATTATGGGGAAATTTTAATAGACCGTATATTTTAGGAGACACAATATGATATGTTCAAAAGTTCTAGAAGTAAAAATGTTATTTATTCTAAAAATGTTATTTATTCAATACAATATTATAGTTATATGTTGTATATTCTACACTCTTCCATTGTTTTTCTTTTTCCATTGGGGGGTCCACAAATTAATAATGGTATCGACTAAAAAGCATCACAAAAGAGATGGAAATTGTCAAAATAAGGATTCATACGAGTGTTTTTGGTGAAAAGGGACTCTAGTAGCAAACTAATACTACATTTCAATGGGTGTAAGTAACGTATATATTTGTAGATCTACAAACGGGTCCTTTGGATTTTTGCTTATTAAAAAAGAACATCCCAAAGTGTATATAGTAAAGAAAATAAAATTAGAGAAAAGGATCGATAGACCAAACTTTAGAAGGTAAAAGTGTTTAGGGAAAAAAAAAAGTGAGGACAAATGCATGGCTTTTTTGGGTAGAAAAATATACCATTTCTTTTTTCTTTTATTTTTATTTTTTATAAATGCATATGCATTATGGTTTGTTATAGTTGGAAATATATATATAGATGAGCTGGGAAGGTGGTGACCTAATAAGAACTCTTCTCATCTTCATTAGTCATGTCCCAGTTTGAATGTGTAGACAAAAACAGAAAGAGTTGGAAAGTTACTCAATTTAACATATGTATAAGTCATTTTAAGAAGACTACTCGCAAATTTCACGTTGCTCTCTTCATTAGTAATAAGTTTTTGTTTTTTATTCTTTTGACAAAAATGATTCTGTGGACGAAAATAATCGAATAGATTACAGCATCTGAAGAAATGGATAATTTGGGTAATTAATTAAGTTCACCAAACTTTGCATGTACAATTAATATTGGTCAATTTAATTTATACCGTGTCAAATCACTACTTTAAAAGTCTATATCGATGATAAATATTCTCTTACTAGAAACAGATCTATGTTTAACTACTTAATTATTAGCTGTAAGGTGGTAATTTTTAGATTATAGCTAGTGTTAAATATGTTTATTGAGCAGATTAATTATTATTTCTTAATGAAAAAAATTATTATTAGGAGGGAGGAAAACAGCCTCCCGTGACAAAAGTGGGTCCTCTAAAATCAGCATTTTGCAAGGAATAGCGAAATATTAGTCCTTTCCTTTGGCAAAAACAACTAAAAATATTGCATGAATGATTGAAGTAATAATAAGAGTATTTTTTAGGCCCACTCTTGAAAAAAAATAACAAAATGACAACTGTATATAATTTACTTAAACAATAATCAACTTCAACTTTTTTTTACCATTTTTATTTACATTAAGTTAATATTTCATCTCCTATTCATTACTTCAAAAAAAATATTCTTCTTAATCATCAATTTAATTAATCAATAAATATTAATATTATATAATTATTAGTATTAATATAAATATTTAAACAATAATTCTTTTATAAAATAACCATTTTATAATAATTTACTTTGGCTTTAAATGAATAGTGTAATTTTATTAATGAAGTTAAAAATTACATTTTTTTTAATTTTATTTTAAAGATAGAGTTAGAGTGTTATTGAAGAAGGATTTTGACTTCAAAATAAAATAAAAAGTAAATTTGAAGTTACCAATTGGAGATGGCCAAAAATATGTGGTTCCAAAAGATTCCAATCGATCTTCTTTCTTTAAAAAAAAATAAAAAACTATACCCCTATCTCTAACCTCCCAAAAAATATATATGTATGTATATATATAATAAATAAATAAATAAATACTTTTAAAAAAGCTTTTAATAAAGATAACACGTGATTACAACACTTTTGGTTCTTCTTCGACGATATATAACTCTCTTTATTTATTCTTTTGTTTTTGGTTCTTTTGAAGACCACAAACCTTTTGACGTGATTCCTAGGCAAGGCATCCAAATCTCACTACACAAACTAAATTATAATAAGATAATTATGCATAATCCGACTGTCCAAGCATTATTAACGAAGGAAAAATCTTGGTTTATAAATTGTAATTAATTATTGGGTCTAAATATATATATATATATATAACATATGAAACGTGGCAGTGGTTGCTTAGAAGTTAGTTTGGTAATGATGATTAATTAAGAGCAAGGTAGGGTTTCCATTGTCCCTGATCAAGTGGTTAATAAGTTTTATTTTATTTTTTGTTAAGTTTTTATTTATTATTATTATTATTTTAAAGATTTTATTTATTTAAAACTTACAAACTATTGAGAGAGAGAGAGAGAAGGGGAGGCCAGAAAAGAAGCCAAAGGCACATGGAGTTGCAGGCAAACCATGCGTAAATCACTGAAACTCTTTTCTTCTTGTGAAGAAGAACAATAACTATGGTCACATGTGGAACTACCTTATTGGACAATATATTAATTTAGCTACGAAATGCATCTACTTTATACTATCAGATTATATTGTTTTCCTCTAATACCATATATTATTTAATATTTATCTATTCTATATATATATATATATATATATATATATGGGCTTTTTTGGTATACCTCTTTTTTTTTAGTAGAGCTGTCTACTCTAGTGTCTGAATATTTATAATTCTAATTTTTTTACATAATAATATATATTGTAATTGTTTATAAATTCTTATAAATTTTCGAAATTTTTTAAATAATATTATTTGTAATTATATAGGGACATAATTACAAATATCTTCTATATAATAAGTGTGTAGATATCGGAAATTTTTTATTTTAGCGGTTTTTTATTTTTTTAATGTTAACTTTAACGGAATATTCTTATATTTAACAGAATATTCTTATATTTAACGGTAGTTTGTAAATACTTAAATATAAATAAAATAAAATAAATAATTAAAAAAATAAAATATGATATTTTTGAGATATTTTACAATGATAATTATTTAAAAATAATAAATAATTTAACAAATTAAAATATGATATTTTTGAGATATTTTACAATAATAATTATTTTAAAATAATAAATAATCAAACAAATTAAAATATAACATTTTTGAGATATTTTACAATGATAATTATTTAAAAATAATAAAATTATAAGTTTTATAACTTAAATAAAATTTAATTAAACTTAAACTCACTTATTATAATAATATCATATTCAACATATAATATAATATACTGTGAATTAGCAACAAATTATTTTAAAAAAAAACTAGCGAGAAACTTAAATTTAAAATCTACATATAATATTTAATATTACAATAAACATGTAATATAATATCTTATTGTTACTCCCAAATTCAAAAACTAGAACAAAAATAAATAAATTATTTAATTAAAATAGGATATTTATTTGAAATTTATATGACATTAATATAAATTTAATAAAAATAATTAATAAATTCTATAAATAAAACTAAGCAAACGTGTATATTGCACGTTGTTTGTATCTAGTAAAATTATATGTGTATATGTCATTTTAAAAGCCCATACGTATACATACATTAATAAAAATATAAATATTAGTTTTGTTTCATTATTTGAGTTTTATTTTATATATAATATTTTTTTAACTAATCGTTGATATTCAATCATTAATATAATAATTCATGTTACTAATAAAATAATTATGGATCAAATAAAATTCACCACCAAGTAAAATGAAATTCAAACCCACATAAATAAATGTAGTATTGCTATAAAATAGTTTATGCCTGTTAACATGTGACATATTGTTATTAGAACAGGTAAATATGTAAAATGTAATAATAAATCGCTTTAATAATAATTTGTCACATCTAAAGGTGCTGAATAGACAAGACTGATCTTTATCATTTATCAAATATATATTATATGTAGTTTTTTGTATTTTTTGTTACTTAATTAATTAATTAATTAATTCTTAGTTAAACTTATAGAAAGTCTTCTCCGGCATAGACCCGTAGGACAGGGGTATGAATCTCATTATCAAATACAAATAGTCTTCTCTAAGACGTGTATCTATCTAATCTTCTTATTTGTTTATTCCACGTGCATTGTTCAAATACAGCATTGATGCGTATAAAACAAGTCACGTGACTATAATCTATTAGAAATAAAGAAAATGTCTTTTGGGATTTAGATTTTTTAATAAATCAGGTTGTAATATCCCAAACCAAACATCATTCTTGAATCTTGACTCTTAAGATATAAATATATTTATTTATATAAATCTGAAAAAAAAAATATAGAGAATATGAGGAGTGATGGAGAGGAAATAATTATCTTGTCTCTGTTGTTTAATAAATTGCTTTCTTTTTTAATCATTTGAAGGAGAATTTAAAAAAAAAAATTGAAAGATATTTAGTTATAATATTACTATCTTAGGCAAACTTTACTAAAATATTTATATCCTTGTATTTTACCTAAAATTACTTTTAACTCCATGTTTTTTAAAAAAATGGCTCTCTAATTATGAAAACAAAATTATACAATCAAAAGTAGGGAAGGAAGATTACAAGAGTTTGATATGTTGGTAACTTTCTATGGTTGATTCAGGGCATTGAATATGAAATGGTACATGATGATAATTTTATTCTTATTCTATTTTTTTTTTAAAAAAATTATGTGTTTCAACTCTCTATTTGCAATTATCCGTAGAGGACCACAATAGTAGTGATACCACAAAAACTCACTAATCTCTGACGATTGGGAGTTGGGGGAGGGGATGCACATTTTTCCTATGGCGACGGGGCTCCGCTCCTAATAGGGTAGTGAATCCTCGTCTAAATGGAGAACTGGACGGGTATAGCGATAATTTTCAATCTCCGAATATTAAATAGGACGGGGCAGGGACCCGACGGGACCCATTTAAATTACAATTTAACAAATATAAAATAAGTAACAATTTCATACTTGAACAAAGAATATGTTGTGAAAATAAAGTGTTTTATAATATCAAAATGACATTCTTTTTATAATTTCTAACAAAATGTTTAGAATTATTATCTTTGTGGTGTCGGGAATTTCCTTGGGGTGTCTAGAAAATTATTTTACAAGAAATTATTAAAACAAAATTATTTTCTAAAATAACTACAAAAGTGAAATTATTTTTCCAAACATCCCATAAATAAATAAATAGCTAATTATTACACATATAAGCTAGACAACATATGAGCTGGAATTTTTGGTTTGAAGAAAAGCACAAAGAGGGGTGGGTTGTGCTTGTTGTGGTTGTACTTTTCATGTCGCTATACAGAAATAAGAAGAATACGTAGCTTTCATACCACACCACACTACACCACAATTGTCTCGTCTTAGTCTTGGGAACGCTCTCTGCTCTTCCCAAGCCAATAGTTTTACTAGTTTTTGGTCCACTTCAAATTTACATAACTATCAGCTAGAGACAACTGAAGTCCACAACTCTCTTTGTGACCACGCCAAATCTATTCTTATATTAATAAGCAATAAATAAATTTAGTCATTTTTAGTACGGATATTGATTTAATAATAATACATAAAATTAAAAATATATATATTTTAGAAAAATTAAAAAATATATTGGACAGTTTATTTATTTTTTTAAAGTAAAATCCGGGATGGAATCCGATACCGAGTACTCTACGTACAACTTCACAAATATTTGTTACTTTATTTTTGTCTCGTCTTTTCCAAAAATTAAATTATATATATATTTATATTAACTGTAAATATTAAAAGAAGAGATTATATAACTTACATACAAGTCATGAGGAAGTTTATAACTTGAAAAAGGTATCGCTTTTAATTTTATCAATCACTTTGCAAAAAATTTAATTTTATACAAAGAATCATATATCAAACAATCTCGCCACAACAAACGGGCTCTCTCTATGCCTAACTTTTTCTAATTTTCTTATTCCATATGGAATTTCTTTGGGCAACACCACATTTTCTAGTTAGTCCTATATATTGATTATTAGGACCTAATAAACAAAGAATTGTTCTTTTTCTTTTTTTCTACTATCTAATACTAAATTATGTTATTATTTTACTAAATTTATTCACTATTATTTATGGCATATTACACCAACAGCACCCAAAACGAAAAGTCTAGTAGTGTAGTAAATAATATGGGGCATCAATATGATCATGATTAGAGCATTTTCCTTTGCAGTACATGTGAGCGTGTGCTCGCAATAAAAAAAAATATATTAAGGTGACGTTTGATTAGAAGTAATAAAAATGAAGAATATGAATAAGAATGAGAAAATGAATAAAATAAAAATTAATATAAATATAAAAAATTGATAAAAAAAAATATTAAATTTTTACATTTAAATCATCTTTTTGCTGATTTTTAAATAAAATAATCATTTTACAAAAATGACGAAAAAACTATTATGTTGAAATAAGATTCAAATACTCTAAAATACAATCAAATAAAAAAATAAAATAAAAAATTATTATTTTTCATTCCATTCTATTCGATTACATTATATCAGGTAAGGGGTTCGTGAAAAACTAAACGAACCAAAGAACTTAATATTAATAAATCTGTTTTGATTCACTTTATCGCTCCCATTTTCATAATGTGTAATCTCTGCAGAGAGTATTAAGTGAGTGTTACACCAAATAGAGTGATTGCAGGGTTGCTTAAAGCATAGTACTGACAAAAATTCAAGTCATAATCTCACCCCATTTCGTTGTATTTATAATTAATGGACGGTGATCGTATATACACAAGCACAACACTGATAAATCATAGTCCAGACTCGAGTGCATAAATGCACTGACACACTTAAGCAAAGTGGATATATATATATATATACACACACACATCTATTCATTACCACTAACTGTGCCACCCACAAATTCGGTGATGTGTAATTAATTTTTGTTGAATTTTCTTTTTGTTGTTGATTTAGAAAACATCGATGTTTGATACAACAAATTGTTTACTTTACTACACTAAAAGATCTTTTTTTTTTTCTTCCTGTTTCTGAAAAAATATACATATAAATTTTAAGGGTGAAATTTTGTTTCACTGACTTTGTTATAGTTACATTTGAAGTTGTTGGTATTAAAGGCACGAGACATAATGGAAATTTAAGGTTTAGTTAAACAAGTTCATTATTACAACCCCAACTCAGTACTTGTCCCAAACTTTTTAGTTTTCTTCTGTATCATGATCATTATTATTAGTGCTATAGTTTTATATGAATGGTGGAACACAAAAAGAATTAGTTCACCTAACCCTTGAAATCATATCAAACAGCTTCATAAATGAATGGAAATTACTTTAAATTGCTTTAAAAAAAATTTAATAAATCCAATGGAAAGAGCCAGGTGTAACAAATGCATAGTATAATTATTTAGTGATGAATAGAGATTATTATTAGAGTAGTACTAGTACTCATAGCACCCACTTTTAGTGGTGTTGTCTCTGCCTAGTGTTATTGTATAATATATATATATATATATATATATATAAACATTATAAAGCTCATATTCTTTGTAAACCAGTTAAAAGAATATTAGGTGGCGCAACAAGTGAGAACCAACTAGTAGTGAAGTGAGTCGATCAAGTGACCACCGACTACCAATTTGTCTACTCAATTCAACCAAAAAAAAAAAGCTATTAATGTACTGAAACAATTTATTTTAATTAAAGGTTTTTTTTTTGTAATAATTTTTAGGAGTACTTGTCAACTTAGTTGAGGTCACTCACTAACAACTAACTAGGTTGCCTTTCTTTTTTATTTATTGAAATTTCGTTTAAGTTGCCTCCATTTTCTATCTCGAAAAGGAGTTGCCCCCCATTATTGACATATTTCTATTTTTAAAAAAAAAATCCAGTTGTAAAAATTGAGTATTGACCTGTGCAACAATCTACTTTTCTTGTTCTTGGGATTGACTTTTTAAAATATAGTTTAAAAGTGGTATGTATTATTGTCAAGTAGCGTATCTAAATAATAGCTTGTGTGATATTCTTATTGACTATTAATTAATAAGGAAAATAATATCTTTAGTTTAGAAGTAGTAGTTCATATGAGCATTATGTCTCATCACACTGGTTTATTTAATAAAAATGAACTCACTACACTAGTTTGGTTTGGCTAAATGACATTAATTTTGGGTTGTTGAAAAAATATGACAATACCCCTTAGTAACCTAGTTTGATGTACTCAAGCACCTGTTGGTAACCTATGAGCCATGTTTTGATTCTAATTTCCATAAAAAAAACTCATTAGTAACATACAAGAAAAATATACTTTAAAACTTATTAGTAATTCTCTACATAGATTTTGGTTACGAGAACAACATTATAATAATATTGCATAAGTCTTGTTTGAGTAACTCTATTGGTACAAAAAGTAACTCGGTTGATGCAAAGAGTAACTCGACTAATACATTTAAGATTTTCGTATTGGAACATAACAACTCAATTGCTACAAAATAAAGGAGCAACCCAACTATTACATTTGAGTAGCTCATTAGTACACAAAAAGTAACCTAGTTGGTACATATTGAACAATCTTGTTGATATACAAAATATAACTAAGTTGGTATTTATATAGAGTAACCTTGTTGGTACATTTAGAGAAAATTGATAAAACATATAGGTCATGTTTGGAGAGTAGTATTGGAAAAGTTTTATAATGTAATTTTACCATCAAATTAAAGAGGATATTGAAATAATTCATCAAACAACCTAAGAAATTCCCCTAATGTAAGATAACTTAACCCCATTGAAAAATTTGAGGTAATTTTATTTTATCCTGTCCCTTTCTCCATTTATTTCTATATATATATATGTATATATAGTAAGAAAAAAGAATTGCTACTCTGCATTCATATTTTTTTTTAATTTATTATTGACAAATAATCAACTCATTCATTCTTGTATATTTTTTCTCTTATATATTTTAATCCATATCGTGGTTGGTACACAAAGAGTAATTTAGTGGTTACATATAGAATAACTCATTATTATGTGTAAAGTAACTCGAATGGTACACATAAAGTAACTCAATTGTTAAGAAACATGGAATATCGCTGCTAAGTATATCAAGTAACATGAAGTAATTCAGTTAGTAAATCTGAGTAGATGTTTTTTCTTCTTCTTTTCATTTTCCTTAAAATAAAATAAAAACCTTTTCAATGAAAAAAAATCCTAAAACTCCTTTAATAGATGAATTGAATTATTGAGAATTTATTTTATTTTCTTATACAAGATGTATGTGAGTACAAATGTATTATTTTCCCTAATTTTTTCTCAATGAAATCGAAGATCCAAACAAAGACTATCATCATACTTTTTCATACATATTAATAATGAAAAATTACACATAGTACTATAAATTTAAAAATTAAAAATTAAAAAATACAGAATTTTACAACAATTATAAAAATATAGATAACAATTTACAATTTTGTTACTTCTTTTTACAATTTTCTGTTTAGTCTGTAAATGTTGTTTACAAAACTGTAACATATGGTTACAAACTTGTAAATTTAAGTTACAAATTTGTAAATTTTGGTTACAAAAAAACTGTGTAGTTACAAATTTGTAAACTTAGTTTACCAAAATAAAAATCTTCTTCTTTATATTATTCCCCTCCGTATTTTTGTAATTTTTTTTCTAGATTCCATATTTTTAATAATTTTTAAAAAAAAAATTCTTAAGTATTTTTGTAAACTTCCCATTTATAACCAAGGGATTAAAAATTTCATTCAAACAAAATATTATTTTTTATATATAAAAAAACAACTAACCATTATATATATATAAATATATATATATTTTTTCTTATTGACTAACAACCGATAGTATTAAAAATTACACAGCCTATTAATACTTTAACTCATAAAATTAAAGTATCAAAATAAGTCATTCTCTTGATTTTTTACAATTATAGTCACCCAAACAGATTTAGGTATAATGCGAGTTTACCTATGATATCCTACTAATCTATTTATTGAAAATAGAAATTGAGTATTTTTCATGCTCTTACATGCTCATTATGTGTCTTTATCATTTCCCCAGTAAGAAATAGTGGAAACTAGGGGCTTGCCTTTTTTTTGGGCCCATTGGATATAGATTTGGAAAAATTACACAATAGCACTGTAAATTTAAAAAACATTTGAAAAATATGAAATTTTACAAAAATAAAGATAAAAATTTGTAACAGTTTTGTAATCGTCTGTTATAATTTTCTATTTAGTTTGTAAATGTTGTTTACAAAGCGTAACATATAGTTACAAATTTGTAAATTTTAGGTACAAATTTATAAACTTTGGTTACAAAAAATCTATATTGTTACAAATTTGTAAACTCTGTTTTTTTTTTTAAAAAAAAAACTTCGTATTTACAATTATACCCCTCCATATTTTTGTAATTTTTTTCCAGATTCTGTATTTTTAGTATTTTTTTTTTTAATTTTAAGTATTTTTGTAAATTTCCCTATAGATTTATGAGATTTTTTCATAAATATGGCTTTTTAGCCATTAATATGCAAAAATATGGTAATTAAACTTTTTTTGGTTTGTATGGACAAATTTAATTAAAAAAAATTAGATTATGGGAAAAAATATGGCATAATAATGATTTTTTACAAAAATATGGCATAATAATGATTTTTTTACAAAAATATGGGGAAAAAATCCCATAGAAGGGAATACAAATTTTAAAAAGCCATAAAATAATACTTGTAAAAGAAAAGCCGTATTTTTTAAAATTTTATTGAAAAACCCATATAAAATGTCATTTTTACTAGATGTATTGTCTTATCGGGCTTGCCTTTTTCCAGAACAAACTGGGCCTAAAGTTTTGGGCCATTGGATATAGATTTGTTGTCTTATCGGGCTATTTCGTAAGTGACTTTCATAAGAAGAGTACCCACTAGTTTTTATTTTTTTTTACTAGCACTATTTTTTTTTTAAATAACAAATTTTAAGTTTTTTTATTAATTTTTACAGTAATAATTTAAAAAAAAATCATAATATATGTAATTTTCTATAAAAAATTGTAATAATTACAATAAAACCTTTTTATTTTATTTTATTTTCCACAAAGCATTATTGTATATCGAATATATTATATCTTATAAAAAAGTTGATAAATTTAAAAACTAAATGAAAAGTAGACACTACACTAACTTCTCTTCTAGCTATCACACAATGTAGAGTAGTTGGTCAGACTGACTGCATATTATAAATGTAATAATTATGTTTAGAAAAATACCAAGATTAAACAAATAGTTTTGGCACCTTTTCTCTTGTTTTTTTCCATGTCTAATTATAATATATCAAAGTTGGTTGTTCAAAGTTTGTCCAAAAAAAAAAAAGTTGGTTGTTCAAAGACCAAATAAGAGCTAAAAAAAGTAGTAGGAATAATACAAGGCACAAGAATTTTCTGATAGAATCAATGGATCGATCTTCACAAGATATATTGGATTAATTTATAGAATCAATGGATTAATTTAACAATATCAATATAGAAGATAAAAAGTACTTAACAATGAATTCCTAACATGATAAGACTTGAATGAATGAGGAACAACAGACAAAACTTTTATGGAGATTCAACAAATCTTTGTTAAGGGGCACTAATAGTACTCAATATCACAAAGATGCGGCGTATTGCTATTGGTGTAATTCAATATCAAATCACACACTTGAATTTAATAAATATTATGACATATTACTAACCAATCATAAGGTGCCACCTCGTGTGGTGTTGGACACATTAATGTAACAAATAACAATACTCTAATTCTAATAAGAAAGTCACTAATTAATATGCTTTATTATGACCAAATAAAAAGAATTGTTGATAATGAATTTATTGCCTATTTCTTATATATACTCCATATTTATATATCTATATCATATAACGTTGATGGGATTTTGCGATGATTTGATATAGTTTAATAATATAAGAGCATGCATGCATCACATGGAAGAAATAATTGAATTGCTTTATTTCATATGTTTTCTCCTTATACATAGCATGTGCATGCATTTATGGGTTAGTTTCCAATATTTATTATTACTTGGGGAGAAGTGGTGTATAATATTACTAAGTGACACATGTCCAAAACCACTTGTTGTGATATTTTGTAATTAATTAAATTTAATATCTAACTCTACATATTCTATTTTAAATATTATATAAAATTATTAACTAACCACTTATAAAATGTTATAAGCGGTGTTTGATGCCTCATAACAATACTCTTTTATATATTCCAAATTAAAATTTGTATATGGAGATCAAATTAGGTTATATACTAGCTTAAAAATTAAGAATTTATAATTGTTGGACCTAGATTTTTTGCATTATGGGATACATTCTATTCATCCCATATATTAATCATCAAATTAATAGTTACACTGATTGAATAGTTATTAATCATTCAAAGCATAACTACATCAAACCAAGTACAATTTCATTAAAATTTAATCTGACTACATAGAATAACAACAGGATGCATTATGTTTTTTTTACAAAACATGACAAAATCCACTGTCGATAATTGTTATCCCATAGCAATGATTGACTATAGTAGTGTGTAGTACTATTTTGGTTTTTTGGGGGAGGGGTAATGGTAAAGCTCTGACCTGACTAGAATATGAAAGAGGTGACTCATTCACTACCAGCCATTGATTTGGTTATATACATATATTTTGGATGATGTGTTATTTTTTATTCTTTTAGAAAACAGGTGATTTATTTTATGTTATTTTGTACAAATTTACCATCTTTTATTTATTTTTTTGCACCACATTATATTTGCATGTATTAAGATATATGTATACAAATTTCTTTTTAAATATGAATGGAATGGTCTCTGAACATATTAATAGTAATACTCATATTAATATTTTTAACGTCCTAATAATCTAAGATTGTTACACGTGTGTTTAAAATAGTGTTTAACTCGCTAAACAAATCATTTGTACTTAAAATGTGTAATTAAACTAACTCAAGGATTAGGTATTCAAAATTTTGGTCAAACAGTAACCATTTCATTAAAAATGTTTAAGTTTGATACACGGGAACCCAAAAGAGTTTATCAACCAAACTCGTTACAAAACAAATATAAAGGTCGGCCTAGACGGAAAAATCAGAGTTCAACCTTAGTTCTAGCAAGTGGTCTCGGTCGTGGTGGTCGAGTAGGCCGCATATGTACACCCCACCTCTGAAGCTCTCTAACTCATGATTAGTCCAGCTTCTCTTTGCCCTAACCTTCACCACGTAGCACCCGTAAGCTAAGACTCAGCAAGAAAACATAAACATGTGTTAATAATATAAGTTTTATTATTATGTAAGGGTAGTTTAGTCTTTTAGCCTCTCATTATTTTGACTATATATTTTGTTGCTCTTGTACTCTTATTTTCATCTTTTTTGACATAATGAAAACCTAGCCTCCCTTTTGATTCTCTCTCAAATCTCCTTTGTCTATTTTGCAAAATTATCATGGTATCAGAGCCAGGTTCCGATCCTGGGACCTGTGGGTTATGGGCCCACCACGCTTCTGCTGCGCACTTGACTCGTGAATGGGATAACGGAGTTGAAAACGCACTTGACTCGTGAATTTGAGATGAAAGATTTGGGTTCCCTACAATACTTTTTAGGGATAGAAGTAGCTTACTCTCCTTGTGGCTATCTTCTTTCTCAATCTAAGTACATTGCTGATATTCTCGATCAAGCTCGTCTCTCTCATGCTCGCATTGCTGATACCCCTCTTGAGCTTAATGCCAGGTATTCTTCATCTGAAGGTGTTGCCTTGTCAGATTCCTCTATATATCGCACTCTGGTTGGTAGCTTAGTGTACCTTACTATCACCAGGCCAGACATCGCTTATGCAGTTCACATTGTCAGTCAGTTTGTTGCAACTCCCACTACCGTTCATTGGGCAGCTGTGCTTCGTATTCTTCGATATCTTCGGGGAACTCAATTTCAGAGTCTGATTTTTCCATCTACGTCTACTTTAGAGTTACGTGCCTACTCAGATGCAGATTGGGGTGGTGATTGTACTGATCGCAAATCTACCACTGGTTTTTGTATATTTTTGGGAGATTCTCTTATTTCTTGGAAGAGTAAAAAACAGACTGTTGTCTCTCGATCGTCTACAGAAGCAGAATATCGTGCCATGGCCTCCACTACCGCTGAAATTGTTTGGTTGCGTTGGTTACTTGCTGATATGGGTGTTATTCTCTCAGATCCCACTCCGATGCATTGTGACAATGTTAGTGCTATTCAGATTACTCGCAACTCCGTTTTTCATGAGCGCACGAAACATATTGAGATAGATTGTCATCTTACTTGTCACCACTATCAGAATGGGACCATCACTTTACCATTTGTCACTTCCGCTATGCAGATTGCCGACTTTTTTACGAAGGTTCATACTATTTCTCGTTTTCGTTTCTTAGTTAGCAAACTCTCGATGCTTCCCACAAATGCATCGTGAGTTTGAGGGGGGATGTTAATAATATAAGTTTTATTATTATGTAAGGGTAGTTTAGTCTTTTAGCCTCTCATTATTTTGACTATATATTTTGTTGCTTTTGTACTCTTATTTTCATCTCTTTTGACATAATGAAAACCTAGCATCCCTTTTGATTCTCTCTCAAATCTCCTTTGTCTATTTTGCAAAATTATCAACATGCTCATAAACAGTTATTCAATAGAATACAGATCATAAATAGCATGCCTAACAGTTATAATCAATACTCAGACATGCACTCAATCTAATTAAGTGGCCATAGAGCCACACAGGTGCCCAACACACTATTCCCTTTGGAAACGTCTATAGAGTCAGTCAAGCGTCAACCACACCCTATGTTCCAAGCAGCTATAGAGCTGTGCAAGTGTATATCACACTTTCGGGTTGGCCCAGCCATAACGGCCTGGGCGTTCCGCACGATATTGCCGACTATGGCTTATAAGCTGAGCTTCTATATTGGCTCAGCCACAACGGCCTTGCATTCTGCATGCTAATGCCGTCCATAGCTTATAAGTCGAGCTTCTATAATGGCCTAGCCATTACGGCCTGCAGTCCGCACGTTAATGCCGTCCACGGCTTATAAGCCAAGCTTCTATATTGCCATTACGGTGTGCGTTCCGCACACTAATGCTGTTCACAGCTTATAAGCTGAGCTTCTATATTGGCCTAGCCATTATGGCATGCGTTCCACATACTAATGTCATTCACGACTTATAAGCTAAGCTTCTATATTGGACTAGCCATTACGGCCTGCGTTCCTCACGCTAATGCCATCCACAACTTATAAGCTGAGCTTCTCGACCAGATATAACAAATAAGCATTAATCATTCAATATAGATATATGATGTGCACTCAATCATGTTAAATCAAACATATCAGACATAGTTATAACCATGTTCAATAACCGGGGCTCGAGCCCTAATCTCAGACCAGGTGCAATTTTCTTACCTCAACTCATGAGCAAATCGAGTATGACAACCCTGAGTACGATGCTTCCTTCATGAGCCTAGCGGTACACCCTACTCACAACCATAACAAGGAATAACCATCAAGAAACAAACCAATAAAGGCTTCCGAACCAAGTCCTAGCCTCCGTGACCTTGAATTCTACTAAACTGGGCAGTAGAACCATTCCCGAGCCCTTAGGTTTGGGTTCCCATAACCCAAAACCTATTTTATAAATGTTTCCCATTTGAGTCGCGACGCCTCCACAAAAGGGTCGCAACACTCAGCTAGGCAGAGAGCCCGCTCCCAAAATCCCCTGAACTTGCACCACGACGTAGCCCACCAAGCGCCGCGACACCAAGGCAATTCGAGGCACCTCCTGCCTTGACTGAGTTCATGCGGGCCGCAGTGCTCAAGAACAGCGCCGCGGCGCTACCCTACGAACCCAGAAAACTTGTGATTTTTCAGAAATCCCAATCCTCCTAAATCCATCATGTTGCGATATTTTAAGCTATGCAAGTGCACACAGTCGCAATTTGTAATAATTTGGTAAAGAAACCAAGTATCGTCCTCAAGGACTGAATTCTCAATTACCAGTCAATTAACTTCTCTTTTCTATTTGATCAATTTAAATTCTTGATTTTTGTCAACACAGCAAAAGAAACTATAATATTCAGAAACAATAATTGAAAATTAAATAAAATAACACTATTAGTAAAACCTTTGATTTAAACACTGAAGAAATAATTAGGATGTTTAATCTCATCAACTATCCTCCCTATCATTCCCTAATGCAAGTACTAAGTTCTTCTTCTTTCTGCCTAATTCAATTAACAAGTTGATACAGCAGCCTATAATCATACTATGAATTATAGACTCAACCTAGATGACAATTTCCTATATTTCTATGGTAAATTGAACCACCAAGATAGCATTAATCTCGACAACTTAATACACAGTTACTCAATTAAAATGGATACCTTCGTTCCAAATTACAATTATGTCCAATATAACCACAGCAGTTTCAAACCTCACTTCTCAGATTTTGATTTAAAAACATATATAAAATGATTATAGATGGCCAATCGATAATCAATCATTAAGCACAGGCTATATAGAATTGAAGAAGAATGAAGAAGAAGAACATTGAAATTGCATTAGTTCATAATAGGGATTCAAGTGATTCAATTAAAAATCCTAAACAGAAAATTAGTTCATAATCACGATACTAATCACAGAGAAAAATAAAGATAACATCAGAAAGTAAAAGAAAAACATGTATGTTGAATACTCCGAGCCTTCAGCCTTCAAGCCCAAATTCCCCTCCAGATCCGTACATGCCTCTCTCTTCTCTCTTTTTCGCCTTATAAAAACCTAGGATTCAATTTTTAAAAGAGGCGGGCCGCGGCATTACATGCACCATGCCACGGCCCGTGTCTAAAATTCTGGGCATTTTGTTCTCTCCATGCCGCAGCCCTTGTCAGCCATGCCGCAGCCCGTGTGTAAGATTTCTGGGTTGAGGCCTATCCATGCCGCGACCCTCTCTAGCCATGCCGTGGCTCGTGTTTCCCCTTCAAAACAGTGGTTCTATTTCACCAGCTAGCCGCGGCTCCACTTTGTCCATGCCGTGGCTCTTAAGGGATTTCTCAATTTTTCAAGATTTTATCCCAAAAATTCATCAACACTTCCAAATCATGTTGAGATTCATCATTTCTTGAAATATGTTGAAAAACTTGGATATTTCTTCCCTTTTTTTTTTGACATTTTCCTCCAAGTACTCGATTCTTCCTTATATTAACAAAGACAACCAAACAAAGCATAAAACCGCACTAAATGAAAGAAAAATGAGATAAAAGGCTACTTAAAATATCACTTAAACATGACAAAACTAGACTCAACACATCCCAAACTCAATTTTTACCCAATTCCAACGATCAGAATCACACCAGCAATATAAAAACACCATATGAAATTATCAAAACCTTCTAAAACACAACCTAGCTCAGAATTCAAACTTTCTTCAAAATTCAAAATAACTTCAAAAATCTTGAGTTTACCTATGCAAAACTCGAATTCCCAGTTGTTCCCCTAGCTTGACAGCTTCTAGACTCTCCCAAAATTACTTCAATCCCCTCCAAGCCTTGCCTCCAAGCTTGAATTCACAAGTTTGCCTCCAAACTTCAATGAACACACAAGGGAGAGAAAGGGAGAAACGTGAAAGAGAAGAGATAGTGTTTTATGTTTTTTCTGAGGTTTATCAACTTAACCACTTATCATATATCATTCAAATGATCCAAAATGCCAGTTAATTAATCTTTCCCTTGAAGCCCCCAAGGCAAAAATGACATTTGATACTCTCAAATCCCACTTAACTCTTATAATTCCCAATTAATTCTGCCAAACACCAAATACTATTTCCCCAAAATACAACTCATACTCCAACGAGTCCTGGTAACTCAACAAATTACAAAAATATCCCTTGGCTCATCCTGAGCCGAGTATTATTCCTCGTTGTGACTTTACCGCTACCTTGCTCAAAATGACCAACTCCTGCCGAATATATCAAATATACCCACATAATAATGTGGTCTCAGTCATATAACACAATATAATCTTAATTATGCCCTCAGCGGACCAAAATTACAAATATGTCCCTTTAAATAAAAGCGAATCTTTTACGCACATGTAATACACTTAAACATGCATAATCGGTCATATTATAATAAACTCATGCAATTCACATAATCATATAAATATTCAATTAAATCATACAATATTCCAATAATGTCTTCTCGGCACCCTAATCAAGGCACTAAGCATTATTAGGAACTTTGAGACGTTACAATATCTTTATCTTTGTATATTATAAATGTGAGTTTAATGGAAATTGTTATTTTTCGTTAGATTTCACACTTTTTTTTTATTGTTTTCTAACACATTGTTAGTTTTAAAGTTATCTAAATAAGGTAAATAGATTTTAAAAATAATAAAACATAGTAAAGTCTTCTAAATAAGGTAACTAAATTGAAAAATAAAATAATAACTAACCCATAATAATTTCTCATCAAATATTTTAAAATTTCATATTAAAGTATTTAAATTACTCTGTAAAGTATTTATTTTCTAGCCATTAATTAAATAATATATATTTACATTTAAGTTTTTGTTGGCTTCATCAAATATTTTAAAATTTCATATTAAAGTATTTATATTTACATATAAATTAAAAAAAATAATTTTAAAACTAGAATGCCCCACATCTTTATATATAAAAAATGTGTATCTGGTTTAGTAGTATTTTATTTTTTGAAAATTATAGAAAAAATTTTGGTTTAATTTTTTTAATTTGTTTATGTTAACCGAGATTTTCGGCAACTATCTTAAAGAAGGATATTGACTGATAATAATAATGAGAATGGAAGATCGACACAAGATTTTTACGTGGTTGGGGCGTTAACTAGCCTTAGTCCACGAGTCTGTATATAAGTCTGTGTTAGAGCTAGGATAAGCTTTTACAATGGAGTTGTTTAACTGTATTTGAACAGAGTTTCTGCCTTCCCCCCCTTTCTACGTTGCATTACAACTTATATTTATAGGACGAGGGGGACATCAGGTTTGGGCCGGGCCTGACTCGGACCCATTTGGGAAATGTGCACAAGGGGCCTTCCTAGTGGAGGCCCGAGCTAGAAAGATACACAGAACACCAAACCCGAATCAGCTCAGGCCCAATTAGTTGCCCTAAGACGCAAGCATTCCCCCGACAAAATGGCACTTTGGCTCTGACCACTTCGAATCACGAGGCCGATTCAGGGGACAAGACCGGTCAGAGTACTTGGCTGCGCAGTCCTGACACGCCAGCAGATAATCCCAAGGAGACCCTTTCTGCAGGTGAAAAGTGGGGGGACAAGACCCACGTGAAATGAGGCGGCTTCAGTGTCCTGGACGCCTGACCCATAGCCTGGGGATGAAGCGGTCCAGGTTCGTTTACCTTTGGCCCGCTGCGTTTACTTCGGGCCCGGACCATTCTGGGCCCGGGACCCGGGACGCGATGGCCGCGATGGTCCGGGGTACTCCGGACAGTGCCGGGACCGTTCAAGCTGAACATGAACCCCGGACAGTGCCGGGACCGTCCCGGACCCTTCTACACAGGCCCGGTCCGTAGCCCGTGGACTCGGCCCAAATACCGAACCGGTCCCTCGGACCGTGGGCCGGGGCGAGGGCCCAAAACCCCGACAGGAAATGGGGATAACATTTACCCCCCAAGCCTTCACCCCGGTTAGTCGGGGGGAGGGTTGCACCACCCCCGCGGTTCTTGCCAAGTTGCCTCCCCAATTTCTGCCAGGGCCAGGAGGCTTGCGGGAAGGCAGTGGCTGGGGCAGGTTACCCAGCCCGGACCATTTCATGTACCCCGGGGACGCTTACCCTTGGCCTGCTTCAAAAATAGCGACATGTGTCGCCATGTGACTGTTGCAAGGGCCTCGAAGAGTCGCCTAGGCCTCCCAAAGTCTGCTAGGCCTGGGCTAGGGTGTCAGCGCACGTCACGAGGCGTCCCATCCGCACGGGGAGAGTCATAATTGATTTCCTTGGAAAGGGGCGGACCGTAGGATGGGGCGTCCTTTGACATCCACCACTCCTGGACCGTCGGATTGGAGGTGCTGAGGATCCAGACCAAAAAAGAGCTCATAAATGTCCTCTGCGCGATCCTCGGCCGTCGGATGAAGAGGCATCTGACCGTTGGATCGGGGGCCAGTATTTGGGGGATGATATAAAGACTCAGACTACAGACATTCGGCATTTTTCCACTTCCGACCCAGCTTAAGAAAAAGAAAAACCAGAACGCTCGCCAGAGCTTTGCATGTCCAACCTCGCCGACGAAATACTTCGCCGTTTACTAGTTCTGCGCCACCGCCTGTTTCCCAGGGCCTCAACTTTCATTCTGCAACCTGACGACGCTTCTCGGACTTGCCCCGCCGACGAACTGCTGCACCGGCTGTGCCACTTCAAGAACGAGGTCTTGCCGTCCTTACGATCGGACAACCGCCAGCTTCAGTCGTCGACACCACATAGTAAGTATCTTCTGATTCTATTGTCAACTTTGTGAACCTAGGCTTTCTAGATGCATGCACCTAGGCTCCGTGCTTTAGAATTTGTTAGGAAGGCTGCCCAGTTTGGGTGGCACCGTTTCGGATGATCCTTGGACAAGGGATGGACCGTAGTAGCCTTTCCTCCCGATCAGGGTCCCGGGGCTTTTCGGGGTCCCGGGCCTGATCCGTCGGGACTCCGAGCAGTCCTTAGGAGACTCCCTGTACCTCGACCGACTCTATTGGGTTCAGGTACTGACTGCTTGACCTTTCTTTCTTTGTTCCCAGATCGTCACTCATGGCCACGGGCGTCACACTTCACTCCGAAGAGGAGGTTAATAGGGCCCCTGTAGTCACTTCCGGCTCCAAGGTGCCCAAAGGCAACAGGTGGGAGATGGACGTAACGCCCAACCTGTTCCGGAAATACCGGATGATGCAGCTCCTGGAGACGGGGCTGGGCATCGAATCGACTCCGGGCCTATTTCACAATCGTATGGCCAGGTTAGAGGAGCGGGCGCATACGTCCGTGGATGGATTCGGGGCCTGGAGTGCCGGCCACATCAGCGCGGGAGCTACGCTCCCGCTTCATGACTACTTCGTGCGGTTCCTGACGTATCTGGGGATCGCACCATTCCAACTGCTGCCACAAGCATACCGCCTGCTTGCTGGGTGGAAGGTGTTCTGTGTCGCGAAAGAGATCGCGGATCCTACCCCGGCGGAAGTCCTGTACTTCTACAAGCTGGTGCCGCAGGTCAGCGCCAAAGACAAGAGCCTGGACGGCTTGTACAGGCTGCAGCCGCGGAGTGGCTATCCGGCTCCTACCAGCACCTGGAAGCACCCCCCGGATGTCAGGCATTACTGGTTTATGACATCCGGGTTCCTTATTGACAAGAATCCCACGCTGCTGCTATACTTCCAGCGAGTGGGTAAGTATTTCCCCGGACCCTCTATTTCACTCCTCTTTCGCTTTCCATCTCTCATCGTATCTTCCGGGTCGCAGGTCCCTTCATACAAACCCCCCTCACCGCCTTTCTCCTGGAAAGGAGGAGGTTCTACGCCAAGCTGACCGCGGAGGAGTTGGACGTAGGGGGCTATGTCAACGACAAAAACCTCCGGCTAGTAGGGTTACTCGCGGCCACCCAGACCATTGTTGCCCCTAGCCTCCGGGGCATCCCGTTTGAGAAGAACGTCGAGGCCCGGGAGCAGCTAGCCCTTGACCACATCGCCGAGGTGGTGAGAGCGGCGCCGGCCACCGCAGCCCAGCGTAAGAAGAATCAGCTCCCGGTGGAAGAGGCCACCTCGGAAGAGCTGGAAGAGCTTTTCGAAGATGCCCTACCAAACGTTGGGACTCCCGGGGCTAGCGTATCGGGGCGAGGTAACTCCCCTTTAGTCTTAATTTATGGCCCCCAAGTTGGGGGCTTAACTAGGGATAGGCTAGAGCCGCCGGGCCCCGCGTTTGGGGCTGATGGGGAGATGAGGCCTTCATCTCCCATCCCTGTAGGATCAGAAACCTTAATGTTCCTGTCCGGGTTCCTCCAGTATGGGGGGTTTCTAATCCCGGACGACGTAGGAGACCGGATACACTCATTTGCTTTAAGGGAATTGAGTCTCGCCCGGGGCCTAGACGAGGGTTTGTCCCGGGCTATACTTTCTTCTTACTGTTGTGCTTTCCCGTTCGGCTTATCATACTAACTTCGTTTTCCCGTATTTTTGCAGAGGATTCCAACATGTCTGACCCGGCCAGCGAGATGAGGAGGCTCATCAAGGAAAGATCAGCCTTGAAGGCGGCCAGGAGGTCAAATGTCGTGGCCGGCGCGGAGCTCCCCCCAACCAGTGAAAGATCCGGAACAACGCCCGGCCTAGGTGAGGCATTGGCCGTGGTACCATTCCGGGCCGTGGAGCCGGCCGCAGACGGCGTCCCGGACCAGCCCCCGGTAATTGATTTGGAAACGGGCGAAGCCGCAAGCCGGAGCTCTGGGAAGAGAGGCCCCGGAGATGATGCCCAGGTGGGCAAACTCGGGAAGAGGCCTCGGACGATGTTGTCAGAGACAGCCGAGGAGTCACACGGGGAGAGTAGGCTAACCGCGAAGGAGATCCCTGCTCCGCCTGTCCTTCCTCTCCGCCCAACCCTTCTCGAGGAGGGGGAGTCCGCTCTGCGGGACGAGCAGTCCCGGCTGGTCAACCGGACCTGGGAGAGCGGCCGATGCTGGAGAGACGACGCTTACAAGGCCCTGATGATCCGTCGCCAGGTCGAGTTTTCGGATCGTCCCACCGAGTTCAGCGCTCCTCAGCCGTTCGTGGATCGGCTAGCTGCTGAGATGGGCTTCCGCCCCAAGCTGGGCCAGGACATTGCCCCCATGGCCGCTGATCTGCTCGATCAGGTCGGGAGTACTATGTCTAACCTCCAGCTGAAGAGGTACGCCACGATAGCCAATCCGGACGGGCTGTTCATCTCTCAGGCTCTCCGCCACCAGGCTACCGCGGTAATTTTCATCTCATGTCCTTTAGTCATTCGTTGGTGGTGACTTCTTTTTCTAACTTTCGTTTGCTCCAGGTTGCCTTGTTATCTCAAAGGAGTGCCGATTTGATGGCCGAGCTTGCCCTCAAGATGGAGACGGCCAAGCTGGAAATAGAGGCGGCCGTGAACCAGAGGGAGACCATCAAGGAAAATCTCAGCAAGGAGACAGCCCTCCACCAAGAAGAGCTGGCCCGCGCGAAGGCGGAGCGCGAGGAAATTAGCCGTGCCAAGACCGGGGTGGAAGAGGAGTTGTCCCGGACGACGAAGGTTGCTGTCGAAAAGGCGACTCTCTTGGAGACGGCTGCGGCACAGTCCGTCCTGGACAAGGAGGAGATCCGGAGCTTGAAAGCCCGTGTGCTTGAGCTGGGTGACTCCCTTCTTCAGGAGAAGGCGGCACACGACACCACCCGTCGGGAGAGGGAGGAGGCCGACAACTTAGTGGATGTCACCTTTAACGAGGCCATTTATATGGCCTGGTGCAAGGACAAGAACATGAACCTCCTTATCTTCCCCGATCCCGACTCGAAGCGTGCCGAGTACGAGGCCAAGGAGAGGGAGGATGCGGACCTCCGGGCGGACGCGCTGTAGGCCCTTGTCTCTGCCTCGTTCTTTTTGTTAATTAGTTTAGCTTGTAATTTAATTTCAAACACTGCTTCTTCCTTTGGTTTTTAAAAGATTTCTCCTTTCACCATTCAGTAAGAAGTTGATGTCGCGACTAACTGATTGCAGGGGGTTTTGTCCCGGTTCCAACGGCCGGGACTGGACCCAACGACTAGTCTTTGCTCTGTTCGGGGCCCTTGGGACTTTGTTTAACCCGGAGTGTGCTTTCCCTGGAATTTTAGGTCCTGGGTTTGTTCCGGGGCTGACCTAATGCTTTCGTGCTCCGAGGATCAGCACGTCCGGGTCGGACAGACTTTATACTCCCGGACATCGTTCGTCCGGGGTGGGACCGGCCTTGGGCTCGGTTCCCTTTTATTTATACCCCCGGACGTCGTTCGTCCGGGGTGGGACCGGCCTTGGGCTCGGTTCCCTTTTATTTATTCCCCCGGACGTCGTTCGTCCGGGGTGGGACCGGCCTTGGGCTCGGTTCCCTGTTATTTATACCCCCGGACGTCGTTCGTCCGGGGTGGAACCGGCCTTGGCACGGTCCTCTTATTTTTATACTCCCGGACATCGTTCGTCCGGGGTGGGACCGGTCTTGGGCTCGTTTCCCTGTTATTTATACCCCTGGACGTCGTTCGTCCGGGGTGGAACCGGCCTTGGCACGGTCCTCTTATTTTTATACTCCCGGACATCGTTCGTCCGGGGTGGGACCGGCCTTGGGCTCGGTTCCCTGTTATTTATACCCCCGGACGTCGTTCGTCCGGGGTGGAACCGGCCTTGGCACGGTCCTCTTATTTTTATACTCCCGGACATCGTTCGTCCGGGGTGGGACCGGCCTTGGGCTCGGTTCCCTGTTATTTATACCCCCGGACGTCGTTCGTCCGGGGTGGACCGGCCTTGGCACGGTCCTCTTATTTTTATACTCCCGGACATCGTTCGTCCGGGGTGGGACCGGCCTTGGGCTCGGTTCCCTGTTATATATACCCCCGGACGTCGTTCGTCCGGGGTGGAACCGACCTTGGGCTCGGTTCCCTTTTATTTATTCCCCCGGACGTCGTTCGTCCAGGGTGGGACCGGCCTTGGGCTCGGTTCCCTTTTATTTATACCCCCCGGACGTCGTTCGTCCGGGGTGGAACCGGCCTTGGCACGGTCCTCTTATTTTTATACTCCCGGACATCGTTCGTCCGGGGTGGGCCGGCCTTGGGCTCGGTTCCCTGTTATTTATACCCCCGGACGTCGTTCGTCCGGGGTGGAACCGGCCTTGGCACGGTCCTCTTATTTTTATACTCCCGGACATCGTTCGTCCGGGGTGGGACCGGCCTTGGGCTTGGTTCCCTTTTATTTATACCCTCGGACGTCGTTCGTCTGGGGTGGAACCGGCCTTGGCACGGTCCTCTTATTTTTATACTCCCGGACATCGTTCGTCCGGGGTGGGACCGGCCTTGGGCTCGGTTCCCTTTTTTATCTTTGCGCCTGGGATGACACCCCCCGCAAGTGAGCAGAGACTGGTCTGGGGTCACTTGAGATAATAGCCCTGAGGCACACATTTTCATGGAAATAATTGCCCTTTATGACGTTTTGCACACGTCATTTTCATTGTTCTAAAAAAGGGAATTAGCCCTGAGGCGTACATGTTACAGCGTAAACATTAAACTCGGACGAGCCCTTAGGCTACTGGTAGTATTTACGGAGGTGTTCTGCGTTCCAGGCTCGCGGAACCTCGGAACCATCGAGCCGCTTCAAGCGGTATGTTCCGGGGCAGATCTCTTGCTGGATCTCATACGGCCCTTCCCAATTGGGGCCCAGAACCCCTACCCCCGGATCCTGAGTGGCAGGGAAGACCCTCCGCAGGACCAGATCGCCGGTTTCGAACTTACGGCTCTTGACTCTGGAGTTGAAGTGCCGAGCGATCTTGCCCTGGTACATCTTTAACTGCACCTGCGACTCTTCCCGGATTTCCTCGATAAGGTCCAGAGATTCTTGGAGTAAGGCATGGTTCTGGGTGGGATCATACGTGTCGCGACGATGGGACGGGATGGTCGTTTCAATTGGGATGACGGCTTCGCATCCGTACGTCATTGAGTATGGGGTGTGCCCGGTTGATGTCCGTTCGGTTGTCCGGTAGGCCCACAACACGCGGGGGAGCTCTTCGGGCCACTTGCTCTTGCAGGCCTGAAGCTTTTTCTTCAGTGTCCCTTTTAGGATTTTGTTCACGGCTTCGGCCTGTCCGTTCGCCTGGGGCCTGGCCACGGCGGAGAAACTCTTCACTATACCGTGCCTCTCGCAGAAATCCGTGAAGTGGAGGCTGTCAAATTGTTTCCCGTTGTCAGACACGATTTTGTAGGGGAGGCCATACCGACACACTATGTTGTTAACGACGAAATCTAAGGCCTTCTTGGACGTGATCGTGTTCATAGGCTCCGCCTCAACCCATTTCGTGAAATAGTCTACCGCCACAATGGCATACTTCACCCCTCCTCTCCCGGTTGGGAGGGATCCCACAAGATCGATCCCCCACACTGCAAAGGGCCAGGGACTGTTCATCAAGGTTATCTCTGTTGGGGGGGCCCGAGGGATCTTCGCGTACCTCTGGCATTGTTCGCACCTGCGGACGTAGTCTATGCAGTCTCTTTTCATGGTGGGCCAGAAGTATCCTTGGCGCAGAATCTTCTTGGACAAACTGGGTCCGGCTGTGTGATCTCCGCAAAAGCCTTCGTGGACCTCATGCATGATGGCACCCAGCTCAGTCCCGGACACGCACCGGAGGTAAGGCATAGACAGTCCCCGGCGATAAAGTTTCCCGTCCATCATGACGTATCGGTGGGCCTGGTACAGGAGCTTCCTGGCCGCGGCTCGCTCGTTCGGAACCTCCCCGGTGGATAGGTAGCGGATCAGCGGCCCCATCCATGAATTGGAGTGATCGACGGCATGGACGGTCGGAGTCCCTATGCTTGGGACGGGGAGATGGTTGACGGGGACCAGCCCGGCCAACTCAGCCTCTGCGTCGGTTGCTAGCTTCGCTAATGTGTCCGCAAAGACGTTCTTCTCCCGGGGTATCTAGCGGATGGAATACGCCGCGAACGCTTGGAGCATCTCCCTCGCTTGGGTTACGTATGCCGCCATTCGCTCTCCCTTGGTCTGATACTCCCCCGAAATCTGTCTGACTACCAGCTGAGAATCGCTGTATATTTCGAGGTTCGCCGCCCCTACTTCTCGGGCCAGACGCAAGCCGGCTATGACAGCCTCATGCTCCGCCTCGTTGTTCGACGCTTTGAACTGGAAACGGAGGGCGTTTTGTAGCTGATGCCCCTGCGGGGATACCAGGATGATCCCGATGCCGGCCCCGTTCTCGTTCGATGCTCCGTCCACGAAGACTTTCCAAATGGGAGAAGTGCGGGCCGCGGGGGCACTCTCTTCTGGGGTGACCCCGGAACATTCGACGATGAAGTCGGCCAGGGCCTGTCCCTTAATGGCCACCCGGGGCACGTAAGATATATCAAATTGGCTCAGCTCCATGGCCCATTTCAGGAGTCTCCCCGACGCCTCAGGTTTCTGCAACACCTGCCGCAGGGGGTGGTTGGTTAAGACCTTTATTGTGTGGGCCTGGAAGTAAGGTCGAAGCTTCCGGGATGCCGTCAGCAGACAGAAAGTCAGTTTTTCGATTAGTGGGTATCTAGATTCGGCGTCTAGTAATCGCTTGCTCACGTAGTACACCGGGAGTTGAGTCCTCTCCTCTTCGCGCACCAACGCGGCGCTGATGGCGTGCTCGGTTACGGCCAGGTATAAGTACAAAGGCTCTCCTTCGACTGGCTTCGCCAGGATGGGGGCCTTGGCCAAGTGCTCTTTCAGCTTCTGGAAGGCTTCTTCGCACTCGGGTGACCATTCGAACCGCTGGCTTCCCCGGAGGACGTTGAAAAAAGGGACGCACTTGTCCGTGGCCTTGGAGACAAAACGGCTTAGGGCGGCCACTCGCCCCGTCAGGCTTTGAATGTCCTTGTGCTTCCGGGGAGAGGCCCTGTTGATCAGGGCCTTGATCTTCTCGGGGTTGGCTTCAATTCCTTGGGAACTCACGATAAAGCCCAGGAACTTCCCGGATGCGACGCCGAAGGTGCACTTCTTAGGGTTCAGCTTCATCCCGTACTTCCGGATAACCGCGAAAGCCTCCGCCAAATCGCTCGAATGTTCCCGCGACGTCTTGGATTTGACCAGCATATCGTCGATGTATACTTCCATGTTTCGCCCCAGCTGGGCCCTAAACATTCGATTGACGAGCCTCTGGTAAGTTGCTCCGGCATTCTTGAGTCCGAAAGGCATGACGACATAGCAGTAGATGCCCTTGTCAGTTTGGAAACTGGTGTGCTCCTGATCTGCCACGTGCATGGAGATCTGGTTGTAGCCTGAGTAGGCGTCCATGAAACTCAAGATCTTGTAACCGGACGTAGCGTCCACCATTTGGTCTATCCGGGGGAGCGGGAAACAGTCCTTCGGACATGCTTTGTTGAGGTCCGTGAAGTCGATGCAGGTCCTCCACGTCCCGTTAGGCTTCGGCACCAAGACCGGGTTGGCTAGCCATACGGGGTATACGGCTTCGCGGATGAAGTTAATGGAAGACAGCTTCTCTACCTCCAGCTTGAGGGCCTCGGCCCTTTCCGTCCCCAAAGGTCTGCGCTTCTGGCGGACCGGGGTCGCGTTTGGGTCAATACTCAACGCGTGGCATATGATATTGCGGTCGATCCCGGTCATATCGGAGTGGGACCATGCCAGAAGATCCTGGTTTTCCTTGACTTGGGCGATAATGGCGGCCCGAATGTCTTCCAGCAGGCTCTTTCCCACTTGGATGACCCTGGCAGGGTCGGACTCGCTGATGCATACCTCTTCTATTTCGTCCATTGGCTCAAGGGTGCGTTCCTCTCCCAACCGTGGGTCCAGATCGTCTTCGTCCTGGATAGCTTGCTCGGGCGGGCGGAGTGCCGACCCGACGGGCTCATCCCGGACCATACAAACGGGACGGGCAGAGATATGGTAACACTTCCGCGCGCTCTTCTGGTCTCCGCGGACCGTCCCAATCCCTCCGTTGCTGCACGGGAACTTCATGCATAGATGGCGAATGGAGGTGATGGCCCCGAACTCGACCAGGGCGGGGCGGCCAAAGATGGCGTTGTAAGCGGTCGGGCAATCCACCACCACAAAGGTGCAGAACTTGAACAATTGCTGCAACGCGTCCCCCAGAGTAACAGGTAGCTGGACCTTTCCCATGGGGAGGAGTGCGTCTCCGTTGAAGCCGTAGATTTGGGTCGGGCACGACGCCAGATCAGCCTCCGTCAGGCCAATGGCGGCAAAGGCGGATTTGAATAACAAGTTGACGGAGCTTCCGTCATCCACCAACACTCGGGACACCATCTTGTTGGCAATTTGAGCATCTATGACCAGTGGGTCGTGGTGCGGGAAATGGACGTTACGGGCGTCGTCTTCCGTGAACGCTGAGCAGGGGCCTGGACGAGGGCGCAAACTTCTTGGTCATGGTCCAGCTCGCTCAGATAGCGCTTTTGATCATTCTTCGAAGGGCCTCCTAGGTGGGGTCCGCCTGATATGGTCGACACGTGCCCGTCCACTCGAGGGGGCGCTGCCCCGGAAGGATAGGGCATCCCAGGGACGGGGGCCTGCGTGGCGACGGCCCCCTGAGGGGTCTGTGCCGGGAGCCCTTGCGCATACCCTCCCTGGGGCGGGTATGCACGAGTCGTTGCCGGCGCCGCAGACTGCCCGGGATTTGCTGTCATGCCCGAGACGCCTATGGGCATCCTTACCCACTGATGGAGGTGTCCCAGCTTGATGAGGTTTTCAATTTCATCTTTGAGCTGCCGACATTCGTCGGTGGTGTGGCCCACATCTTTGTGATAGGCGCACCGTTTGCTGGTGTCTCTGGGGTTCTTCCCCCCCCTAAACATGGGGCTAGGCTTCCGGTAATGGACCGCTCTTTCTGTAGCCAGGTAGATGTTTTCCCGGGTATCCACCAAGTTAGTGTATTCCGAGTATTGGGGCTCATAGCCCCTCTTCCCTTTTTTGGCCGACTCCGGCCGGTTCTGGCCTTTGCCGGCCCGCTTACTCCGGGAGGGATTCACGCTTGCCTCGGTTACCCCGTTCTGCGATTGCTGGGCCACGACGGGGGCCATGCTGTGCCCTGCTAGCGCGACACCATACCCGGAGAAGGGCGTTGACTGGGCCGGGGCATATCCCGAAGCGGCAGGACCGTACACCATAGGCGTGTAACTAATGCCGGGCGCGACAACCGCCCCCGGGACGATGGGGGGCGATGCGTAGGACTGCGCGGGGAAATGTGCCGCACCTCCCGGAATCGTCTGAGGGACTGGATGAGGAGCCGAGGGCCATCCGAAGGCCTGGATCTGGGCCTCCTCCCAGTTGATGAATCCTTGGGCCCTCCTAATAAATTCTTCTAGGGTGGTGGCTTTATTGTGCTGCATGTCGTCCCAGAGCGGGGACCCGGCCCGGATTCCAGACTGTAGTGCCACCAGGCGCTGTCCGTCGTCGACCTTTGTCTTGGAGGCTTCTTCAGTGAAGCGCTGGATGTAGGCCCTCAGTGTTTCTGCGGGCATTTTCTTAATATTGGCGAGGGCACTGATTTGCATGTCCATCCTCATGGCGGCCACGAATTGCTTCCGAAAAGCCGACTGTAGCCCGGACCATGTTTGGATGGACCCCGGTTTAAGCCTTTTCCACCACTCTTCGGCGGGGCCGCCCAACGTGATGGAGAAGCAGAGGCATTTTCCGTTGTCGCTGACGTGAGCCACGGTCATGAGTCGGTTGTACCGGGACAGATGATCCCTAGGGTCCGTGCTTCCAGTGTAGGTGGTGAGACTTGGCATCTTGAACCCCTTGGGCAACATGGCGTCTAGGATGTGTCTCGCGCACGGCTCCTTGTCCTCTTCGTCAGAGTCAGTGTCCGCGCCCTCTTGCTTGCGGACCAAGCGGTCGGTGACCTTTTTTAATGCTGCCATTTGCTCCATGAGCTGCCTGGCCGCACCGTCCTCTAGGGGGATTCTCTCGTTCCGCCTGTCGTTTATGTCGTTCCTGAGGTCGCCGTTTCGAGGAAGGATTTTTTGCTTGCGGGCCCGATCTTTCCGGGCATTTAGTCTGTCACGTAAATCTACCCGGGAAGTGTCGTCCCCGGAGCTGAGAGCGTCACGATCCTCGCGGCGGGATCGTTCCCGATGGTTCTTGTTGACCGAGGCACTCGGGTGCAAAGGCTTTTCCCTCCCGTTCGCCCTTGGGGCGGGCCGGGGCTGACCGTCCTGTGACCGTACCCCCTGCGGATCAATTGGGTGGCCTCGTCCTGGGTTGGGGCACACCTTCTCTTTCCTAGGTAACGGCCGTGAACGTGCCCCGGCTTTACTGACGGGGGTAGTCTTTTTCCGAGTTGTCTGTCGCTCCCTGTCCGGGACTTTCGAAGCCGTGTCGGGGGGAGGCTCTGGGAAACGGATCGGGCTGGCCCCCCTGGGGCCCCCGGTTTGCGCTTGGGGAGCGGGTTGTTGCGTTTCTGGGTGCAGGCCAACTGCGGGGTTGGCCGCGGGGCCCTGTGCGGCCATCAGTGCTTGCAGGGCATGGAGAGACTCTTGCACCCGGCGGTGTGCCTCCGCCTGCTCAGCCATCCTGGCTTCCTGATCCCGGATCTGCTGCCTCAGTTTAGTCACCTCCGGGTCTTGCTGATCGTCGCGAGGGACCTCGGGATCCGCGGCTTCATCATGATACTCCCCCTCGTTCTCCTCCTCATAGTACTCTTCTTCGTCTCCTACTTCGTACTCTGTCTCACCCTCGTAGTCTTGCGACTCGTCTTGGTGAGACGTCTGAGGAGGCACGTCTTCAGGCAGGTTTTGAGGGATGCGCTGAGAAGGCAGTGGGTCTCCGTTGCCCTGCTCCGGGTTGGCAGGGTCGAAGGTGGTGTTACGAGTGTTCACCATCGTAGTAAAGGCCTGACGTTGGCGCTAGCTTCCTTCAGCTCTCAATGAAAGCACCAAACTGTTAACCGAGATTTTCGGCAACTATCTTAAAGAAGGATATTGACTGATAATAATAATGAGAATGGAAGATCGACACAAGTTTTTTACGTGGTTGGGGCGTTAACTAGCCTTAGTCCACGAGTCTGTATATAAGTCTGTGTTAGAGCTAGGATAAGCTTTTACAATGGAGTTGTTTAACTGTATTTGAACAGAGTTTCTGCCTTCCCCCCTTTCTACGTTGCATTACAACTTATATTTATAGGACGAGGGGGACATCAGGTTTGGGCCGGGCCTGACCCGGACCCATTTGGGAAATGTGCACAAGGGGCCTTCCTAGTGAAGGCCCGAGCTAGAAAGATACACAGAACACCAAACCCGAATTAGCTCAGGCCCAATTAGTTGCCCTGAGACGCAAGCATTCTCCCGACAAAACGACACTTTGGCTCTGACCACTTCGAATCACGAGGCCGATTCAGGGGACAAGACCGGTCAGAGTACTTGGCTGCACAGTCCTGACACGCCAGCAGATAATCCCAAGGAGACCCTTTCTGCAGGTGAAAAGTGGGTGGACAAGACCCACGCGAAATGAGGCGGCTTCAGTGTCCTGGACGCCTGACCCATAGCCTGGGGATGAAGCGGTCCAGGTTCGTTTACCTTTGGCCCGCTGCGTTTACTTCGGGCCCGGACCATTCTGGGCCCGGGACCCGGGACGCGATGGCCGCGATGGTCCGGGGTACTCCGGACAGTGCCGAGACCGTTCAAGCTGAACATGAACCCCGGACAGTGCCGGGGCCGTCCCGGACCCTTCTACACAGGCCCGGTCCATAGCCCGCGGACTCTGCCCAAATACCGAACCGGTCCCTCGGACCGTGGGCCGGGGCGAGGGCCCAAAACCCCGACAGGAAATGGGGATAACAGTTTATGTCATTATTTTATAATATATGACAATTTTATATTTATTTAAATTTATATTTCAATTTAAAAAATATAAAAAATAAATTAATATATTTTATGAATAAAACTAAGTAAACGTGCTTTGCACATTGATTTTACCTAGTATATGTCTTCTACATAAAAAAATGTATAGATAACGAAAATTCTTGGGTTTAACGGTTTGTTTTGTTAACTTTAACGGAGTATATTATAAATATTTAGCGGAATATACCTTTAAAACTAATTAAAAATAGATATTTATTAATTATATTAATATAAACTCAAATATTATAAAATATCATTATTATTATTATAATATTTAATATAAGACTACATATTTAATAATTATATTGATATAAATTCAAATGTTATAAAATATCATTATTATAATATTATATAATACAAGACTAAATATTTAATAATTATATTAATATAAATTCAAATGTTATAAAATTTTATTATTATAATAATATTTAATACATGAATAGATATTTAATACTTATATTAATATAAATTTAAATATTATAAATATCATTATAACAATAATATATAATACATAATCTTAATTTTAATAAAAAAATTATCATTTATATTTAAAAAGGTTGTCATATTATATATATATATAAATATAAAAAATCTATAAATAATGTTTTGGTTTAATTTTTCTTTTAATATGTTTATGTCATTTTATATATATATATATTATTGTTTATTTATTTAAAATTTATATGACAATCATATAAATTTAATAAAAATAATTAATAAATTCTATAAATAAAACTAAGCAAGCGTGCATTGCACGTTGCTTGTATATACGATATATATATATGAGAGTGAGACGATTGTAGCACATCCTCTTTTTTATTATAACAGTGGATTCTTTTTCTATTTTTAACACGTGATACTTATAATTTTTTTTATATGACAATCTACAATATAATTATTTAGAACTTCTTATAAATTTTTTTTGAAAAATCGAATAATTTTACACTTGCACATTGTAATTATTATTATTTTTTTTTTTGTGAGAGAGAAAAATAACTTAAATATATATTCCAAAATACAAATGAAGTGAGCAGCTAGTATATCTTTTCTATATAATAAGTGTGTAGATAAAAGAAATTATTGGTTTTAACGGTGTTTTATTTTTTTTCGTTAACTTTAATAGAATATTCTTATATTTAACAGAATATTCTTATATTTAACGGTATATTGTAACCATCACTACAAGAAAAAGACTCTACAACGACGACATCTATTGTGATGACTCTAAAGTCGTCGCTGTATGTAGGCAAAATCCACGGAAAATTATTTTCTCTTAATTTATTTAAAAATAAGCTACATCGATCTAGCCCTCCAAATTCCTGATGCCCTACAACGACGACGAGGAAACAGACTATATGGCGACGACATGTCGTCGCTGTTGGGTATTCGTAAGAAAAAAATAGGTAAATATGTTTATCTATAGCGACGACATGTCGTCACTGTAGGATGCTCAGGGAACTCAACCGCTCATAGTTGGTTGCCTATTTGCACACCCTATAGTGACGACATGTCATCGCTATAGAATCTAATATATCCACTGATCAGTTATTTTTGTACTTTACAGTGACGACTTGTCATCGCTGTAGGGTCCAAAATAAAATGTGGGAACGTGAACCGCCAAAAAATTTAAGTCAAATTTCACTGCCTATAGTGACGACATGTCGTCGCTGTAGAGTAGATGCGTAGCACACGGGGGGATTCACGTACTATTCACTATCCTACAACGACGACATGTCGTCGCTGTAAGGTCTCACCGTTTGAGTGAAACAGTGCGTTCAACATTGCCGACGACATTGTATTCCCTATAGCGACAACATGTCATCGCTATAGGTCTCCCAGTGATATAGCTCCCCAGGTAGAGCCTTTCTTCCTCATTTCTGCTGCAATTTTTCCAAAATAGAGACAGTTTCTCTCTGTTTTCCTCTGCCTCCCAACGCCGCCCAACCCCTCCCAGCGCCGCATAGAGCCATTTTTGCCCCCCTTTTGTTAAGGTTAGTATTATTAAACCTTAATGCTTTAGTTTTTTCTTTTAAATTTAGTTTTTTTATGATTTTTTTATGTGTGTATTTTTTATGAGTTTGCTAAATTTTCCATTGTTTTTTGTTTTTGTTTTCAGATTGTATTGGAGCATCTAAAGCATCTCAAGCTTTTAGGTATTGTTTTTAATTTTTAATATATATTTTTTTGTTTTGTGATTAATAGTGTGTAGATAATTTTTAAATTAAATTAAATTCTAGTAGTTTTTAAAATAAATTTGTATGTTTTGTTAATTTTATTGTGAATTTGATATTAATTTTATTGTATGAAAAATAGGTATATTAAATTAATTTTTTGTTTTGAATTGTATATGTTTATCCATAAATCAGCTGCTGATGACGTGGCAAGGATTTTCGACACGTGGCAGATACGTAGTAGAGATACGCCTCGCCTATCGACCAGCATTATTTCCACATTAAAAGATCAAGTTTTACATACAACCAGCCTGGTCGTATACTTCGTTCATTTGTGTAAAGATCTATACAGTTGTAATGATATCCGAGAATATCTCTTCATTATGACTTGCAGATCCGTTTATTAAGGATATATATTATTTCCTAATTCGTGTAATCTTTCCCGAGCCTATAAATACACAAGAAATAGCTCAGGGAAGGGGATCACTTTTTTTCTTTCGGAATTATAGTACTATTATCCGTGGTTTGTATTGCTTTCTTCTTCTAAGGTCTGTGAAACTCAGGAACCCTAGTTCTTTGATCACACCTTTGGAGCTCAATACTAATAATAGTGTCAAGTGGACGTAGGTCATTACCAATCCCTGGGGCCGAACCACTATAAATCTCTGTGTTCTTTATCTTTCCATTAGATCATTTTCTCAAGCTCTATATTACTTTCTTGTCGTTCTCTAGACTTCGTGTCGTTGACCAAAATCAGGGTCAACATTCAGGTGTTTTCATTGAGAGTTGAACTCAAGAAAATCTAATGGCAAAGACTACTAAGAGGACTGGACAGGCTGCTGCACCATCCCAACCTCCTCCCCCAAATGTGGCTGAAGACGAACCTCATTTGGAATTTGATGAGGAGGAAGTGGACTCTGAGACCCTGAAGACAACACTGGGGGTGTTGCAAGATGAGTTGGCCGCTCTGAGGGCCAATCAGGAGAGTGCCGCCGAGATAATTGCGTCACAGCAGAGGGAGAAAGAGCGCCAGCGCCAGCGCCAAGAGCTGAGCGAGAGACAGGCAGAGATGGACCGTCGTCAGAGGGATGCCATGGCAGCCCTTGAAGCAGCCCTCCAGTTGGCTAGGAATCAGGCTGCGCCTGCCTCGCAGCCTGATCAACCCCCAAGCGGGCCACCTCAAAGAGGTCCCAATCCTAGCCCTCCGCTCCAGCCAACAAACCCTCAAAGGCCGGAGCAGCCACCGATGCCTCAGGATGATATCCCACCTAGGGACCCTAAGACGCAGCCTCCGTCCCAGGCTGGTTGAGGCAATCCCCTGCGCCCGAGGCAGAATAGGGCTCGGCAACAACCCCGCAGCCCTAGACGCCCAGGGGGTGAAGAGCCGCATCCACCGAGTAGGGGGCAGTGTCCTTCTGCCAACAGAAGGAACTCAGAGACAAGCTCTGCGGTTAGGGGCCCCCCACGACATAACAATGCACGGGGACCCACCAACCAACGCAGGGCTCCCCCTAACGCCCGGGAAATGCTAGCCCAAGGAGGCAACAGAGGAAACAGTCGGTCCCACCATAGCCAGTAAAGGTTCAGAGATGGCCACGGGTACAATGAGGCCGACTCAGGCAGAGGGAATGCTGGTCAGAGGAACGAGGAGAGAGGTGGAGGCAGAAGCCTCCCACCTAGAGAAGACTGACAAGCAGGACATAATGCTGGGGGGCAGCCCAGACAAAATAACGTCTTTAGCCGGCTCGGAGCCAGCGAGCAGCGACGAAGAGACGATGACTTGAGGGATGTACTCAACGACCGCCGAGAAAGGAACGATGAGTACATCCCCCCAACACCAGAGGGCCCAGCAATTCCTGAAGCCGTTCAAGCTCAAATCGATGCCCTAAACTAGGCTGTGCAGCAGCTGGTCGGGGGGCGTACATCGCATATCGAGTACGATCGGAGGAGAGGCACCCCTTTCGTACAAAGGATTGCTATGGCAAAAACCCCCAGCAAGTTCAAGATGCCGACTCTGCCAAATTTTGACGGGTATGGAGACCTGGTATCTCATGTGAACAAATTTGAGATACAGATGGACATTCATAAAGTCTCTAAAGATGCTCGCTGCAGGATCTTCCCAGCGACCCTTTCTGATGCCGCTCAGGAGTGGTTCTTTAAGTTCCCTCCTGCAAGTATAGTATCCTGGAAAATGTTCGTGAAGGAGTTTTACGGACAGTTCTACGCGGGTCATGTGCACCCCACCGAGGCGAACCAACTGGTCGAGATACGCCAGAAAGAGGGGGAGCCTTTGAAGGAATACGTTCAGCGCTTCATGCGAGCCGCAGCAGGAGCCAAGACTGTGGGCGATGAAGGCAAGATGATGGCCCTAACCGCTGGGGTTAGGCGCCATTCTCCCCTCTAGAGTAGCCTCAGGAAGCATGGGGTTAAGAGTACCCAGGAGTTTTTAGATCGAGCTGATCGGTACATCAAGCTCGAGGCCGCGATTGCCAATGAAGGAAAATCGCCAGCAAAAGACAAGGGGCCCAAGGAAGAACCCGCCAAAGCCGCCAACGGGTCTAAGCCCAATGGAAACGGCAAAGGCAATGAGAATGGCAGCGGAAAAAATGGTGGAAAGCGGGCGAATGGCGAACCCTCGACCTCCGAGAGTAAGCGCCCCAAAAATAATTGGTATGAACCAAAATTCACCAATTATACCGCCCTTGTTGAAAGCCGAGCGGAGGTTTTCCAAGCGACCAGCTCGAGCGTGCCCTACAGACGACCCGCACCCATAAGAAAAGATATCTCCAAGAGAGACTCAACAAAGTTCTATTGTTACCATAACGACTACGGGCACGACACCAATGAGTGTAACCAGCTGAAGGACGAGATTGAGTTCCTGATAAGACAGGGACACTTAAGAAGATATGTACGAGCCGCGGGAGGTTCTCAGCGAGAGGCTCAAGGTGGCAACGAGTCGGCGCCTGCACGCCAACGCTCGCCACCTTTACAGCCAACTCCCGTGGCAGGTACCCTACTCACCATCTGCAGAGGCCCACATCTTGCAGGAGATAGTGGAAAAGCGAGGGAACGATACGCTCGAACCCTACGCCACGACCAGGACATCGAGATGATGAGTGTCGAGGATTGTGCACCAAAAAAGGCTCGAACAGAGGAGGACCTGATCACCTTCTCTGAAGATGACGCCCAGCATGTGCGATTCCCACACTCCGATCCGCTGGTCGTGGATGTCTAAATCGTAAATATGATGGTGAAGAGGGTATTGGTCGATACAGGAAGTTTGGTCAACATCTTATATAAGTCCTCGCTGGAAAAGATGAAATTGTCCGTTAAGGACCTAGAGCCATTGATAACTCTAGGATTTAGAGTTATTTTCGCATCTTTAAACATAATTTTCAAACCAAAACAAAAGAGTAATGAGTTGTAAGTAGTGTAATTGTGTCCATTTAGTGTATATTTGTATCAAGGGACTGTGTATCTGTATTATCATACTTTTCTTAGTGATTTATGTAGTTTCGTGTGTATGTTAATCAGGAAAGGAGGCTAAAACAGGTGATTGGGAGCTTTGGATCATGAAGAGGAACAATTCTGGAAAGAGCATGTTGCTGTACTCTTAATGCTGTAGCAAACCTACCGTAGCAATTGGCAGAGCCCAGGGAGGAAACGTGACAAATGCCAGTTGGACTTAATGAGACATAAGTGGTGCTGAGGTGGCGAGAATATTGTACAATTAAGTCAGCTGGATGGTGTGGCAAAGGACAGGGGGGAAGATTGACTTTGACTTGCTAATTAGGGTAAACCAAGTACCCTTAAAGAGAGCCCAGCCGAAATATTGAAGGGAGGGATCATTTTTGGAGGATTCTGAATATTTTTTTCACTAAGCAAAGTACAGAGAGAAGCAGAAAGAAAAGAAGAAGAAGGGGAGTACGAATTAGGAGAGAGAGAGAAGACAGACGCCTAAGGGGGACTAGAGCTCAACACTCAATTCTATCTAATCTCTATTTCTCTTTAATTTTGTATTATTTTCTCATCTCAATTTCTGCTCAACTCCATGGAAATATTCTGTACTGGTTTTATGTTTATAATTTCAGCTATGAACTAACACTCTAAAGATTTGGGTGGTTATGAACCCTTATGTATGAACTAAATTTCTAAATGCATGGTGAAGTTGTTTATGTCATAGTTCAATTGAATGTGCCGTAATGTTAATTGAATGTTAATTACTGGCCATATTTAGCATTTATTAAGTTAGATCTAACTTGGAAAAGGGAAGTCTAGCTGAACCCATTCAATTGATGCAAGAGATTCATCTATTTTTAGGTGATTTTTAGTAGTGGAATATGACTATTTTGCTGCCTTGTATAACCCAAAGATTTGGTGCTTGATGGATTGTTTATAGTCTGTTTTAATACAGGAATGTATTGAGGGAGGTTATAAACAATAGATAGTAAGTTTTGGGAAAAACTCACTGGGTTTTACGAAATCTGTTAACTGTGACATAAATTGCTGACCCATTGCTGAACCATTGCTGTAGCAACTGGAACGAACTGAGGGGAATTAACCACCTAAATCTATTTTTCTCATATCTGAAATCCACCCAGAATTCTTCCATTTTGATCTCTGATTTTTAGTTGAATTAATTTGCTCATTTACATTTATTTTCAGAATTAATCATTCAAAATTTCTCTTGATTTGGTTGATGTATTATAAACTGTTTTTGGTTGATTTTACATTACTTTAGTTGAAAAGTCCCTGTGGAGACGAACTTTGATACATTATCACTGTATTACTTGTTGTCGATTGTGTATACTTGCGCATATTTTAATCATTAGAAAATTCACAACAAGTTTTTGGAACCAAACCATTTATGGTTTTTCCGGAGAAGGGCTCGCCCCAGTGGGGTTAATTAGACTCCCAGTCACAGCAGGTACTGCGCCTGCTAACAGGACATTACTCGCTACTTTTATAGTAGTTGATTGTCCTTCGGCGTATAATGATGTGATAGGGAGACCGATTCTGGTTGACCTTCGAGCCGTCACTTCTGTATAGCACCTCGCCATGAAATTCCCAATGGACGCAGGCGTAGGATGCGTGTTGGGAAACCAGCGGGAGGCGAGAGAATGCTACAACGCCTCGATCACCAAGGCAAAAAAGGGTGTATCGAGGGATGCCGCCGGAAAAGAGTTTAAAATGGCAACTGATGTTCAAGCCCGCTCAGGTGATAATCTCACCAAATAGGGCGTTGCCCAAAGTGAGGATAAAGACTTAGATCCTCGCTTTGGGGATTTCGAAGAAGAAGTAGGCCCCATCGAGGACCTTGAAGAGGTTCAACTCGATGAGGAAAATCTGACCAGAGTTGTGAAAGTCGGTAAAAACTTAGAGACAACAACAAAACAAGCACTGGTGGAGTTCTTAAAGAGGAACCAGGACATCTTTGCCTGGTCGCATAAAGACATGGTTGAGATAGATCCTGCAATCATCAGCCATGTCCTGAACATTGACAAAAGCTTTCCACCTGTGCAGCAGAAAAGAAGGCTACTCGACAAAGACCGATCAAAAGCTTTGAAGGAAGAAGTCAAGAAGCTGAAGGAGAATGGGTTCATCAGGGTGGCGTTTTATCCATCATGGGTCTCCAATCCCGTACTCGTGCCCAAGCTGAATGGCACGTGGCGTACGTGCATGGATTTTACAAACCTCAATAAAGCCTGCCCCAAAGACTGTTTCTCACTCCCGAGGATCGACCAGCTGGTCAATGCCACTACAGGACACGAGATCCTCTCATTCATGGATGCATACTCTGGGTATAATCAGATCAGTATGCATCCCCCTGATGAGGATCACACTAGCTTTCGAACCGATACAAGGCTCTACTGTTACAAAGTGATGCCCTTTGGTTTGAAAAACGCTGGTGCGACTTACCAGAGACTCGTCAACCACATGTTTAAGGAGCTGATTTGTGCAAACATGGAGGTTTACGTCGACGACATGCTGGTTAAGTCAAAGAAGGCAGAAGAACATGTAAGGGATTTGCAGGAATGCTTCAACGTCCTGAATAAATATAGGATGAAGCTAAATCCCCTTAAATGTTCCTTCGGAGTTGGATCAGGGAAGTTCTTGGGATTCATAGTTAACTCAAGAGGAATTGAAGCTAATCCCAAGAAGATAAAAGCCCTGATCGAGATGAAGTCTCCAGTGAAGATTAAGGATGCCCAAAGCCTGACCGAGAGAATTGCTGCTCTCAGTAGATTTATTTCAAAATCAACGGACAAGTGCGTCCTATTTTTCAATCTACTCAGAGGCAATAAGAAATTTGAATGGACAGATGAGTGCGAACAGGCCTTTCAAGCACTAAAAATGCATATGGCGCAGCCACCCATCCTGTCGAAGCCGGTCGATAAAGAGACTTTGTTCATCTACCTGGCAATCACGGATTACGCTACTAGTGCTGTTCTGGTGAGAGAAGAAGAAGGTGTGCAGAAGACTGTCTATTACGTAAGCAAAAGGCTGATCGGAGAAGAATTGAGAAGTTAGCCTACTGCTTAGTATTGGACTCTAGGAAGTTGCGGCCTTACTTCCAAGCCCATCCGATTACGGTATTGACCGACCAGCCTCTTCGGCAAGTCCTGCAAAAGCTAGAGGCTGCTGGAAGATTACTAAAGTGGGCAGTCGAACTCGGGCAGTTTGACATATCTTACTTACTGCGAGCAGCAATAAAGGGACAAGCCTTGGCTGACTTCATCGCCGAGTTTACAGAGCCCACGGGTGGCGAGCAAATCGAGGAGCCCATCGAGCCTGAATGTCAAATCCAAGCACCCTCGTGGAAATTTTTCACAGATGGTTCATTTAACAAATCCCACGCAGGAGCAGGAGTGATATTGATAGCGCCGGAAGGGCATCGATTTCACTGTGCAATAAGATTTGACTTCACTGCCTCTAACAATGAGGCAGAATATGAAGCATTGCTCATTGGACTGCGGTTAGCCAAGGATATGAACATAAAAGTGCTTGACGTCTATAGTGATTCCCAGCTAGTCGTGAATCAAATCTTGGGAGAATATCAGGTGCGAGGATAGAAGATGGTCGCCTATCTCAATAAAGAAAAGGATCTGTTAGCCTAGTTCGACAGATACATTCTCCAGCAAGTGCCTCGCGATCAGAATTCCAATGCAGACGCTTTGGCGAAATTGGCAAGTGCAAAAGATGCTGATACTCTGAACATAGTGCCAGTCGAGCGACTATCCGTGCCCAGCATCCAAGCAGCAGAAACCACTCTGGTCTTCCAGATGACAGATACATGGATGGCGCCATATGTAGAGTATCTATCAAGCGGCATGCTGCCAGCGGACAGAAACAAAGCTAGGACCCTTCAGCGGCAAGCTGCTAGGTATATCCTGGTCGATGGAATCCTGTACCGAAGGGGATACTCACTGCCACTCCTCAGATGTATTACAAAGGAGAAAGCCAAAGAGTTGATGAAGGAAGTGCACGAAGGCTTTTGCGGGGACCACACAGGGGGGCAAAGCCTGTCAAAAAAGATCCTAAGGCAGGGATATTTCTGGCCAACCATGAATGAAGACTCAATGGAGTTCGTGTGAAAATGTGACAAGTGTCAGAGGTTTTCTAAAATCCCGTGAGCAGCTCCCAACGAGTTAAAGCAGATGCAGAGTCCATGGCCTTTTGCAGTTTGGGGAATAGATCTAATCAGATCTTTACCTACGGGGAAAGGTGGTGTAAAGTACGCAGTGGTTGCCGTTGACTACTTCACTAAATGGGCCAAAGCTGAGCCACTCGCGACCATAACGACGAAGAAAGTGCTTAACTTCGTAGTCAAAAACATCAATTGTCGCTATGGATTACCCAAGAAGATAGTCTCAGATAACGGCACCCAGTTTGACAGTGATCTATTCATGGACTTCTGCAAACGTCACGACATTATCAAAAGTTTTTCTTCAGTCGCTCATCCCCAGGCGAACGGGCAAGTCGAAGCAGTTAACAAAATGTTGAAGGATACACTGAAGAAAAGACTTAAGGAAGCTAAGGGAGCATGGCCAGAGCAGTTGCCTGAAGTCCTCTGGTCGTACAGAACTTCCCACCGAACAGCAACAGGTCATACCCCATTTTCCTTGACATACGCGTATGAAGCCATGTTGCCTGTCGAGTTGGATCCACCCTCGCACCGCAGATTAACATACGACCAGGATTCTAACAGCCAGCTACTGATGGAATCCTTGGACTCGATTGATGAAAGGCGTGAACAAGCCCAACTCCAAGTAGCTGCATACCAGCAGAAGGTCACCCGGTATTTCAACTCCAAAGTGCGAGAAAGAAAATTCAATGTTGGAGACCTTGTGCTCCGAAGAGTTTTCCTTAACACCCGCGACCAAGCTGCTGGAGTACTCGGGCCAAATAGGGAAGGGCCTTACCAGATTGATGAAGTCCTTCACCCAGGCACTTATAAACTTGCACGCTTAAACGGAGATCTCGTTCCTCGATATTGGAATGGAGAACACCTACGCAAGTATTATCAATGAACAATTCTTCTTAAAGAATTGGCTTGTATAAATTTGACTTTTTACAAGTTTTGTGTAAGATCTTATTGATCACTCGTAAAGACATGTTTAGTCCATTTACTACGAGAATAAAAGGTACTGTGCTCAGCCAGTCGTTTCTTGCCAACTATTGTATTTATTACAAGTATTTGCTCATTACGTGTGTTGTTTTGTTGTATTATAATTCTAATCACATTGCTACGAGCAGTAACATTCGGCAGGTTCTAGTCAAGGCAAGTGACCAATGACCTAAAGCTCCCTGATCACTTGGGGGCATACAAGGTACAAGTAAGCAAAGCATATCGTTAAAAGGTATGTAAACACATGAGCAAAATAAGTGAAAGCATGCTAGGGCACTTAGAGTATTTTTCAAAATTTTGATATTTTGTTAAATCAAGCCAAAATGCTATGCTAAGTTCGGTCACGCGAACAAATAGATGTTATAATAATATGCAAATATATTATAATATCAAAGTGATCCTTTTACACTGCGAGCAGTAACTGCTTGGATGTAATTTTTCAAAATAAAAGTAAGAGTTGCCCATGCAGCAAACCAAAAAATTATAGTCTTTACATCACGACCTGTGGTTCGTGTAATTAAAAAAGAAAAAATATAAAAAGAAAAGACTAAGGAGCTTGAGGAGTTGGAGGATCCTGGGGAAGATTCTGGTCTACAGCTTCGTTGTCTGCACCCTCCATCCCAGCGGCCAGCGAGATTTTGGGGGAAGCAGGAACCCTCGATCTTTCTTCTTCAGCCAATTGAACCGCACAACGAGCCAGCTCAGCTTCCCTCACATTCTCAGGAAGGTAGTCAGAGTTGGCACCCTGATTGTGCTTCCAGAAATCGTAGAAGCACCTCAGGGTGGCATTTTTGTACCTCTCCAAGTTGCCGGCGTTGGTCTTCTCCAAGTCCTCAACCCGACCCTCCAAATCTCTGGTTTCCTGCCTGCTCGCAATCAAGTCGATCTCGAGCTGTTTAGCTACTTTGAAGTTAGAATGGTTGGACTCCTTGTATTGGTCCCTCTGCTTGCGGGCTTTTTCCAGAGACTTCAGCTTCTCCTCCAACTCCTTAGCAAGTTGGGCCTTTTCCTCAGCCACAGCCGCCAGCTGATCGACATGTCTGGCCTCAACAACTTTGAGTTCATCTTCGTGCCATTGCTCCGAAGTCCTGGCCTGCTCGATGACAACACCTAGGCGGATGCGGCCGACAGTAAGGGTTAGCATGGCCTGCAGTTAGAACAAAAGTTAGACAAACAGTAAACTAATGAAGACCTGTTTTCACAAAAAGAGATGACTTACACTAGTGAACTCGTTTAGGGCACGGTTCAGAATTGGGTCAACACCCATCGTCTCCGAAGCAGCCATTGTCTCTCGGCAGCGTTCATGCTTCGCGATCTTGGTGACTCTCTCCTTGATCAGCTTGAAGGCGCGACCAACCATCAAGTTCCCGGTTGAGGCAGGATCTTCCTGCTGAGGTTGGTCAGATGGGGCATCGGGAGAAGGAGTCGACCCGGCCGCAGCAGATGGAGTCTGCTGCTTGCGGGGAGAAGGCGGAGTCGCTGTGGCAGAGGGCCTGTCCTCTAAAGGGCCTGTGTTCCGGGCCTTCTTCACCTGAGGCGCTTTGCTGCCCTCCCTAGTATGTCCCTTACTAGTTTTCTTCTTGCTTGGAGGAGCAGCGGCAGCCTCTGGGGTGCTGTAAAGATCGAACACATTGGTGGAGTCCATGCCTGAAAAGCAAGAACAAATTCGAACAGTAAGATAGCATGAATATCCAAACACATTACATTAGAAAAAGGAACGAAAAAGGATTGAACTCCAATACCCGAGCTATTATTATTGGTCGCTACACTACATACCCTACTAGTCTTACACTCATTCTTTGACACAAAGAAGTCTGGCCCTAAGTGTGGAGCATATTTAAAATTGTCGTCCCTGTCGAATAGATGATAGGGGATTGGAAAATTGTCTAAAAGCGAAATAACTATACCATTGTCATCCGACGAGTTGTCAGAGAGGTCAGCAGGCTCGGTGGCCTTCTGCTTTCCTTTCCCTAAGGGGGCCGAGGGCCTCTCTGCTTGAGGAGTGCCAGCAGGTTCCCTGATCGTGACCCCAGTTGGTCTCCTCCGTGGAGGTGATGCTTGAGGTTGCTGCTCGGGTTCCTCTTCGGCGCAAGCACTCCCTGCCGAGGGCCCCCTCGTGTCCGGTTGAGGGTCCTAGAGGCCAACCAACCTAAGGTTAGCCTCTGTAACCAGATTCTTGACACTTTTCTCAACATCAGTCATGCTGGCTAAGAGTGCCAATCTCGACTCGATGCCCAGAGTTGGGTTTGGTCGCAGCCACAGGCCTAGAAGACATCAAAAGTTTAAGATATTGTGGAGGAAAACACTAAGTGAAGAAGTCACCCAGCGATACGAAAGTTTTACCTCCTCGTGCGAAAGCTAGGTTGTCCGCGACCATGTCAGCTGTCAGGAAGTACTCTTGGTAGTACATCCCCATTTGAGATGTGGGTCGTGTCAGTCAGGAAAGTGCGCCCAGTTTCCTGATGACAAAGGTGGAAGAACCCCGTGCCTTCATGGTTGGGGTTAGATTTGAGGTCGAACAGGTAGTTGACCTCATGAGGCGATGGCACGGGCCATTTCTTCTGGCTATATAGGATATAGAGTGCAGCAAGCATCCTATATCCATTCAGGGTTATTTGAAAGGGGACAACTCCAAAATAGTTGGCCACCCCCTGAAAGAATGGGTGAAGAGGCAAGGTGGCCCCTGCCTCAATATGAAACCGCGACCAGGCTCTATAGGTGCCTCCAGGCAGATTAGCCCTTTGGTCTGGGTTGGGCTTGACTAGGGTCACCCCTGGCAGACTATATTTCCTTAAGTAGTTGGCGATCATTCTGATCGTCACCCTAGTTTCAGAGACTACATGCCACTTAACATCCGGCTGAATGGCGTGTCGAGGGTGGGCATGCCTTTGGATGTTTGGGTCGAGAGCATTTTCATCTCGACCACTGGTCGAGGGAGCATCAGCCAAAGCAGCAGGTTGATGAGAAGGGTCAGAGTTTTTCCTTTTCTGGGCCTTGGTTTTGGTGCGAGCCATGTTTCGGGTCAAGACTGGGGAAGTGTTTGGATGGATACGAGAAAAGGGAATATCGGGTATCAATGTCGAGGGTTGTTCTTCGTCCTCGAGCAGTTGAGCTAGTAGATCATCATTGATGGGTCTTTCTCCTCCCCACGGGTCTTGCATATAAACTGCAAACAGACAAAGGAGGAGATAAGACGCACAACCTGTGAGCTTATGTTGAAAGTTGGAGTAACGTTGCTCGTGTCTACGACCAGCAACATTCTAACCGAAACACTAAGCTTTATGCGAGCAGTTTGAAAAATGGATCAAAAAGTGAAAGTAAAATTTTTTTCTGGAAAAAGCTTTTTCAACTCCAAAGGGGCGGGAAAAACCCAGTTTTTCAGCTAGCCTAAAAATCAAATTTTTACTTTGATTTTACGCCCTAAACCCATGATCCTAACTATCAAACTGATTCCTAACTTCTACAGAGCAAAACTACACTACCATATCAAGCATCAAATGGTATATAGAAAATCTGCACAAATTTCTACCCAAGAACACAAAAATTTTCAGAGCACAGAAGCAGCATGCATGGCATCTCAAAGGGTTAAACGTCGAAGAAAATTACCTGAATGAAGATTGGAGATTCTGAAAAAGAATAGCTTTGGGCTTGCAGGCGAAAGATCCTTAGCAAAGCGACTGAAAACCTTGAAGTTCCGGGCTCTGAAATATAGTTCTTGAGAGTTCTTGGCAAAGAGATGACGTGTAAAGAGTTAAAAGAAGAATGTGGGGATTATTTATAAAAGCTGAGGTGTGCCGAAAAAGGGTAATCATGAGTTACCTTTTTCAAGGCATGGGGGAGTGTAACAGCCATCCGAAAGGTTTCTTGAAAATTGAAAATGCATGATTGGACGAGATTAGGTCACAGTTTTCAAGAACGTATGCTCTAACAGATTTCGTGGGGCATACGAAAAGTTAGTTTCCTAAGTTTACTTATTGCTGGTCGCAATAAATAAACTTGGGGGCAAATGTTTATCCATAAATCAACTGCTGATGACGTGGCAAGGATTTTTGACACATGGCGGACACGTAGCAGAGATACGGCTCGCCTATCGACCAGCATTATTTCCACATGAAAAGATCAAGTTTTACCTACAACCAGCCTTACCGTATACTCCGTTCATTTGTGTAAAGATCTGTACAGTTGTAATGATATCCGAGAATATCTCTTCATTATGACTTGCAGATCCGTTTATTAAGGATAGATATTATTTCTTAATTCGTGTAATCTTTCCTGGGCCTATAAATACACAAGAAATAGCTCAGGGAAGGGGATCAATCTTTTTCTTTCGGAATTATAGTACTATTATCCGTGGTTTGTATTGCTTTCTTCTTCTAAGGTCTGTGAAACTCAGGAACCCTAGTTCTTTTATCACACCTTTGGAGCTCAATACTAATAATAGTGTCAAGTGGATGTAGGTCATTACCAATCCCTAGGGCCGAACCACTATAAATCTCTGTGTTCTTTATCTTTCCATTAGATCATTTTCTCAAGCTCTATATTACTTTCCTGTCGTACTCTAGACTCCGTGTCGTTGACCAAAATCAGGGCCAACAGTATATATATGTTAGGTTAAATAAAATTAGTGTTTTGAATTATATATATGTTAGGTTAAAGAATATGTTTTGAATTTATATGTTTTTGTTGTTTATTTGTGAAGTAAATATTGTATTAAATTTATGTATGTCCTGGAATTGATTTATATGTATTTATACAGATTTTAAATTTTGGGTAGGCTAGATTACAACTGTTATGCTACCAACATTTCTATAGAATTTTTAATCGTTACAAAGTATTTTTAAAATTAGTGTTATTAGAATTTATATGATTGTAAATTTTAAATCAATTAATTAAAAAATTATAAAGTGTAAATCAAAATAATAATATTAAATAGAAAATTATAAATATATAATTAAAAATAAAAATATAAATTTTAACAAAGTAATTTTAAAATTAGTGTTATTAGAATTTTTATGATTGTAAATTTTAAATCAGTTAATTAAAAAATTATAAAGTGTAAATCAAAATTATAATATGAAACAGAAAATTATAAATATATAATTAAAAATAAAAAGTACAAATTTTAACAATGTAATTTTAAAATTAGCGTTATTAAAATGAAGATAATTTCATCAATGACGATGATGATGACGAAATTAGTGAAGATGATCTAGAACGTACAGATGATGATGTAGGAATCGACATTGATGAGGAATAATATTTTCTTATGCATATTTATATTTGTATGTTTAATGTGTATGTTTTAATTTGAAGACTTTTCAATCAATATATGACTTTTCTCAACATTGTTTGTTTTTCTATAGTTTCAACTGCATTACCGAAATTATTTAAGTTATGTAATTAACCTCCAACTATAACTGAGTTTAAGTTAATAATTATTTAAACTGCAAAGATATGTCTGCTACTGTTGCTCGTTCTCATGGCGGTGATGGAGCGGATCCTCCTCCTCCTCCTTTAGATCCCACGCGAGTTCCTTCTTCCTGTGAGACAGGTAATATACTATAATTAGTCTATCTTTTATCAATAAATGATAAATTGTTATTATTTTATTCAATTTCATTGTATTGTTTAATTAACATATCCAGTAGCTGCCGCAAAAAGAAGAGGTCAGTCTCGATCCAAAACTTTGCAGCAGCTCGTCAACGACAATAAATGTCCGTTGGCTCTATAATTTGATCTGAAGGAGGGAACCTACAAAGCAGTTGGTGATATTGGGACGTTGTTCACGAGACTTATTGGCAAACTTATTGGTCACCATGTCCCGTTATATTATGACTCGTGGCAGAGTGTTCTGGATGAGCACAAGATTGGATTGATGCAAAAACTTGAGGTAAATTTATCTACTTATTCACATGTAATATTTTTTTTTATAATTTAAAAAATCTCACCATTTTTTTTTGAAGGAATTTTTCATTCTTCCCAAAGCTCTCCCTGAGTGGCGACTCATAAGGACTGAGATTGAGCGAGAGTTTCAGGATCGCTACAAGGATAGAAAAAGTCGCAAGAAAAGACAATTCGATGAACATGGAGGGTATGATGATATCGAGACAGCCAGAAAGAATCCACCGGAGAACATTGACAACGAGAGTTGGTAGAAGTTGGTTGACATTTTCACCACTCCATAGTTCATGGCACGCTCAAAGGCAAATGCTGCCAATAGAGCAAAACAGAAGTATCAACGTCTCCATGGATCGACTTCTTATGCTTCTGCTCGATTTAAGAAGGTAAATAAAAATATATAGATAATTTGAAATATTTTAAGTTATCTTAATAATAATTTCAATATTTAACTGAGAATTCGTTAAATTTTATTTTCTAAAGATGAATCTCCAGACCAAGGAACTGTCCAGCATTATTGATACCTTCCATGACATGCATAGTCATCCGACACGAGGATGGGTGAACACGAATGCTAAGGATGCATATGTAAGTAACTTTCTAAGTTTTGTATCTATGTATATTATTCAATTATATTATGTATTAATTGTCTTGTTTCTAAACTGCATGATGCCTTGCAGTAAGAAGTCCAGACACAATCTCAATCTCAATCTGAATCTGAAGCAGGAAGTGCCATTGTCAATAAGACACAAGTCGTCTCAAAGGTACTTGGCCAACATTGTGGCCACAACCGAGGTATTGGACGGAAGTTGAAGGGCACTAGTACATTTGCCTCAAGCGCCACCGGATCCTCTTCACAATAAGAGGCATCACCGTTTCCGTCTACCACAGTTGGCCCTCGACGATACCACCTGAGGCTTTCCAGTCCATGATTCATGTAACGCCCTACTACCTTAGAGCCGTTACCAAGTGAGTTTTAAGACAAAACAGTGTGCAATGAACTCGCTAACCGAGGTTTTGAAACAAAAGTGTGACTAATTAAAAGTTAAGGCTGTAATCTTAGAAAAATGCGTTGTTTCGATAAAACTTCTAGTATTTAACATTTGGGATCCCAAAATGAGGTTTGAAAACTATTTACATCTTGAAATAAGTTTACAATTGATCAGTTATAAAATCATAGATTATTACAGCCATTTTCAAATAAACCCCCAACCAAAGCAGTCGGGCAGGCCAAACATGTACGCATCGCTTCACGCTCTTCGTACTCATGGTTGGTTGACTCAGTCTTTGCCCTTACCTGCAACACAGAGCACCCGTGAGCCGAAGCCCAGCAAGAAAACTCATGCAGAACATAACATATGCAATTTATACAGTTTATCAAATCAGATAATCCACAGATAAACAAGTCAACCATTAGACTAAGCAAACACGGCCATGCTGCCCCAGAACCCTTACCAAAGCCTGGGGTCTCGGTTCACACCGAAAGGATAACACATGTATCCACCGGGCCCTGCCCTGACTATAGCATCCCATGTGCTAAGTGTTACTTCCGGCCCCGCTGCCGCACCCGGCCTACGCCGCTCTCGGCCCTTGCCGTTCATTTTATTATAATCACACATATAGTATAACACAACAACATTCGAACGAATAATAATTCATTTACGTCTGCATCCTAACATGTCATGCAATATAGGGCCATGCCCGACAATCATCTCATCATGCAACATGCAATATAGGGCCGTGCCCCGCAATCACACTATGGGCCCATGCCCTATCCTACGGGTGTTATAGTTTTCTTACCTTTCCATTCGATAGCTTAGATCACCTGACTCCTTGAGCACGATCCCACTCGAGCCATAGCGCACACCTAGGCACAAACATAGGCCAAAGTCAACATCGAACCCCAAGTCCGAATACCTAGCCTCGGGACCAATCCCGAGCCCCCGGGAAGTCCTAAATCCCCAAAACAAAATGGCGGAATCGAGCCCCGAACCCTAGGTCAAAATCCCTCATCAAAAACCCAAAAATCCACCTCTGTGAACAGTGCAGCGCTACAACGCTCTAAAGAGGGCGCTGTAGCGCTACAAGCAGAACTCACCTCCCCAGAACAGGGGCTAGCGCTACAGCGCCCACTGACTAGCGTTGTAGCGCTAGTTGCAGCCCAGAAAACCCAAAATCGCATTTCTGCGATTTCTTTCAACCAATCTCAAACCAACCTTCCCCAAATCCTTACCAAACTCAAAATCAAGCTTATGAACACTCTCCATTCATCCCAAGCATCCCAAATCCTCAAATCCCAAGAACATTTATCCCAAATCTCAAAATCTACCATGAACAACCCTAAGCTCATAAATTTAGTCAACAACAAAGTTAAAGGCTTAGAATTCTTACCATTGATGCAAATTTCGACCTTGATTCAACCCTAGACCTCCTTAGCTTGTTCATCCTCAAAGCTTGCCCAGAAATTCCCTAAAATTCCCATCAACTCAGCTCAAAACACAACTCAAACCATCAAAAACCCTTAAAACTGAAATCTCTAAAACTTACCTTAAAAGTTGATGTGTTCTTGCCAAATCTTCAAGTCTAACCCAAGATCCTTGATGCACAGCCTACCATTGCTCTCCACTAAGCTTTGCTCCAAGAAAAATGGAGCGGAATGGTGCAAAAATGCACAAACCGACCCTTGTGAAAACCCCTCTGTTTTCCCTCTTTTCTTCCTTTCCTTTTTCTTTCTTTTCTTTCTTTCTCTCCACAGCCAACACTCTCTATAAATCCCACTAAGTGTAAAGCCTCATAAATCAATCTCTAAAAGCCAAATGACCAAAATGCCCTTCCTACTAATTCTAAATCCTTTTGTCCAAATAGGGCCATTTTAGTCATTTTACTCAATTCCCGCTAATCCTCAAGTGTCTCTAATATTTTCCCGTTGCTTCCCAACACCTGATAAATCACCAAAACAATATTCCTCGATATCAAAATAAACGCCAATAAACTCAACAGATCCTATTCATACCCCAGCCTCGCCCCGAGCCGGGTACAAATTCCCGCCATGACTTTCCGCTAGCCTGCTCACTGGGATCGCCTCGAGTCACAAATCACAGATACGCCCACATACCACTGTGGTCTCAACAATCATCACATATCAATACAGTTATGCCCAACATGGCCAAATTACAATTATGCCCTTCTAACACGATCCGGGCCTACATGCATACTAATATACATAGTCATGCATCTCAGATAAACAACTAGTCATATAACATGCTTTAAATCATAATCATGCATTTAACTCATCAAAGTCACACATAAATCCCATCATGCCCTCCTGGCACGCTAATCAAGGTCCTTAAGCCTTATTAGCGAAATTGGGTCGTTACAATTCAACACTTCAGTCAAGCCTTTATGACCCAGAACAACAACTTCCAGCAGATGCAACAATATTTGCAAACAACAAATCCGAGCATCCAACCTCCACAATTTCAGCCTGTCAACTTGGACGCGAACATGATACAGTCCATGATGGCGAGCTTTCAACCCCAACAACCACAACAGCCACAACCACCACAACAGCAACCACCATAGCCACCACAACAGTTCGACGATAATGACTTTGGAATTGATTTTGATGACATTTAGTTTTATTAAATTTCTTTCTTTAAATTATTAAGATTTTGTGTTTTTTTTTTTATTTTGGAGACAATACTACTTATGTTTTGTTATCTTACATTTTGGAGACTATGAATATTATTAAATTGATTTTATTATTTAATTAATAATTTGGTTTTATTATTTAATTAAATAAGTTGGTTTTATTTATTTAATTAATATTTAATATTTTATTAAATAAAATTTAATCAATATAATTAATTAAATATATTTAAAAAAAATTGTATACCTACTACGATGACATGTCGTCGTCGTAGGGTGAACGCTGAACACGAAAATCTGAGTTTTCGTAACACTACAACGACGCCATGTCGCCGCTGAAGGCATATAAACCCACGCACTCATCAGCGACGACATGTCGTCGCTGTATATGGAGCGGTCGACAGATCTACAGCGAAGACATGTCGTCCCTGTAGAAGTTTTTTGAAATTCAAATTTTCAAATCTTGCACCACCAACAGCGATGACATGTCGTCGCAATATCTCAGTCCAACAAAAAAAAAGATTTCCTACTGCGACCAACATGTCGACGCTGTAGTAAAACACTACTGCGACGACTGCATTTTGTCGTTGTTGCCGTAGAATGCTACACATACGGACCTTCAGCGACGCCATTGTGGCGACGACTTCTTGATCTACAGCGACGACAAAAGTCGTTGTTGTAGAACCTTTTTCTTGTAGTGCATAACTTAAACTTAAATAAAATAAATAAATAATCAAACAAATTAAAATAGAATATTTTTGAGTTATTTTACAATGATAATTATTTAAAAATAATAAAATCATATATTTAATAACTTAAATAAAATTTAATTAAATTTAAACTTAATATTATATTAAACATATAATACATAATCTTTTGTTGTCACTGCCAAATTCAAAAACTAGAACAAACATAAACTTAAACAAAAATGAATGAATTAATTAATTAAAATGAGATATTTTTAAGATATTTTATGATAATTTAAATAATCAAATCATATTTATTTAAAAATAATAAATGCATACATATCATATTTTTATCTTATAAATTTGTGTGATAGTTTATTTTTTATCAAGTGATTGGAGCTATATTTCTTCATAAAATTCACCAAAGGATATTGCGAGATACATTAAAAACTAAAAATAGTTGATGCATATATACTATTGTCTACACTATGACATTTTCTATTATTATTTTATTTCTATTATTAATTTCTTTTTAAATATTATTGTATTTTATATATATGTCATGTAATCATGTAAACATATTAACGACAACGTTGTGTTTAGATGTCATATATGTAGAAATTATTGATATAAATATTTATATATAATATAGAACTATAATTTATTTTATTATATGTATTTAGAAAAATAGTGAATTTATTTTTATTAAAATTAAAAATAATGTTTACAATTTTAAATACGTATAGTATATATCTATGATTGAAAAGTTAATGTGGACAAAACTTTACCACGTTTGTTAATTCTTTCTTTCTTTTTTTAATGCAAAATTAGTCTGAACGACTTTGAAGTCTTTGGGAAGTTGCCAGGAACTTAATTGGTAGAATTATCCGTCTTAGACCTGTCACACTAAAATATACATATAATTTCTATAGAATTTTCAATTATATCATGCTTCCAACTTTTACTATCCATTTCCAACGAAACTGCCCCGAATATATATATATATGTGCCTTATTATATAATTCATATCATCTATATATATCTACATCTTATAACTAAATTAATTTTATCATAATCATATATATATATATATGCATATAGACATGACTTAAAACACATATGCTTTAACTAAAAAAAAACATATATATATATATATTTATATATATTTAAAAAAATCAACCCTAAATACCTCGCGTGGACTGACTTTAATTATATATGTTTGATTTTGTCATGCATGAAGAGATTTTGGACTGAGGTGAGACCTGACTTAGTTTCTTTTGTTTTTTAATGAAATAATTTTAAATCATAACGTATCCTAAAAGTTTGCTTAAATCAAACAATACTTGTTGTTGTTCTTCTTCTTGTTTTTTTTTTTTAAAAAAAAAAAACAAAAAACAAAAAACAAAAATTCCAACCATTTTTGTTTATTGATGAAAATGAAAATTTAAAAGAAGTGATCTCATTTCGATAGAGAGATATGATTATATAAATGAATATTGCGTGGAGTAGTAGTACTAATACAGCCAAGTCATGCCAGATTGTTTCTGCTGTTCATTTCATTAAATAAATTTAAATATTTAAAATTTATTTTTGTCTTAACCGTGAACAAGAACAAATATGATCAACAACTTTGATCCCAATTGAACAGAGCCATAAAATATACAACTGTCTATATGATTCAAATCATAAATCAGTATAATAGTACTTAAAAAAAAATCTAAATTAATTTGAATTAAATCATCGATAATTAGCTTCTTAATTATCTCTTAATCTGTGTATGATTATAACTTACAATCTGGCCACAAGATTCAATACATATGTATCATATTCATACATACACATACAATTAAAAGTATATATACACAAAAATTCTTCTTTCTTTCTTTCTTTTCTTTTTCTTTCCTACTATATCTAACCAAGCGAGATCAGAGAGAAAATGAACTTAAAAACAAATCAAAAACATATTAACAACAAAACACAAACATTATTTTTAAGTCATAATAATCTCACTTTCTCAATACACCAATTGATGATGTAACACTGATCTCTCTCCAACTGTTCTTGAATGCATGAATTTAGGCCCTTGTTCATCACGATGACGACTAATACCCGATCGCTTATTATTATTATTAGCCTTTGGATTAATCAACTTTGACCAAAACCCACCACCCGATCTTTTCTCATCATGATCATGAGAAGTAGTAGTACTACTACTACGTGCGTCTTTATTTCTCGAAACAAAAGCCAACGATCTACTCTTCTTAAGCACATTATTCATATTGTTCCCGCTCAGCAAAAACGACGCCGTTCTCTTTCCCTCGTAACGATTACGACAGTACTCGTACTCCTCTTCTTCTTCCACATCATCATCGTCCTCGGACGAGTAATACGACGACAAAGAAGATGTCGTAGAAGAACTACCAGAGCCCGTGGTGGTGGATGTTCTACGAGAGAAGCTCTTCGGGTTCATATGTTTTAGCTGCGACAGTTTGTTACTTAAACAAAGCGAGCAAACGCCCGGTGACTGGTGGTGCTTGGGGTGCTTCTTGCAGCGGCCAACGGTGGCGGGCTTAATGGTCTTATTGCGCCGTCTGCCGTGGCCCAAAATGGCGTCTTTAGATCTTCTTAACATGTTCTCCATTATTGGAAAGTATATGAGAAAATAGAGAGAGAGAGAGAGAGAGAGAGAGAGTATTGTTTTGTTTTTGCATCAGTGTGAGGGTTTGGTTAAGAATAATATATAGAGAAAAAAAGAAAAAAAAAAGAAAGGGTTCAGTAAGCTACATTTCCAGGATAGTTCGGTGTGAGCTTCTTTGGGTTTTCTTTCTTTTAAAACGATAATATTAAACACTAACCCTTTTGACGGGTTATGTTTGCTTTTGAAAAAAAGTTGGTTGGATTTGGATTTGAATTTGGAATTTGGAATTAATCAAATATGCGTGTGTGTACGGTTGAGAACGTGAGATGGAAGTGGGGCCCATTTCGGGGTTTTAAGTCGGTGGCTGTGATCGTTCGTTTGCCTCGTTCCACAAGTGGAAGTTTAAGCTCTTTCTCTAATTTCCATCTTTGGGCGGCGTGGAAAATGTTAATAAAAGTTACACTTTTTTTTTTACAAAATCACACTTTTGAATTTTATTTGAGAAAAAAAAAGAAAAAGAAATTAGTTAATTTTTGTATTGGATGAGGAATGTGATAAATATAAACCTTTTTTATGTGCCTATTGGATTGGTAGTTTTTGGGTTTGTTCATTTCTGTCTCTGTCTTTACTTGACTATTTTGGATTTGTAATTATAGTGATTTTACATAATATTTTTTTTCTTTCATAATCTTTTATAAAATAACTTTTAGATATAGTCGACATCCTGTCGGATGTAATTTTATAAAAAAATTATTTTTGCAAAACGCCAACAGAAAGGAATTTATTTTCACAATTAAGATTTTTTTGTTGTTTAATTTTAGTGTCTCAATTCATATCATGTTATTTAAAATATTTTAAATAAAAATGAAATAATTAAAAAAATTAATGTGTTTATTACTAATTTTAAATAATATATTATGTATTTATTGGTTATACATGAATTAGAATACCAAAATACTCGTTCTTATTTTTATCAATTACTTTTTTATTTTTTTGTCTCAAGATTTGTTGTTGTGCTAGTATTTTAGTGCTAGTTTTGTCTATGTATGACTTAGCTCAATTGGTGGAATGAGTGTAATAAAGTTATACCATTATAATTAAATAAATAAAAAAGTGAGTTGAAATATTTAATTATAATAATATAACTGTAATAAAGTTAAAATATTATGACTATTTATTATATATAAATAGACATTTTTTTTAAAAATGACACAAAAAGTGTAATATAAAGTGTCCTTAGCATTTTATTTATTTACGTATTCCAATATATATATATAAATTGTGTGTACAAGATCATTACTTTGTATATTTAAAATTACAAATTTTAGTTTATAAGCTTATTATTATAACGTTATCTAAAAGAAAAAAAAAACTATTTTTGTGGGAGGAATACTTAGTTTATAGAGTTTTTTTTTAAAAAAAAAAAAATTTAAAGAGTCTTACACGCGTACGTAACGTGCGTAAGAGAGTAGTACTAAGTACTATTAACTTTATATTATAAATATTTATATAAAGTATAATGTATCATTCAAAGCACATGCATGTGGAAGATTTGGAAGTGAGTAATTATCTATATAAAAGTTAACTAGACCACGTCCTTATTGTATTGCTTGTAATATATGCAACCAAAAATAATAAAAACGAGCCAAAATCAAACTTAAAATAAAATTGTGAAATTAGAAGAGAAAAGTATTATTTTTCTTAAGGTAAAAGAAATATACATAAATAATATGTCAGTTAAACATAGTCCATTATAATGAAGATAAACCTCCACCATATAGCAAAATCAATCACATAAGCTTATCAAGCTTTACAATAAACAAGAAAAAGAAAACAATCTTAACAAAAACTTAAACTAAGGGTCTAATAAGCGACAAACATTCAAACTTCCAACTAGTAGTGCCAAGTAATCTAGATTTTTTCTCTAAATAGGCAAATGACAAGTGAACCCCATCACTTGGCTGAAAATGATATATATATATATATAAATATATTTAAGGCACTTTTCGTACATTAATTTTTACTAAAAATAGTACTAGTCAAGCCGGTGATCATAAAATTGTAGGTCGGCATTGATTAAGATTAGGATTAGGATTAGGATTAGGATTGAATATTATTGATTGAAGTGTATAGTGTTCATATTGGAAAAGAGAAGGTAGCTAGGTGGGCCAAGTATATATACGTATCTTGTGTACCAGTCGGAATCGGATCTCCAGGAGCTGTCGTAGCCATAGCCATAGCCATAACCATAACCATAACCATAACCACAAAGCAAAGGCATAAGGTTGGTGAACCTAACTACTTTGTTATATTGGGTCTACTAATTAGCAGTAACAGTGTGTGACAATGACTTTATCATAACGTGGAAAGCCAAGTGATCACTACTATATACCTTTCTCTCTCTCTCCCCTTTTCTACTTCACTACTTGTAGTTATATATATATATATATAAAGTCCTCACATGGACAGTACAAGTGTGTACACCCAGTTCAAGATCTTCCATCGTATCTTCACAGCTAGCTAGACCCACTCATCAATGTTTCTGAGTCCATCATCATGAGTAATATATATATATATATATATTTATTTATTTATGGGAGAATTTAGTCTTCTCTTTCAAGCTCTATTGGTGGGATTTTTAGTGTTCTCGATTCGTGAACTGTTTTCAGCGTGAGTTTTTTTTATGACCGTGTATATTGTAGCTATTTAGAGTATCTGCAAATTTTTAGAAAATTCCGAATAGTTTGCCGTACCGAAAACTAAGTTCAAACATGTTGTTGCACACTTGACTAATTTTTTTTATGCGAGTGAAAAGCAACATGTTTGAACCTAATTTTCAGTATTGTAAACTATTCGGAATTTTCTGAAAATTTACAAAATGCTCAAAATAGCTACAATATACAAAATCATAAAAAAAATCGCGTAAAAAACTGTTCATAGATCAAAAACACTGAAAGCCTGGGCTTAAAGTGAAGCGGCCGAAAAAAAATTTGTCATATATTTATATATATATATAACTCATCTCTCTGCATTGCCTTGTAAATAATAATGTGTTGTGGTTTCTAGTTAAACATCGCTTGGGTTGGGTTGGGTTGGCTTGGGTATATATTCCTCTCAGCAAGGGAGTTAGTGAGAATGAATAATATGCCAAATGAAATGGTTTGATTGATATTCTTCCAAAACAAAAAATCAATAGTGTTTTCTCAGTTTTGTTTTTGTCTCATTTTTGGAGAACGGAAGGTTCAAAGAAACTGGTCTCCTGTTTGACTGTTTCCCCGAATCCCATTTACCTACCTGTTTCCTCACTAACACGTCGGCATGTGTTAGCGAGTTCTTTAGGCTCATTTATTATTATTGAATTACACTATAATATATATTTGGATACGGTTGAAATTTCAATTTGATATGATTTGGTATTTTTTTAAGTTTTTTTAAGTTTTTTTTTTCAAATTTACGGTCTTAATTATTTCTTTGATAAATATACTGTATATTATTTCATTATTACGGTTTTTTTTAATTTAAATTTAAATTTTATAATTTAGTCTATCATATATGTTGACACACTTTTTCGCCAACAGTAAATTTAAAAATATAATAAGAGTATTAGTGTTTATTTACAAACTGTAATGAACTTATAAGAACAATTTCGTACACACACAATTTTACGTTGTTCAATGGTTCAAATTCACCTAGTTTACGAGATAATATTATTGTTCTTCTCTCACAATTTATGTAGAGTTTCAATAATACAAAAAGACCATCTCTATTCTTGTCCATTATTCCTGGACAGATTTGGGTAACCATGTGCATAAATATGGTATGCATTTAATACAGATAATTCTCATTTACATTGAGATATGATTGCATAACAGAATATACTCCTGCTATCTCGGATAATAAATGATAAATGTGCAATACAACCTGGGCATTAATGAGTGTATAAAGGGCCTCCAAGTCTCTCGAGATCCTTAAGTATGCGCCCTGACCAGGTTTCCACGGGCTCACTACAACAAAAGGCCCATTTTGTGTCAGTCAAACGCGTCAGTCAACCGTTGACCAAGAATTAACATTTGTATCAGTTGGGCACTGCCACAAATGCAAGGACATTTGCGTCAGTACTAACACTGATGACGTTAATGGGGAAAATTTGCGTCAGTGGCAATATGATGCTGTTAATAGGGACATTAGCGTCAGTGCCTAATTGACGCTAACGGAAGGTTTGCGTCAGTGGGTACTGATGCAAACATCTAAGTAAAATGCGCGTTTGCGGTAGCAAAATAGATTTTGCTGAAGCATTTTGATCAGGCTACTTTTGGACATTTATGCGTGCTTGGAAATTTAGAGGATGAGCTGGAATAGTGGCTGAGGTGGAAAGTACAAAAAGCATGACTCAATATTAGAAGCAAATGTCAAAGGAAAGAAAAAAGGAAACCCGCGTATATACCAAAAGGAGGGGCAAATTTGTACCTGGATGGCCAAATTGGGAAACCTAGAGGTACTTAGAGAAGGGTCAACCGCATATTGAGGGGGTCTGCCATTTTTTGGGAAAGAAAAGCAAGAAAGAGAGGAAGAAAAACTATAAATCAAGGAAGAAGAGGAGGAGAACGCATAAAGAAGCTCAATCATCAATTGGATTTGTTCTTTCTCTTGTTTCTAAACTTTGATTTCTACTCTGAATACTTATGGGCTGTATTGAATTTGGATTAATGCTCTTTAACTCAGCCATGAACTAATTTTTGTGTGGCTTGAATTGTTGATGAACCCTATGTTATAGTGTAGTAAATTCTTGCACCTTATTTTAGTGAAATCTCTCTTATTTCATTCAAGTGTATTTATTGTTAATCTCTTGGTGTTGTTTGGCCAACAATGACAAGATTGTTTAATTATGTTTGATGCTCCAAGGATTAAACATAATGGAAAGAACTTGGATGATACAAGTCATAATCTATTTTAGGTTATGTTAGTAAGTAACATATAGGGATGTGTTATTTGCCTTGTGTAATTTTTCAGAATTGAACCTTGAATTTGTATTCTTAAATCTTGTTTGACATATGAATATGTTTAATTAGGTAAAAGGATTAATATCATAAAATTTGGGAAAGTTTTATGAGTTTTTATTGAATTCTTGTTAACCTGGGAGTTTTGCTAAAATATTGTTGCCACAATCTGTTCAGTATAATTAACATAGGGGAAATTAAAAATTCAAGTCCATTTTACAATCCTCGTGTTTCTTCCAAATTACTTTGTTTAGTTCAGTTTTATTTTCAGTATTTTTATCTTTTTAATATTTCGTTAGCTTACAGACAACCCATTTAATTGTCAATACATTTAAGTTGTTTAGTAATTGTTTTGCCTATTTTTCTATTTTGTAATCTTTGTGGAGATGATTTACTTATCACTATATTTGTAATGCCCCAAATTTCCTAATAAGGTTGAGGACCTTGATTAGGAGGCCGGGAGAGCCATAATTGATTTATTAAGTTATTAATTGATCATATGCATGCTTATGTGAATTATATTATTATATGATGATAAATGCATGCATATGGGTTTATTTTAATTATAAGGGCATTTTGGTAATTTGGCCTGTTGAATGCGTAATTGTGTATTTTCGTGCATGTGGGTGAGTTATGAATGGTACCACATTATATGTGGATTTGTTCGAGTTTTTTGGCATGAGACGATCATGAAATGCAAGTGTTTGGTCTGGTCATAACGGGTTTAAGTTCGGGGTGAGTCTCGGGGTGGTTTGAATGATTAGAGCGTTGTCGGGAGTTAAAGGGTAACGGGATATGATTTATTGGTAGTTGAGAATATTGAGAATAACGGGAATTGGAGGGTGTTAATTATGATTAACAAAATAGGTGCGAAATGACGATTTTGCCTTTGGTGGCTGTTAAGGTTTTATTTTAGACTTGAGGGCATTTAGGTCTTTTCACCCTAAAGGATTTGTTTCAGCCATTTAAGCTTAGAAAGTTGTAGAAACCTTCCCAAAAATAGAGCACCAAAATCACCTTCTCCCGTACACCATTTCTCCCTCATTTCTCTTTGAATTTTCAAGCTCTTTTTGAGGAACCAAGCTGTGATAAGCTAGGGTTATGCTCCACCATTGAATAGGGTGTGTTGCTGAGATTGAGGTGAGTTTTTATCCATTAGAACTCTTGTTTTTGCTCTGTTTTCTTAGTTAAATTTCAGCTGGTTTTTGAGTTAGAAAGTTGGGAATTGATTGGAGTTTTGGCTAGGGTTCTTGGGGTTGTGGTGCCTAGGACATGTGGAGGTGATATTTGGGTTCATTTGGGACTTAATTTGATGTTTGGAAGCTTTTGGTTTGGGTTAGGAATGGTTGAATCGAAGGAAGAATTTTCTGTGCAAATTCTGGCTGGAGGCAGCGCTATAGCCCAATAGGGGCGCTACAACGCTACCTGAAGGGGGTGTTAGTAGGAGGGTAGCACTACAGTGCTACCCTGTTTCTTAAGAACCCCGTTTTGAGTGTTTTTAAGGGTTTTTGGCTCGGGGTTTCAATCCTTAAGGCCCGGGATCGAGAGTCGGGTTTAGATCAAGACCCTATTATTGTTGATTTTCATTAATGGAGGTTATATTTGGTTATGACTAGGTGACCGATAAAGGATTAAGGGATCGATCGTTCTCAATGGTCGTTCTTGTTCTAATTCTCGCTTGAACCAGAGGTAAGAAAACTGCACCCTATGTATATGTGACATGCATGGTTACTCTTGATGCATGTTGAATGTTTAAATGTAATGCACGAGAAACATGTGATTAGGACATGCTATGTATATTAAATATGAGAATGTACAGAGCTTGAGCCTCTGTGTTTATGCATGATCCTAATTGTGCTAGTAATTATTGAGTAAGCATGCTGAATGCCCTGTATTCGGATATTTGACATATGAGATATGTTTGGTAGCATTGCTTACTTATGTATGGCAGTGACTAGTCAGGGTCAGCACTGGTCGTGTACTACAGACCTAAGAGCCGAGAATGGCATAAGCGTCATGAACGCAGGGCTGATAAAAGATTAGATCTAATCGAAATCAGCATTGAATGACTCTAGGGCATTAATGCTGGATCGACCCTAAGGTCGATGAAACTTATAAGCGCTTGACTATTCTAAGCTAGTTACTTAGAGCCAGGGCTAAAGGCCTAGGTGACTGCTTGTAACACCCTAGATAGCCAAGACCGCTACACTGTGTGTTTGCAAAGGTGCAGGACTTGCTAATCAAGCCAAACAGTTAAAATACGTGAATTCTAAAGTCATTAAAGTGCTAGGGTTAAAAGGTTTTGGTCTTAAAAGATACTTTCCATATAATTAAACATTTACACATGGGATCCCAAAAGAAATAGCGTTTAAAAGTTTTTTTACAAAATTTCCAGTGTACAGAACCACCACCAGCCTTTCTAAAGGCAAAACAAAAGATTATGGTTTTCCTGTCCCTGTCTCCCCTCAACCGTGGCGGCTGAGCGACTGATCATATACATTTTGCTCTCAGAGCTCTCCTAGTCAGGGTTGATCAAGTTTGCCCTTGCCTTTACCTGCACCACGAAGCACCCGTGAGCCAAGACCCAACAAGAAAACATATCATATCACAAAGCAAGCAATAATAACATTTAGATAACCCCCTTTAAGCATGTTCATACACCTAACATATCACAATAATCACAGAGAATGAAGTTTCAACCAAAGAATTAGCTAATCATCACCCATCTATACAGCATAACAATCCACCACGCAGTAATAACAAACAAATCACATAATAATCAGGGTCGACACCTTAGGTCGCACCCCCTGTTTACCCCACTGATTCCGGCCCGCTTAAACCGAGCTCAGTGCATAATAAGTTGTCCTCAGCTACCAGTGGCCGAGTCGCGCCCTGTGCGCTAGTGTAAACTTCAGCACTCTTAGGCCATTGGTTTACTGTTTACATGGCATAATACCATCTTTTCAAAGCATACAAGATAGGGAACCCTTAGTCCCATTATAAATCCACAACCGGGTACAGTTTTCTTACCTTTAGTTCTCAAGTGTATTGGCTACGAGCGGTGCCTCTTGAGCACGATCCGATCCCTAGCTTAGCACCTAGCCACAACCAAGATAATGGATTCCATTAATATTCAAATAAAGGTTTCTGGGTATAGTTCTAGCTTTCGGGACATCGAATTCCACCAAACACGGTGGTGGAATCGATCAAGAGCACCCTAGGTTAGATTCCCGCGCTTAAAACCTTCATTTAGCCAAAAATGCCCTTTAGGGCCGCGGCCCGCCCCCAAAAATAGAGGCTAGGCCTCCCTAATCACAGACACGCGCCGCGGCGCTTCCCTTCGACAGAGCCTCCCTGGCTCTTTTTTGCTTCGCAGGGACGCAGCGCTCTAGAACAGAGCCGCGACCCAACCCTTCGTGCCCAGAGAATCCACCATTTTTAACACCCTAACCTTATTCAAAACCACCCCAAAGCACCCTAATTCCAAAACCCATTAATCACAATACTTTCAGCATGATTCTAACAGCGTAATACAACAGAAATCCAGGTTAAAAACCCATAAAAATCCCATTTTGATTTCTGAAACCCAACAACTAAAGAACTCAAAAACCAGTCATGCAAACTTAGAATTTAAGCTCTAAACTACGAATTGAAGCTTACCTTCTTTGATGAACCACTTCCTTAACAGATTCCTGAGCTAAAATCCAAGCTTCTCAGCTTTAATTCAATCCTCAACATCAAAACCATAAACACTTTTAATACCCAGCCAAAACTCAAAATTCCAATAATCAAGAGTATATTTCAGTCCTTACCTTAGTCCTAATGAAGTTCCCTTAGCTAGAGCTGAGCTAATTCCTCAAACTTCAGCTCAAATCACAAGATTTCTAGCTGAATTCCCTTAGGTTTCTATAGCCTTATTGAGAGAGAAAAGAGAAGAGAGGAGAAGAAATGTTAAAGGGTTGGTTTAGGTTTTTGTTCCACTGACTTCTATTTTGCTTAGTCTAATCTTAGGTAATTAAGTCAATCCCGAGGCTTGGGGTACCGAAAAGGTCCCCGAGGGCAAAATGGTAAAATTCCCTAATATTCCCGCCTAGGCTTCCTAACCTCAAATATATCTCCATATATTTATTTCCACAACCCGATAACCCAAATAATCACCCAATACCCGAAATACCCCTTGACTTGCTCCAAGTCAAATATTGAGCCCTGTTGTGACTTCCCGCTAACTAGCTCCCTAAGATCGCCTCGAGTCGCACGCTGCAGATTTACCCACATAATAATGTGGTTCCCACAAATATAACATACAACCTCATTTATATTCCTATCGCCATACAAACATATTTGTCAAATAATCTCACGTTAATTTAATAATTTTCACACATAAACCAATTATGCCCTCCCATCACACTAATCAAGGCCCTTAAGCCATATTAGTGATTTTGGGTCGTTACACTGCTTGTCACATGGCTAGGGAGCATTATCCCATGGTTATGACTCTATGGTCATGAGGAAGGTTATGTTGGTGACTAGTCATCATGCACCTATCCTATTTAAGCTAGTGAAATGATCACTTATCTATAAAGCCCCGGTGACCCTATCGTCACATGGCTATTGGGAACAGAACCTACCTTAGTGACTATTACAATTGTCACTCTTTTATTTGGGGCTAAAAGCCCTGGATGATTATTATGATCATCAGTTGATGTGTTATACTCAACATTACATGAACTCATTTGCCTGCTTGTATAGGGCTATATCTGCTAGGCGTGTGCCTTATGATTTGATGACAAGTTATTACTGATCATGAGCATATTAAGTTTTCTTGCTGGGCTTCGACTCACGGGTGCTATGTGGTGCAGGTAAAGGCAAAAGAAAGCTGGACCATCCTTGAGTTGGAGAGCTTAGGTGATGATGTGTACATATGCAGCTGCTCGACTGCCACGGTCGAGGGTTGAAAGAGGAACTAGGGTTAAACCCTGTTTTGTCGCTTAGATCGGCCTGCTGTAAATATTTTCTTGTAATAGACCTTTAAATTATATTTTTGGGATCCGAGTCCTCGCTTGAATCCGAGTCCTAGAACTCAAGTTTCCTTTGAAAATGCGATTGGGAGACGAAAATGGAACTTTGAGGGAGAGAGAACTTACTGAACGTTATTTTTATTTCTTAAAAGGTTACTACAAGATTATGTAGCCTCAAACAAAACCTAACGCTCGGGGTCCCGAAAATGCTCCCGAGGACAAAATAGTCAAAACCTCCAGAATTTCCCCCTGATCATACTAACTCCCAATTTATCATCACATATTGATTCCCATTACCCAATAACCCGGTAATGCTAAATACCCCTTGACTCACTCCGAGTCAAGAATAAATCCTGTTGTGACTTTCCCACTAGCTTACCTCCTAGGATCGTCTCGTGCTGAGTAACCCTAGCGTAACCAAATAATAATAAAGCACCACACACATATCACATATATGCCAAATTTTCCCGAAATGGCCAAAATATGAAAATCACCCAATTAATCAGAAATGGGTTCATATGCATATTTAATACACCTAAACATGCATATAATCATTAAATAGCTTAATAAATCAATTATGGCCTTCCCGGCCTCCTAATCAAGGTCCTAAATCTTATTAGGAAATTTGGGGCATTACATGTACCTCCTTAGGTTCCCTAAAGTGATCTAAGGCGAAGCTCCCTCCGTTTAGATCTCGGTAAAGCCACTCAATCTGGCAAGGATCCTCGAGGCATTTTGGGGGACTTTATACAAGATGGTGAGCCATATGGTGGGCCATGCTTATAGAGCCAACATCAAGGACCTGAGGGCCATGGAGGAGCATACTCCTGAAGACGTTCTCGAGTCTACTATGAGGATGAACCTCACTATGCCTCTAGCATTTATTTTACTTTACTTCTTTTTTTTTAAACTAACCTTGACTTGCCTTTTTGTTTTGCAGTCTTTCCTAGCTCAACTCCGCGGAATTTCTCGAGTTCGAGCTAGGAATGACGAGCTCCAAGTTGCCCTGAGCGTCGGCCAAGAGAGCAAGCGGTCTGCCAAAACTGCCCTGGTTTCCTCCCAAGAGAGCGAGCAATTTGCAAAGGAAGGCGAGCAGATTACTAAGAATTAGGTCATGGAAGTGAGCCGTCGCTTGGACCAGCTGTAGACCGAGAATGAAGGGCTCAAAAAGTAGCATGATGAGATCGAGGCCAAATCCAAGGAGGAGGCCGAGAGGGCGAGGTCAGAGATTGCGGAGTCATCGAATCAAATGGAGGAGATGCTTTACTGGTGCTGGGTTTTGAACTAGGACGAGAACTTCCCTTTCATGCAGCCAGGGTTTTGGGAACCTTATCTTGCCAAGTTCGAGATTCGATTCTCACAAGAACCCTCTGAGACCGTCGAGGCTTCTGATGCTGCTGAAGGGGATAGCAAGGAAGTGACCTCCTCCGAGCAAGTCGACGGATCTCAATGATTTCTTTGTTTTATTTTATGCTTTGTAACTAAGTCCATAGGGACCAAAATGAATGCCTTCGGGCTTAGGTCGAGGTTTTTTTTTTCTCCTCAAGATAACTATATATTTTTTAATACATATTTAATTTTTGATCTATTCGTGTTCCCCTTAGTTTTATTGTTTTCTCAAGTTTGTGAATTCTTGGATTCTTGTACACTCGAAATCTTAGGGGTTGTCTTTAGATCGGGATAGATTTTTTATGTCTCAAATAACTAATTTTATTCGATGTCTTAGTTGTATCCAAGATTTTGCTCGCCTAATTGCGTCATACCTGATAGGAATCAGGCCTCGGACCTGGTCGTATCCAAGGGTTTTAGTAGGCTTAATAACATTGTACTTATTAGGAATCAGGCCTAGGACCTGGTTATATCCAGGGATTTTAGTCTGCTTAATAGCGTTGTACCTGTTAAGAATCAGGCCTCGGACCTGGTCGTACCCAGGGGTTTTATCTTTTGAAATTTCTCAAACTTAGTTTGTGTTCGGAACGTGAAAATCCGAGCTTTAAAAAGCCGTTGAATAATCAATTTTTCCAAACTCTAAGTTTCAGATTTCATCCAAATAGGCTGAACTCTTTTAAAAGCTGTCTTCGGTTATGTGCCCCCCAAGCAACCAGAACTTATAAATGTTCTGGGTTGCTTTTACAAAGTGAGCTCGCAATAATAAAATGATAAAACTGATTACATAATAATTCAATTGTTATTAAAATGATATGGCTTTTTAAGATAAGCCTTACATAAATAGTAATTCCAAAAACATTAAAGACAACAAAATTATTAATAGTACTTTTTGAGGTGTAGGGCATTCCAGGTCCGTGGAACTATTTCTCCATTTAACCGGGCTAGCTTGAAAGTCCCTTCGCGCAGGATCTCCATGATCTGGTATGGTCCTTCCCAGTTCGGCCCTAACACACCGTCCTTGGGATCTTTACTTGCCAAAAACACCCTCTGGAGAAACAAATCGCCTAATATGAGTTTGTGTCCTTTTATCTTCGAATTGAAATAACGAGTGATTTTTTGCTGATAATGGGCGAGCTGTAATTGTGATGCCTCTCATTTTCCCTCGATTAGATCAAGGGATGCACTAAGTTGCATGTGGTTTTGATCTTGATCAAAGTTCTTTTGTCTATGGGTCGTCACCAGCGCCTCAATCAGGAGCATAGTCTCGCTTCCAAAGGTTGGAGAAAAAAGGGTATGTCCCATGGAGGTTTGATGTGAGGTTCGATAGGCCTATAGCACCTGCAGGAGCTGCTGGGCCATAATCCCTTAGCTTCATCTAATCGTTTTTTCAAGCTCACCTTCAGGGTCTTGTTTACGGTCTCAACCTACCCATTAACCTGCAAGTATGCTACATACGAGAAACTCTTGGTTATGCCATATTTTTCACAAAAGTTTGTGAATAGATCGCTATTGAACTGAGTTCCATTCTCAAACACAATCTTTTTTGAGAGCCCAAATCGACATATGATATTTTTTACATCAAAATCCAGGACTCTCTTCGAGGTGATGGTTGCTAGAGGTCCGACCTCTTCCCACTTTGTGAAGTAATCGATGGCGAAAACAGCATAACGAACTCCTCATTTTCCTGTCGGTAAAGAAGCAATCAAGTCAATTCCCCATACTGCAAATGACCAGGGCGATGAGATCATTGTTAGCTCGATGGGAGCAGCTCAGGCAACTAAGGTGAAGCGTTGGCATTTGTCACATTTCTGTACATACGAGATCGAGTCCTTTATCAGCGTGGGCCAAAAATAGCCCTATCTCAGTACATTCAGAGCCAGGTTTTTCCCCCCAGCATGGTCTTCACAGAAGCCTTCGTGTATATCTTGCAACATAGTCTGCGCTTCCTCGGGCAGAACACACCGTATGAGAGGTAGCGAATGCCCTCGTCGATATAGAATCCCTTCAACCATAACATATCACAGAGCTTGATACAACAACTTTCTTGCACCCTTTCGATCTTAAGGTAACTTTTTGGTTGTGAGATACTCCACTATGGGGGTCATCTAGGTCAGTTTTATGTCATTCATTCCAAACTCAACCGTTTCTGCTATTATACTCGGGCTTTCCAAGAATTCCACCGGAACTACATTCAGTGTATTCGCCTCTTTTGTGGTAGCTAGTCGAGCCAGAGCATTAGTATTGGAATTCTGCTCGCAGGGTACTTGTTCAACGGAGCTAAACTCGAACTCAGACAACTCACCCTAAACCTTGGCTAAGTAGACAGTCATCTTGATACCGCGAGCTTGGTATTCTCCCAATATCTGATTGACTACGAGCTGAGAATCACTATAACATTGGATGCCTTTGCTTTTAGCTCTTTCACCACCCTTAGCCCTGCCAATAAGGCCTCATATTCGGCTTCGTCGTTGGATGCTTCGAATCCGCACCTGAGAGCTATATGGAATCGATGCCCCTCAAGTGAGATTAAAATTATCACAACTCCTGATCCGTTTTCATTAGAGGATCACTCAACGAAGATTTTCCACAATTCCTACACCGATTCTCTCATCAGCTCGTCCTGAAAACATGTGCACTCGGCCACAAAATTAGCGAGGGCTTGACTCTTGATTGCTGTCTATGGCATATATAATATTTCGAACTGGTTGAGTTGGATGGCCCATTTTAGTAGACGTCCCAACGTTTCAGGTTTTTACTAAACCTACCTTAAAGGTTGGTCGGTTAAGACGTGGATAGAATGGGACTGGAAATATGGTCTTAGCTTCCTTGAAGCCAAAATAAGACTGTAACGACCCAAATTTCCTAATAAGGCTTAGGGCCTTGATTAGGGGGCCAGGATGGAAAATTATGGAAATTATGTGATTATGTGATATTTATGTGTATCATTATGTGAATATGTGAATAACATTATAATATGATTAGACATGCATGTTTAAGTGTATTAAATATGCATGTGGGCCCATTTCTGTTCAATTGGGAAATTTTCATATTTTGGCCATTTTGGGTATATTTGGCATGTATGTGGTATGGGTATGGTACTTCATTAATATTTGGTTATGCTTGGGTTACTCAGCACAAGGCGATCCTAGGAAGCAAGCTAGTGGGAAAGGCACAACGGGATTCATACTTGACTCGGAGTGAGTCAAGGGGTATATTGGTATTTAGCACATTACCGGGATATTGGGTAATGGGAATAAATATTTGGTGATAAATTGGGAGTTAGTGAGATCAGGGGGAAATTCTGGGAATTTTGACTATTTTACCCCCGGGGGCGTTTTCGGGACCCCAAGCGTTAGGATTTGCTTGAGGTTACTTAAGCTCGAAGTAACCTGTTAGAATCATAAAAGAACTTTCAGAACGTTCTCTCTCTCTCCCGTTCCATTTTCGACACCTGATCATATTTTCGAAGGAAACTTGAGTTTTAGGACTCGGATTCAAGCAAGGATCAAGGCATAGCGATTATAGGGAAGATTAGAAGCTTATTAGCCAGATGATTTAGTTGGGAAATGACTCAATCGAAGGTAATCCAAGTTTTAAGTTCTATGTTTTTAAAGTTTTTAAACTTTGATTGGATTTTGTTTGATGACTTTTTGAATGAACTGAAGCTTGGATTTTATTGGTGTTGGATCATGGGGATGTTTGGGAACTTAATTTTTGGGATTTGGATATGTTTTGGTAGGTTTTTGGAAGGTTTTAAAATGAGAAAATGGAGGTTTTTTTGGCTGGGTTCGAGGTTGAGTCACGGCTCTGTTCTTGGGCGTCGCGGCTCAAGCTTGAAGAAACAGGTGAATGGGGCTGTTGGGATATTTGAGTTGTGGCTCCATTGGGGAGAGTTGTGGCTCTAATGCAGTCAGAGAAGGGTTTTTGGGCCTGACTTGAGTGGAGCTGCAGCTCTAATGTTTGGAGCCGCGACTCAAAATGGGAAAAGTGGCCAAAGTGGGTTTTTAGTCATGGGAACCTAAACCTAAGGGCTCGGGATCGATCTTACTACCCGGTTTTGTAAGATTTGACGTCCCGGAGGCTAGGATTTGGTCGGGAAGTATTTATCTACTCATTTTGATGAGATTTTATATTATGGTTGTGACTAGGTTATCGCTAGGGGCTTGGAAATAGGATCGCGCTTGTGGCTTGTTTATTGGTAACCTGTGCTTGGACCAAAGGTAAGAAAACTGCACCCAGTATGTGACATGCATGGTTATTGATGAGGCATGTTGGGTGCTCTATATATATGGACATTGATTGCATTGTAAATGCATTGCAGCACATGTGATTAGGGCATGGCATGAACATTGAATATGGAATTGATCAGAGCTTGAGTCCTGTAAATTTGCATGATCATAATTATGCTAGTGAATGTTGAGTAAGCATGTTGAATGCCTTATATTTGGATATTTGACAGATGATATACACTTGGGTGCATTGCTTACTTGTGAGTGGAACTGGCTCCATAGTCAGAAACGACAATGGTGTCAATATTGATCTCGAAGCTGTGACTTATCAGTCAAGTTCAGCGGTGATATGAGCACTAGTCGTATGGTATTGGCTTAAGAGTCAAGAACGACATTAATGTGTTTAACACAAGCCAAAATGATTAGATCTAATCAACATAAGCATTATCAACATAAGCATGAAATGCTTGACCGACCCCAAGTTCGATGAAATCAAAAGCATGTGTCTAGTCTAAAGGCTAGTTACTTAAAGCCAGAGCCAAAAGGCTCAGGTGACTGTAATGTCACATGGCTAGGGTGTGGAACCCAAGTTCGTGACTCCATAGTCACTTATCTGGTTAGGGTGTGGAACCCCAATTCGTGACTCCCTAGTCACTTATTTGATTGGGTTGCAAGCTCCAACATGATTACCATAATCATTATTGATATTCACTTATCTGATTGGGCTGCAAGCCCCAGCATGATTACCAGAATCATTATTGATATTCACTTAGGATTGATTAGATACTCAACCATACAGAAGGGCAGGGCCCACAATCATTTATTTGGACTGACTTGCATGCATGAATAGGGCTATTATTGCTAGGCATGCCTATTATGATTCAGTGACATGTTATTACCTGTTCATGAGCATATTGAGTTTTCTTGCTGAGCTTCGACTCATAGGTGCTATGTGGTGCAGGTAAAAGCAAAAGAAAGCTGGACCATCCTTGAGTTGGAGAGCTTAGGTGACGATGTGTACATATGCGGCAGCTCGATCGCCACAGCCGAAGGTTTAAAGAGGAACTAGGGTTAAACCCTATTTTTCTGCTTAGGTCGGCTGGTTGTAAACCTTTTATTGTAATTAACCTTTAAACTATATTTTGGGATCCCAATGTATACATTAAACGTTTTAGTAAAATGTTGTATCTTTGACCAAAATTTTTAACTCAAAACCGTTAATCACATTTTGTTACACGATTATGGCCAAATGACTCGTTTAGCGAGTTTAGCACAGTTTAAAATGCACACCGTAACGGTCCCTGGGTAGTAGGGTGTTACACAGACAGAACACGAGCTTTTCTATCAATGGATACTGGGACTCAGCTCTGAGAAGTGTTTTACTTACATAATACACTGGTTTCTGCACTCCATTTTCTTCTCGAACTAACACAGCATTGACAGTATTTTCCGTCACTGCCAAATACAGAAACAGACATTCCCTAGACGCTGGTTTTGATAGTATGGGGGGTTCATCCAGATGCGCTTTCAGGTCTCAAATGCCTGTTTGCATTCTTCGGTCCACTCGAATTTCTTGTTTCCCCTGAGCAAGTTGTAAAATGGGAGACACTTGTTAGTGGATTTTGAAACGAAGCGATTTAAGGTTGCCATCTTTCCAGTTAAACTTTGTACTTCCTTACACAACCTAGGTGAAGGCATTTCCAACAGCGATATGATTTTCTCTGGATTTTCCTCTATCCCCCTTGTGTTGACTATAAACCCCATAAACTATCCCGACGAAACTCCGAAAGTGCACTTCTTGGGATTCAACTTCATGTTGTATTTCCTTAGTATGCCAAAACATTCTTCCTGGTTGGATACATGGTTACTGACAATATTTGATTTAACGAGCATATCATCGACATACACCCTAAGGGTGACTTCAGCACCCTAGGAGGGTCTCGCCCTAACGGCCTGCACTCAGCGTGCTCAACACCAATCCCGGCCCTTGCCTTACTCGGCTTTCTGTCGTTCTCTGCCTTCGCTGTTCTCGGCCTTCGTCGTTCATTCACAAACATGCATCACATAGCATAATATCAACAAATATTTAAACATATACTGAACATAACATTGGGCTACACCTTACAATACAATCAATAGGGCTACGCCCTGCAATACAAACAATAGGGCCACACCCTGCTCTACGGGTACAATAGTTTCCTTACTTGTGTCCCAAGCTATCTGAGCACCGCGATCCCGAGCACAGTCCTCTAATCCGAGCCTCGTTGAAAACCTAGTCACAACGCATTCATAATAACTATCCATCAAGTTCTAAACCAATAAATAACTTCAAAATATTAATATAGCCTCCGGAACCTTGGATTCTACCAAACCAGGTAGTATAATCTTTCTCGGGCCTTAACATTCGGGTTCCCAAGCTTAACAACTCTTAAACAACCATTATTTTCATTTGAGCCGCGGCCCAACCAATTAAGGGTCGCGACGCGCTCAAGTCAAAGGCAAAATGCCTCTCTACTGAGGAACACGAGCCACGACACGCTACACCTTGCGTTGTGGCACGCCTAGGCAAATAGAGGCTTTCCAGCCTCTTTGAACACATGGGCCGCGTGCCTGAAGAACAGGGCCGCGGCCCAAGCCCCCAAACCCAGAAAATCAACATTCTTCCTGCGTTTTTCCTCGAGCCTAAACCCCAATTTCATACACCAAACACCAATTCAACCCAGAATCAAGCCTAGACTTCCCTTCCACATAACCTAAACATCACAACAAAAGCATAAACAACTTCACACACTCATCAACACCCAAAATCAAACTCAAAATTGACTCTCATGCATGCCTCTAATCCTAGCAGAATTCAACAAAAAGATCAAGTCTAAGAGCTTACCTCTGAATTATATTCGACCTTGAGCTAATTTCAATTGCCACAAAATTCAGAATTCCTAAAGCTTCAGCCTCAAATCCACAGCCTCACTTGAATTTTCCCCAAAGCTTGCTTAAGTTCCAAAAGAAAGAGAGGAAGAATCGAGATAGAGAAAGCAAGAGGAATTGACTGCTCTGTTTTCTTTTGACTGCCAGAATGATGTGGTAACTTAGTGTAATCCCTAACTGCCTAAGTCGCAAAATGCCTAAAATACCCCTAAGCCTATCCTCAATCCTTTATGCCACCAAGGGTAATCCCGTCATTTGCCACATCCAGCTAAGTCTTCTAGTGTTCCTATCACCACTCACTCGTGGTATCAATCACAATATACACAAATATTGCATTTATGCCCTCAATGAACTAAAATTTCAAATATACCCCTAATAGCCAAATGGGCCCTCATGCATATTTATTTCACCTAAACATTCATTTCTAATCACATTATCATCAACTTCACATATTAGCAAAATTAAAATAATTAGTGCCCTCCCGGCATGCTAATCAAGGCCCTAAGCCTTATTAGCGAATATGGGACGCTACACAAGATATACAAATAATGAGAATTTCATAAATCTTGTTCTTGGTCTCAAAAGAGATTACATTCATGCATACTTATATTTCATTTTCTTTATTCTAGAATAATACAAGGTAAATAAAATGAAACACCAAAAAATAACTATCATCATATATTCTTTCCTTTTTCTTGAATCATAGCCAAGGAAAATTACCTCACTTGCCATTGCCTTGCACCACACGCCCATGTCACATAACAACATACTATGTCACAAGATTTCAATTACAATCAATTTTCAAATAATTACAAAACCAAACAATACAATTAAATTAATTATGAGAAATAAAATAATTATCACTAAATAAAACTCAATTATTACATGACAAATTAAATAAATTAACAAACAAATATTCTTGGTCGCTACAAA